>NC_060144.1:498356117-498664963 GCF_021461385.2 Schistocerca piceifrons
CTCGCGGCGGAGAAAAAAGCTCGCCATCAACTTTTTTTTTTTAATTTATTTACTGACGCAGAGGTTTTGGCGCCAGTATTTATCTTTGTGCCTACAAAGCATGCCTGCGTAGCGCTACATATATTCGACGGCAGAAGTTAGTTGTGGCGGCATGTACCAACATTTTTCATAACTTTCGCTTGCTTTGCACTCGATTCTAAGTCGCAGGCGGTTTTTTGGATTACGAAAACCGGAAAAAAAGTGCGGCTTAGATTCGAGTAAATACGGTACACAAATAAGACAGAACTCAACTCACATGAACAGCCTTTGATTAACTTTATTGATATGTTGTATTGATACATTTTCATAAGCACTAGAATACTTTGTTTTCAAGGATTTTATTATAGGTGCTACTTCATTTGGAGAAGTGAGTGTCTTTCCATTTTATTGAAGTTATTTGTGGAGAATTGTCTCAGATATTCCATTGCACTGTTTACTGAACTTTATAAACCCAAATTGTCAGTAATAGAAATAAAGTACTTGTTTAAGAGGTTTACAATGCTACATGCACTTCTTACCAGTGTGTCATATATATTTAGAGATATCTGTTCCGCTTCCTTTCTGGCCCCACCTGTCTCCGTCTTCTCTATATCCCAAATAGTTTTTATTTTGTTGCCTAATGTAATTATCTTTTTCTCTTAATAAAGCTGCTTTGATATCTGGATCAATTGCGTCAGTATTTTGCAATATTCTGTGTAATGCATTACAGTGCTATAATCAGAGCTGTTTTTAGAAAGTAGAAACAGTTTTCTTTTTGTCCCACATAATATCTTTATTCCTTATGTACTCTGTGGTTTATTGTTAGACTTCTGTTTGATTTGAATTAATTTTTTTGAAAAACAATTTTCAAATGAATTTAGTGAATGCTTTGTATTTTTCATTTCAGTCAGAAATATTGTAAATGTCTATCTACTTCATGTATTTGAGCAATATCCTAAAATTCTCATTTTTTGACTGATTTATTACCCTCCAGATAAGTTTCAACATTTAACATAAGATGTTGCATGTCATGATCAGATAGCCTATTTATTATTGGTCTTGGGATATTACATTTCCCCCTGGATTTGTCTACAAAGATATTATCAATTGCAGTCTCAGGGCATTTACATACTGTAGTTGTGAAGTTCACAGAAGGAATTAAATTGAATGACAATGTTACGGATTGCAATAATTGTTCACTGACAGAGTTTTTCAATAAATCCATATTAAAATCATGGGCAACTGCTGTTTCCTTGTTTTTTGTATTGTGAGATTGGACAACACAGCTTCCAGATTTTTTATGAAGAGGTTACAGTTTCCTGAATGTGCTCTGTGTGTATACTTAGTATTATAAAGGAATTTTTACGAAATACTACTTGTGTTGCACAAGTGCTGCTCTGAGCAAAATTTATTTATATTAATATTCTTGAAATTAAAACAGTTTCTGACAATTGTGGCTACTACAAAAGTGGTAAGGCTTTCGTGGCCACTTGGTGACAAACTGCCTATTTGCTTCTGTCTCGGGTTCTTCAACCGACATTTGTCTGATGATTTTACTGACGTTTCACCAGCATGAGCTGGCATTGTCAAAGCTTCACCCTCCATTGCTGTTGGTGAACTGGAGCCGAGCTCAAGGCCGCAGACTATATGTACCTATATGTACCTAGTGCACCAATGTCCAAGGGCTTCTCCATGGTCATTTCCGGTGCAGTTCTCCTCTTGCTACCTGCGACGGTCGCTCGCTGCAGTATGGGAAGCCAGGATCCATTTACCTTAAGGTTTCTTCTTTCTTGTTGAAGCTATTCCTGTGTTTGTGTATTTCTACAGCTTCTCTGAATGAGCAAGTGTGATATTGCTTCTCTACAGCGAGAACTTCCGTGTTGGTGAATTTTATTACATGGTCGGTCTCACTCAGCGTGTGCTCTGCCATGGTTCTTTGATCCTGGTGTTGATTGATCGTCCAGTCATTCTGATATAAACTTTTCCTCAAGTGCATGGTAAGCAGTTTACTCCCGACATTGCAAGTGGGTCCCGTGTGAAGTTGCTAGTCTCCCATCGGGCACCTCCCCAGGTGGCGGATTGGGGAATGTTCACCAGATGTGGTGGACACTGGGGAAATAAAATACCCGGGGCGGGCCAAAACTAGCAAAACAATAACTGCTGCATTGCAGTTGGGAATTTGGTCTCCAAAGGTTAAGGGAAGAAAACCTTGATTAAAAATCACCCGTCTGCTGGTAGGGGTTGGGTGCAGGGTTGACAGCCTGCTCTGTAAAAAACAACTGTTGTGAAACTTCTACAAAGTAAAGTCAGACGGATGAAGGAAGATGGACCTGGCATGGAAAAGGACAAAGAGGATGGAATACAAGTAAATGAAGGAGGAAAAATTAGGAAGAAGAGAAATATAAGGCGTAGATCAGATCCATATATTGGTACTTGGAATGTGAGATCCCAATATTGACCAGGAGGACTGAAAGTAATGCTGGATCAAATAATGAGTCTGAAGCAAAGTATAATAGCACTACAAAAAATTAGATGGACAGGGAGTGGAGTTTTAGAAAAGAAAGAGGCGAATATATTCTATAGCTGCAGTGAAAGAAATCACCAACTGGGGACAGGATTTGTTGTACACCATCAATTAAAGCATTTGGTAACAGGGTTTACACCCATTAGTCCAAGATTATCAACACTCAGGATAAAGGGGAAATTCTTTACCTACTCCATAATTAATGCACCAACAGAAGAATCTGAAGAAGAAGAGAAAGAAGTATTCCATGAATCTTTGGAAAGAGTATATGATGAGTGCCCAGGGCATGATATTAAAATAATAGCTGGAGACCTAAACGTTCAGGTGGGGAAAGAACAGATGTATAGACCGATAATTGGTTCCCACAGCAAACACGCAACAAGTAATGATAACGGAACAAGGCTTATACTGTTTCCAGCATCTAGAAATATGGTAATAGGATCAACACTGTTCCCACATAAAGAAATTCATAAGGGAACATGGAACTCACCGGATGGAAACACAGTAAACCAGATCGACCATGTGTTGATAGATGTGAGACACAAATCAGACCTATTGGACGTGAGGAGTCTCAGAGGCCCAAACATAGATACAGATCATTTTCTGGTATGGGCATGGGTGAGGGCAAGGATATCCAACGCAGCGAAAGCAGACCGACTCAGGGCACAGAAATATAATATAACAACTTTAGAATCAGTGGAAGTAAGAGAACAGTATCAGGAGAAGATAACTCGGATTCTGGAAAACGCTGGAGAATATAACAATATTGAAGATCAGTGGGAAGCGATAAAAACGATGGTGGAGACATCGGGAAGAGAGATACTTGGAATTGGGATAAGACAAGTAAGACCATCATGGTTTGATACTGAACGTGAAATAGTAACTGAAGAAAAGAACAAAGCATATAGAAGGACACTGCGATCACACTGTACGAGGAGGATAGTAGAAGAATACAAAGAAAAATGGAGGATTGAAAAGAGGACTCACCAAAGAAAAAAAGAGAGAATGGATGAAAGCAAGTGTCAAAGAAATGGAGCTCAAGAGAAGCAAAAATGACAAAAGAAAATTCTATAGAGAGGTGAATGCGACACGGAAGCCTTTTCGTAGCTAAACAAGCTTAATAAAAGATGAGACAGGGAATATAATAAGTGAAGGGAAGGGAATATGCGAAAGATGGCAAAGATATTTTGATAGCCTCCTCAACCCTAGAATAACTATACCAGAGAACCCAACAGTCACGAATGGGGAAGAGGACCCAGACAACAACACTACCCCACCAAATATAGAAGAAGTGAAAACTGCCATGAAGAAATTGAAAAACAACAAGGTGGCAGGGACAGATGGTATTCCAGCAGAACTGTTTAAGCAAGGAGGCAGAGAGCTGGAACAAAGCCTTCTGAAAGGGTTACCAGAATATGGGAAGAGGAGAAAATGCCCCAACAATGGAAAGAGGGTATCATATGTCCCATATATAAGAAAGGAGATAAGATGGAGTGTGGCAATTACAGAGGGATCACACTAATTAATTTGGGGTATAAAATACTCTCTAATATACTATTCGACAGAATACTCCTAATCATACAGAGGGAGACAGGGTCGTACCAATGCGGATTCCTTCCTGGTAAGTCAACCATAGATCAAATATTCACCTTCAGACAAATCCTGGAAAAAACAAACGAATACAGAGTTGGCACGCATCACCTCTTTATAGATTTCAAAGCAGCTTATGATAGCATAGAGAGCAGTTATATCAAGCTCTAGATGAACTGGGAATCTCTAGAAAGTTGGTAAGGCTGGTGAGAATGACAATGAGCATAAGAATAGGAGGAATGATGTCCAACGCATTGAGTATTAAAAATAGAGTGCGACAAAGGGATGCAATGGCATGCCTTCTCTTTAATGCCGCCTTGGAGGATGAGAAATCCAAACCTTCTGAACAGAGGAACGATCGTCTATAAATCGGTGCAGATACTGTCCTACACAGATGACAGATACAATAGCAAGAACCCCTAAAACAATGGAAGAGACATTTACAGCTCTTGAACAGGCCAGTAGGAACATGGGCTTAATTATTAATGAACAAAAAACAAAATATATGGCAGCTGGAAAAGCACATAGAGAAAATATGCCAAATGTAATAACAATGGGCAATTATACATTTGAGAGAGTTGAACATTTCAAGTATCTGGGCTCGACAGTTACACATCTAAATGATACCTCCTTTGAAATTAAGCAGAGATTAATACTGGCCAACAGAGCCTATTTTGTCCTAACAAGACTTCTATCCTCAAGGCTCCTGACTCGTACCACGAAATTAACTATGTATAAACCACTTATACAACCAGTGCTTACATATGCCTCTGAAGCCTGGACATAAACAGCTAAATTTATTGAAACACTGGATGCATTTGAAAGAAAGGTACTTAGACGTATTATCGGCCCAATCTGTGAAAGAGGAAGATGGAGGAGGAGATACAACCATGAGTTGTATACCATATACAAAGACCAACCCATCAGAAGGATAGTGAAATCATCCAGACTGAGGTGGGCAGGACATGTGGCTCGCATGAATGATACAGAAGTACCAAAAAGAATATTACTAGAATAGCCAGGAGGGCAGAGGGGACATGGTCGACCAAGAGCCAGATAGGAAGATGGAGTAACTGAAGATCTTAGGAAGATGGGCTATAGAAACTGGAGAGTATTGGCAAAGGACCGAGAGAGATGGAAGGAAATTGTAGAAGAGGCCAAGGCTCATCATGAGAAGAAGAAGATTGCAAGTGGGTCCCTTTTATCCTTTGCTGATCTAAGACATTCCTTGTTCTTCCTTGTTGGTTTGAAAATTGTCTTTACGCCATGTTTGTGCAATATGTGGCCGATTCTGTTCGTCACTCTGGGAATGTATGGCAGAATGGCCGTACCCGACATTTCTTTTTCTGATTTCTTACTTCGCCAAGTGTTTGGCTCTGTTACACTTCTAATATCATTTGTGGAGTACCCATTGCTCCTCAGAACACTTTCCAGGTGTTGCATTTTGTGTTTGAGGTGCTGTTGCTCACAAATTCTTCCTGCTCGCCTTACGAGCGTATGAATCATGTCTCTTTTCTGGCTCGGGTGGTGGTTTGATAGTTTGTGCAGATATTGGTCCATGTGTGTCAGTTTTTGGTACACACTATGTCCCAGATTTTTGCCATCCCTTGTGACCAGTACATCTAGAAATGGTAGTTTTTTGTCATTTTCTGCTTCCATGGTAAATTTTATGTTGGTGTGGAGGCTGTTCAAGCATCTTAGGAAGTCACCGAGCTGTTCCTCACCATGGCTCCACACAACGAAAGTATCATCGACGTATCTGTACCACACCTTAGGTTTACAAGTCACCGAGTCCAGTACCTGTGCTTTGAAATGTTCCATGAATTGTGGCTACTCCTCTTTTCTCCTTATTTTCTCAACCAAAGTAAGCAGTTAACTTAAGTGCTGTAACATTTAACATATCTGTAGCAGTGGTCACATGATGTTCCGAGAGGAAGATTATATCAACTGATTTGCTGGGGAGCAAGGAAGGTGCCTCCACATGTGCATTTTACTTACATGCTACATAGAAGAAAGTAAAATGCTGGCACTCCCCGGAAACGTTACCCAATCGGACAATGGCCAAACCTTCCACCACCAGAAACCAATGCAATCAAAAGCCAAAAACAAGAACAGGTCCTCTTCAGGGCCAACCCTGACGATTGTCAGCCTGAATGTCGAGGGAATCACCAAGAATAAAGAGGATGTAATAGCGCAACTATGCCAATCAGAAGAGTGGGACGTACTGTGCCTACAGGAAACGCATAGAGATGAAACAGCAAACAGACCCAATATCAAAGGAATGCGCTTGGCAGTAGAAGCACCTCACAGAAGGTATGAGAGCGCAATATTTACCAGACCCGAGATGCTGCTCTCTTCCACGAGTAAGACAACCACCAACAACATTGAAGTGTTAGCCATAGAGAGTGGATCATTTACAATATGCTCCATATATAAACTCCCCGGCCAGAACTTACACATTTCAACGCCAGAAAGCTTCAACAACCAAAGGGGCACTTTGTTGTGGGCGACTTCAACAGCCACAGCACCACCTGGGGCTACAATGAGACAGACGCCAATGGTCAGCTGCTAGAACAATGGGCTGAGGCAAATAACCTCTCACTTCTCCATGACCCCAAGCTCTCCCGCTCCTTCAACAGCAAAATTTGGAAGCAAGGTTACAATCCCGATATTTGCTTCATCAGCCGGAACATCTACGACACCTGCTGCAAAAGAGTATATGATGCAATCCCAAAGACACAACATCAACCTATTGGAATCCAAGTCTACTCAACAATCAAAACAACCAAAATATCTTTCCGTAGGAGATTCAATTTTAAAAAGGCTAGGTGGTCAGAATATTCCCAAGCGCTGGATGAGGAATTAGCCAGTCTGACCCCAACACCAAATAATTATTTTATCTTTGTTGGGACTTTGCGAAAGGTATCTAGACTCTATATTCCTAGGGGCTGCAGACAACACTATATCCCAGCGCTCTCAAATGCCTCAAAGGACATTCTGGAGAAGTATCAAGTATTGTTCGCGGAAGACCCATTCAGTGACGAAACCATCACCTGCGGCACAGCTTTAATGTCAGCCCTCAGCGAGGCACGCGAGAAGAAGTGGGTAGCAACCCTAGAAAGAATGGATAGGTCCCACAGTAGCGAAATAGCCTGGAACCTGATTAAGAAACTGGATGGTGACCCAAGGCTAAGCAAGGCCCCGGCCAACGTAACTCCAAACCAGGTGGCCAACCAACTCCTTCTAAACGGCAAGTTCAACTCCAAACGTCAGAAAACTAAAATCACACGCCTACTGCCAACAGAAAACACCAACTTCCAGAAACCATTTACCAGGAGAGAGTTGAACAATGGCATAAATACCATGAAGAATGGGAAAGCCGCTGGGTTTGATGATGTTTGCGTGGAACAGATTAAAAACTTCGGCCTTGGCGCCAGGGACTGGATACTTGGACTTTTTAACGTGTGTCGTGAAACCATTCAAATCCCGAAACTGTGGAGTAAGTCAAAATTGGTGGCTCTCCTTAAGCCCGGGAAGGACCCAGAGTCTCCAAAGAGCTATCGACCCATAACCCTTCTCTGCCACCTGTTTAAGCCCTATGAAAGATTGATCCTCAACAAAATAGAGAAGATCGTTGACTCGAAGCTAATTAGACACCAAGCAGGTTTTAGACCTGGAAAGTCCTGTACCAGTCAAATTCTGGCATTGACGGAACATATCGAGGATGGTTTTGAGAATAAACTAATCACCGGGCTGGCACTAGTCGACCTAAGTTCCGCCTGTGATACAGCGATCACTGGACACTACTGCATAGAACCTATGAGACCCTGAAAGACTACCACCTAGTCAAGATAATCGAATCCCTGCTCCAAAATAGACAGTTCTTCGTAATGCATGAGGGGAAAAAGAGTCGATGGCGGAATCAGAAAAATGGGCTCGCCCAAGGGAGCGTGTTGGCGCCAATCCTATTCAACATATATACAAATGACCAACCAACTCCAGACAAAACCAAAACTTTTGTATATGCAGACGACCTGGCAATAACAGTTCAAAGCAACAGGTTTGAAGCCATCGAGGAGAAACTAGAAACCGCCCTTTCTACATTGTCAACCTACTACAAAAACAATTCTCTAAAACCCAATCCCTCCAAAACTCAAGTGAGTGCATTCCATCTGAACTCGAGGTAGGCAAAGTACAGATTCATTGTTACCTGGGATGGGACATTACTAGAACACACAGATACTCCCACCTACTTTGGCGTCATGCTGGACAGAATATTGACATACAAATATCATTGCGAAAAAACACACAAAAAAGTAGAAGCACGAAATTCCCTAATAAGAAAGCTGTCCAATAGAAAATGGGGTGGAACTTCAGCCCAAGCTTTGTGCTTCTCAACTGCCGAATATGCCTGCCCGGTACGGTGCAGATCTGCCCACGCGAAAAAGGTAGATGTTAGCTTGAATGAAACATGCAGGATAGTGACAGGCTGCATGAAACCAAACCCCATAGAAAATATTCACAGGGCCGCAGGTTTCACAAACCCTGACTCACGTAGGAAAGCCCATGAACATATGGAGAAGCTAAAACAAACCTTTGATGCCTGTCACTCAATATTTGGCTTAGAGTGTGGCCCCAGCAGACTCAAATCCAGACGCCGTTTCCTAAGTTGCACCTTAGATGAGCCACCCATCTACTATCCGCTAAGAGAGGACCCACCAAGCGGCATTTCTGGTGATTGGAAAACCTGGAGAATGCTTAACCGCATCAGAACTGGGATGGCTCCTGTAAAATCTAATCTGATCAAATGGGGTTTGTTGGACGAAAATGACGACAAATGCGACTGCGGCACTCGACAGGACATGGAACATCTCCTACAATGCCCTGCCTGCCCCTACAGATGCACCCTTGACGATCTATGGCTGGGTAAAGAAGAAGCATTGGACATTGCCCAATACTGGGCAAACAAATTGTCGTTTCCGGACACGAAAAAGTAAAGTAAGTGCTCAACTCTAGTTCTTCAACACAAATAAGCAAGTCACTAATCGTACCCCACAGTCCTCGGATATTCTGGTGCAATAAGGATAACTGATTTTGTGCAGTGGCTGAATTACAACTGGATGAACTTAATTTTTCTGTCAGTTTCTGAACATCTCCAGTATCAGGGCCTGATTGCATGAATTATGTACAATAAAATTTGCTTCATGACTGCCTGTTTTATCATTGTAAATGTAATTTGCAACTTGTCTCTGAATATGTTTTGTTTCTGTCGTTTCTACCCTAGAAAACTGCAGTTCTGTCACTTGTATTCACTGATAGTTTACCAAATGTGATAGTGCCCCCTTAAGTTATTTGCTTTTATCCCAGACAGTTTCCCCTTTCCTTTCCTGTTGAGTTGAATTATGTCAGCAGGAAGCACACCAATACAAGACTTCATATCTGATCCAAGCAGCCGTTCCACCTCTAAATTAACTCTCCCAACAGAAGAGTATAAAAGAGGCCAGTTATGGCACTTCTGAACAGACACAAGCTGAACACCAGTATGCTTTGTTTGCTGAAGCTCTCTTTACCAGATCACCCTCAATTTAGTAATTAGGGTCCCTGTCTGTGCTATTGCCTGCCCCACGTGTTATTACTGCCATGTCTTCCTTTGTGAGGTGTTTGTAAAGTGAATCTACATTCTGTATCACCTGAGCCAGATTTGCACCAGGTATAAAAAAAACTTATGATCCTAACCTTGCAGCAGTTGGCCAACACCTCTACCATATGGACTACATAACAACAAAACTTTCTTTTTCTTCACAACTTTTTCTTACTTCTTACTCCTCAAACTCTTTTTGAAAGTTTGTTGTGTCCTGTCTATGCCTACATCTACTTGTGGCTCATCAGTTTCCAACTGTGACAACAAATCAAACCTGTTTTCCACATTAACAACAAAACTGTCTGAGAAAATCTTATTTCTGTTTCTTCCGTAACCTCTTGTCATTTCCCACCTCTCCTTCCTCTTCTCCTCCCTTAACCTTTCTAGATCTTGTTTTGCTTTATCTAGTCCCACTGGAGGGCAGCAATTTTCTCCTCCAGTTCCACTATCTTCCTATCTCTACAGCAAATCCTACAAAATCAATAAGACTGTTTTATTTCCCGAATTCCCATGTCTGTGCAATCACCCATACGAAAGAAAATGCAACAACCCTCACACCACATGCTGGAACTAACAATCATATGACAAGTCATACTCTGCTCACCCATGGCAATAAAATTATAGCATTAGTCTAAATTGAACAAGAATAACATCCTAGACAACTCAATTAACATATTAAATTTCTTGGTGTTTAGGCCTAAAGTTTGGAACTAAAACAAAACTTCCAGAGAAATGATTAAATCGGTAGTGTTTACATGATGAAACAAAAGTAAACAAAGAACTGCACTTACACTATATGAACTTTTCACTTATTGCCACACTTTCTCACTTTGGCTACTTACTAAAGACTCAGATGAATTGTGTATAAGAATACACTAACTACATAAACTTGCGGGCTTTCAAATAAAAATAGAATGAAATGGTGTGGATGGCCCTCAACTACGTACCCTTCGACTCAGAGTTGAAATATTAAAAGTTTTGGCTGGTTTCATTGTCTAGGGGCTGGGATACGTAGTTGCTGCATTACAAGCCAAATACTGCTGAGTCTACAGTATACAATATGAATAGACACATGAATCGAATGGTCGAAGGTTCCTATCACTTGGCAACTGCGAATTAATACAGAAATTTATAAATGCAAGATTGCAATTGAATAAAATTTGCAGGTACTATTTTAACGACTTTAAATGATGAATACGATAGCAGAAATACTTTTGAGATGGCCATATATTTGTGCAAAACACTTATTGGTGTCGATGATCCAGCAATTAATTAAAATTTATGTTGAATAACAGGGAGACAGTAGATTCCTACTGCACGTAATTAGCTATGAACAACAACATAGCTCCCGAGATATTCACTTCTAAACGCATACTACATCTTCACTGTAGAAACCTCGGAAATCTCACAAGTTCACAAGTCGGCATTCCAAAGTATTTCTATCTTTCGCGACCACATGCAAACTGCTCCACACTCTCCAAGTCTCTCCACCACTGTGCATCCATTGCGCCATCCAGCACCTCCCATGTCCTGTCCTGTAGTCCCCGAACTCTTCTCCCACTTCGATCCGGTCTCCCCTTCCACGAGTGCTGTGACTGGCGAGAGCGCTCGCGCCATGTCTTCAAGCCAATGCACCCACACAGACATAATGAAACACATTTGAAATTCTGGATTTAAATTTAAATAACTTAAAATTAAATAAATATTCCTACGGCTGGATCATAAACACGCTCTAACACACATTATTAAATACGTAAACAAATTAAATAAGCAGATATCAAAGGAATAGAGCAAAAGGTAGGCCAGTAGCTTTTGTCTCCGTGCTTTCTAAAACGCAGTAACTATTTAACCAGTTTCTTCATGAGTAGTATATATCAGATATAAACAAAGACATAGGCAAATAAATATATGTATAAACATGTTGCTACCGTTTTTTTGTGTCACTGTGGAGTACTTACGGTCTGACGCGATTGATAGTAATTGGGCACTTTGGCCTCCAATAACTCATGTGCTATTCAAGTTACATGCCTGTAATTTATACCAATTTAGGTTTACACTAATAGCTTTCTGAAGACATGTCGATCGATGAAATTGGATGAAGCGTTTAAATTTTGGAAATTCGTTTCTGTACATTACTTGTATAATTTACTGTCAGATGCTAAACTTTAAACTAATAATGATATTGAAAATATGATTACACCATCAGAACCATCGTGCAAATAATGGTAATGTACATGTTTCTTTTTTAGGTATCGTGATTCCTCTGGCTACTATTAATTTCTATATGAACTGTGAAATGTCTGCCATTAAGGTTTCACAAAGTCTGCACTCCCGACATAGAAGTCTCCTTCATTGACACAATGCACCACCCTCGCCACGGTGTCAACATGGAATTCCCAGCCAAGTGATCAGCCTGGACCATGCCCTGGGACTCTTGCTCAGCAAACGTTCGGCACCACGTGTTTGCTGCCAGGCCTCGGCTTGCCGAGCGGCCTGTTTGGCCATGCCAACTCCAAACTTAGAATATCTTCAGGTTGCCACAACTTGCCCGTTACCTCACACACGTCCACTTATTAACATTCTGGCTTGCCAGAATGATTACAACACCAGGCCAATAGCGTTCACAGATTCTTTTTGTAGTGGTGTGGGAGCAGCATGAATTTTGAAATAAACTTAAACTAACACAAATTATCAATGTAACGGCATATTAATTAAATGCCTGCCTTTCAGTTATGCATAAACAGTTTTTTGGACAAGAAATAAAATTTTTAAATGCTCTTTTACTTATGTGCGATTTTGTAAGCACTTCTTGTGCCACTCACTCAGCACTAAGGCTCCTTCATGCACTAATTTTATTCCGTTGCACTACACATGCTCACACGGATTTTCGCATGAAGTATTGATCAACTCACATCAGTATTTTGACCAAGTGCCTCGCAGAAATCGTGTCTGCATCGGAGTTCTGATTTCCACCGTTTATCGTGACAGATCTGTCTACAGCGAAAACGAAAGTAGGAACCCGTCAACAAACTATTTCCCAAAACCAACCAGGATCCCCGCTGACGATTCCCTCCAGCAGAAAACGATACTTTAGGAACAAAGTCACAAGGCAAATGACTGAATCACAGTAAGCTCAAATTCCCAGAAGTTCTATTTAATTGATCTTAATAAATCCTTCCTACCTCCAGACACAAAAAAATGCATGCACATACAATTACAATTTCAATACCCTTCAAATTGACCACTAAATTCTTTGCCACACTCTTATATGAAGCATAAATCAAAACATATTTTACTTAAATTCACGAAATCGCTGACCTCCACGCACCCTGTGTCTAAAATTTCCCCTGTTGCACACGTACAATGCCACAATAAACTAACAAATTGCTAATGAATCCCCAAATAAACATAAATTATCCCTCCAAATTACTACCACTAATTACAGATTAGAACAGCTTTTCAGTTCTGCCCTTTCTCTATATACCATTAGCAATTTTAAACTTCTCTCGTTTCCACATATGCGACAGCAATGACCGTAACGTTCTACCATACCAAAGCCAATCAGTCTCACTAGAATCACACTCCTCCTTCATATACCAATTCATACGTACTTCATTACACAAACTGTCCCCATCCACTCTATTTATTTCAGCTCTCTCTAAATTTTCTGTTAGTTCTTCACAAATTTCACCGATTCACTACCCACAGCATGCACAACATTACTGTTTGTCCCCTCTGAAATATCGACACTTGCAGCTTCAACAAAATTACACGTCAATTCGCTGTTAAACACTTTATCTTCCTGAAATAATACATTGATGCCTAAGCCATCATCACCATAAATATTCATCTCAGCAACCTTTTCTGCTAATGTTGTTGTTGTTGTTGTTGTGGTCTTCAGTCCTGAGACTGGTTTGATGCAGCTCTCCATGCTACTCTATCCTGTGCCAGCTTCTTCATCTCCCAGTACTTACTGCAACCTACGTCCTTTTGAATCTGCTCAGTGTATTCATCTCTTGGTCTCCCTCTATGATTTTTACCCTCCACACTGCCCTCCAATGCTAAATTTGGGATCCCTTGATGCCTCAGAACATGTCCTACCAACTGGTCCCTTCTTCTAGTCAAGTTGTGCCACAAACTCCTCCCCAGTTCTATTCAATACCTCCTGATTAGTTTGTGATCTACCCATCTAATCTTCAGCATTCTTGTGTAGCACCACATTTCGAAAGCTTCTATTCTCTTCTTATCCAAACTATTTATTGTCCATGTTTCACTTCCATACATGGCTACACTCCATACAAATACTTTCAGAAACGACTTCCTGACACTTAAATCTATACTCGATGTTAACAAATTTCTCTTCTTCAGAAACGCTTTTCTTGTCATTGCCAGTCTACATTTTATATCCTCTCTACTTCGACCATCATCAGTTATTTTGCTCCCCAAATAGCAAAACTCCTTTACTACTTTAAGTGTCTCATTTCCTAATCTAATTCCCTCAGCATCACCTGACTTAATTTGACTACATTCCATTATCCTCATTTTGCTTTTGTTGATGTTCATCTTATATCTTCCTTTCTGCTGCTACACCATTTAAATCACTACAAAAATTCACATCAGAAACCTTACTTTCCTCCATCAACAAACTAACTTTTTGTGAATCGTACAAAACTTTATCCACCGCCACTACATTACACAAATTGCTGCTACCTTGTTGTGCAATTGTGGGACTTCCAGGCTTGCTACGTTCCACTGTGATCAGGCAAAAATCAGTACACACTGCCATTTCCACACACCTTACATCCAGATTAACCCTCCACCCTATCTTACATACATTCTCATATTCACACTCTGACAAACGTTTTAGATCCACACAGTCATCAATAAGTGTCATTTCGCCATCATTCATGACTAGAATCGCATAAATTCCTTCCTCTGAAGTATCAATACCAGTAACTTTTACACCATTACATAAATTACCATTACTCTGTTCCTTTAAACAGAAATCATCTATCTCCGTTGATACATTTTTAACTTCAACTGCTGCCAAAACCAATGCTAAGCCTCCCTTAGTAACATTGATGCTTTCCGCTAAAACACAATCACCGTCACCTGCAGCTGGCGAGACCAAAGCTACGCCGCCTTTTAACATCGATGCTTTTCGCCGACTCACAAATACTTGCTACTACAACATCTTCCGTACTGCAATTACTACTGTTTGCTAATACCTCTTCAGAACTCTCCACAGAATTTGCTTTCACAAAATTAATCTCCTTTTTAACTTCTTTTTGAACCACTGCATCTTTCCATTCGTCACCATTCACACTCTCATTCATTACACATCGATAACTTAACATCATTCCCCGCAAATTTATTCCCATTACTTTTACTTAAATCTCTCACAAATCTATGCTTTTGCTGTTCGCGCCTGCTTTGTTGAAAGAGCCTCCTATATAGCCTTCCTCTTTAGCATACTCCATATTACATATTTGTTGCCATATTACATATTTGTTGCCTTTCTCCAGACCTATCAACATTTCTACCATTACCATTATCTCCAGTCCTTTTCATTGCCTGTGTAGATCACCATCCCTCGACCTGAGATGTGGCGAACATCAGTTTCCTGACTGGTTTTACACGACTGCACTTCGCGCGTATTTCTCTCGTCAAATCTGCATTCTTTACTTGGATGCTGTTCACGTAAGTTATCACTCCTGTTCAATCTCTGACCATTCTGCTCATTCCAGCTACTATCTTCCTGAGAATTCTATTGATTTCCCCCATGATTATTATTCTGGTGGTGATTATTTCGATTCCCATTTTGATAACTACCATCCGGTTTGCTCTGTGGTCTGAACTTCAAAGCCCTCTCTAATTTTTCTACAACTTCTAGAAATTTGTCCATGGAATCACGTGAACTATGGACAAGATCCCACTGCAAATTTTCTGGTAATCGCCTTTTTAATGTGGTGATTTTCGGTAAAACCCCAATGGATGTTTCACATGCATAAGCTTGCCAAGTTCTCACTTGCAAAAATCTCTCATTGGCCCATTACCGTACCTGTAACTCGGCCGGTTTAAGAATTCGTTTTGGATCTGCGTCTGTTTTGCCTCGCTCCAGAATTTATTCAAAAAACACTTTTCGAACTCTTTGTATGATTCGCACGAACTACATCTAACATTTTCCCAAGACTGTGGGACTCCCTCCAAATGCCGTTTAACGTATTTTATTTTCTCTTCGTCCGACATGCTGTGAACGAAAGTGTCCCTACACACAGCCAAGAAATTTTCCGGGTGATTCTTCCATCATCTGTGTAACATTTCACAGATCAGGTATTTGCCCAAGGGATATTTATATCCAGTGTGGCCTGTTGGGAGGCTAACAAATTTAAATCGCTTTTTATCTGTTGCATTTGTTTTTTAAATTCATTTTCGCTAGTGATACTGGACTCTTATTTTATCTTTAATTTTGCTCACTTCTTTCTTCCCCTCACTACACAATTGGCAATGTCACTAATTGCTAAATTTATATCGCTTTTATGAGCATCTTGCACTTTTATACAGTCGCTTACCTTGCCCCCAAGTTCCATCTGTATTTTATCCATTTTTTCCCCAAGATCTTTTTCCACTGATTCGATTTTAGATCTTAATTTTACAACTTCGTCTCTAATTTTCCCCATATCCATTCGGACACATTTTAATTTATCATCAATTGCTTTTTCAAGGTTACCCATAATTTTTTCAACTTCCTCTTTCACAGCGGAACATATTTCAGTTCGCATTGTACCCATATCAGCCCGAATTGTATTCGTAACTGTTTGCAATGTGCCCATATCTGTTCGAATTGCTCTGATATTATTTGCCATTCCCTGGATCCTTTGCATTAGCTGATACATAATATCTCCCCCACATCGTTCCCCTTGCATGAATTTCTACTAGTTACACTTTCGCGCTCTGATTTTGGACTAACCATCTCACTTCCGTTTTCAGAAGTACACATACTAGATGACTGTTTTATATTCATGAGATCTATAAGTGGAGCTTGAACTTCAGAGTTAAAAACTGTTTCACTATTTGCACAGGCACTTATCTGATCTGATATGGCTCCCTCTGTCATGGTGATGCCATCAGTGTAGTGGAAGTCAACATTGAAGACTGCCCTGGAGTGCTTGAAGAAGCTGCTGTCATACTGCTGTTGATCTGCGTCCGCCACTGAAGTCGTCTGAAGTAATTGTAGCTCCCGCCGGTTACCACGTGTTCCAAATGTCTCCAATACCGCTGTGCATTAAATGCACTAACTGCTACTGTTACCTGCACTCAACATATTTAGACTCTGAGCCACCATGCAAATTGCCTTTAATGTGATAGATTAGGACCTCTATCGATAACAAGTGTTAGTTGTGAAAATTACTGCGTAATTTCACTATTTTCAGGAACCTACTTGTGACAAAAACCGATCTCAAACTGTGTTTTGTGAGAGGTTCACTCTACAGAAATCTCTACTGGTTTCGCATACGTTTTTACACTTTGCATAGGACACTGAATAACAGAGAGCAAAGGAATTACCACTTTGCAGGGCACAAATCCTAGATGAGAAACCTCTGATTGCGGGCTTTCAAATAATAAATGATGAATGATGATGTGGTGTGGGTGGCCCTCAACTATGTACCCTCCGACTCAGAGTTGAAATATTAAAAGTTTTGGCTGGTTTCATTGTCTAGGGGCTGGGATACGTAGTTGCTGCATTACAAGCCAAATACTGCTGAGTCTACAGTATACAATATGAATAGACACATGAATCAAATGGTTGAAGGTTTCTGTCACTTGGCAATTGCTAATTAATATAGAAATTTATAAATGAAAGACTGCAATTGAATAAAATCTGCAGGTATTATTGTAACGATTTAAAACGATGAGTACAATAGCAGAAGTACTTTTGAGAATGCCGCATATTTCTGCAAAACACTTATTGGTGTTGATGGTGCAGCAATTAAATAAAATATGAGTTGAAGAACAGTGAAACAATAGATTCCTAATGCACGTAATTAGCTATGAATGGCCACATAGCTTGCGAGATATTCACTTCTAAATGCATACTACATCTTCACTGTTGAAACCTCGGAAGTCTCAAAAGTTCACAAGTCGGCACTCCAAAGTATTTCTATCTCTCGCGACTATGCGCAAACCGCTCCACACTCTCCAAGTCTCTCTGCAGCTGTGCATCCGTTGCGCCGTCCAGCAGCTCCCAGTCCTGTCGTGTATTCCCTGAACTCTTCTCCCACTTCGATCCAGTCTCCCCTTTCACGAGCGCTGTGATTGGCTAGAGTGCTCGCACCATGTCTTCAAGCCAATGCACCCACACAAACGCAATGAAACACATTCTAAATACTGGATTTACATTTAAATAACTTAAACTTAAATAGATATTCCTACGGCGGGACCATAAACATGCTCTAACACACATTATTAAATACATAAACAAATTAAATAAACATATATCAAAGGAATAGAGCAAAAGGTAGGCCAGTAGCCTAATGTCGCTGTGCTTTCTAAAACACAGTAAATATTTAACGCTTTGAGTCCCGAATGCTTTGGAGCATGCATGTAACAGAATCCCGGGAATTTTTGGCATCTCTTTAATTAACTATCATTTCATTCTTATAACCTTATATAAAGATATGGAAACATTTTTTTTTTTTTTTTTTTTTTTTTTTTTTTTTTTTTTTTTTTTTTTTTTTTTTTTTTGAAGGAAAGGTTCCTATTTGATCCATTTGTAAAATAAAGCACATTTAAATACAAATTTAGGACACAAATTTTATTTACATTGCAGTATACATTTAGTGAAAAAAAATTCTGCAGAGATTCTTATCTGTACATTTAACAATAATTTGCTCCTGTATGGTACAATTTGAAACACTCTGGCATGCACGGTGGAATTATATAGTCAGGGCACCACCATACTGTTTCTTTTCTTGAAGACTTTCCATTGGACAGTTTTGTTTTCTCTGCACAAACTTTGCACACTCTTGTGGGATGCGCCTTCTTTTCAGTGGAAGGAATCCTGTCTACAAAATGTCTTCCTTGGAGTCTGCTGCTACATGCATTTTAGGGAGTAGCAGTATGTTGATGTACAGCACCTTTCTTTGAAAATTCTTCACCTAATTGCAGAAGAAAATTTGCCAAATGGTAGCCTTTATTCTGATTGTTTCTTGTTTTACGGTACAAGATGAAAGTATGAAAGTATTCACTGCTGACATTATAAAAAGATGGAAAAACAGTTTCTTCCACCATTTCATTTGCCTTCTCTTGAAAGGGTAGTAAGATATAAGTTGGTCATTTCTGTCTACACCTGTCTTGTTGAGGTTGTAGTCTAGAATGGCATCTGGTTTCATTTTCTTTGTCAGACCCATTTTGCTTTGCTACGTACTTCTACTTCTCTTTTGGCCATCTTGTGAAAACTTGACAAACACAGAACACTCTTGTCTTCCTCCACTTCAGGCACAACAAATGTTCCTTCCTCATAAATGTACAGTCACCCTTTTTTCAGTTTTTTGCTGACTACACCTTGCTTAGGAAGCCCTCTACGATTAGGCATGCTTGCCCCCACAGCCTTCATCTTGTTCTCCAACAGGAAATCAAAAACAGCAGATGAAGTGTAATATCTGTCCATATAAACAGTTTGTCCCTTTTTGAGGTAGCCAGACAGAAGTCTCTGAAAAAGGGCAGTGACTAAATTGTCTTCCTGCCCTTTACCTGTGTAAACTTCAGTGTGTAAAACATATCCTGTATTTGCATCACACAAGGTAAACAGTTAGATATCATACTTGCCAGGTTTGTTTTTTATACAGACATGAAACATAACTCTTCCCCTGAATCCACAGGCACCTTCATTTATAGTGAGATTTTCCTCAGGTGAAAACGGTGCTGGAAACTGTGTGAGTAAATGATTCGGGAATGGTCTGATTTTGTACATGGGATTGTGGACAGGTTCGTCTCTTGGAATGTCTCTTGGAATTTACATGTAGGCAAGAGAGAATAGCAAAAAATCTATTTCTAGCGAGAACTGAACCTGGAGAAGGCGTGGAAACAAAGCTGTTTGTAGACCAGTAATTATGCAGATTATTTTTCTTCACCAGGCACATGTGGATTATGAGAGCAAAGAACAAATACATGTCATGAAGCTGTACTCCAGTCCATGAGCTCCACATGCTGTTGGGTTTCATTTTGCGTGATCTTCTGATTTTATCTGCAATAGATTTCACATACCTGTTAGTTTCTGCCTTAATGTGTTTCACCACTGATTCAGGGATAAAAACTGAAAAAATATCAAAAGGACTGCTGCAGTCACCCACTTCTGTCACACATCCACTTTCCTCTTTGAATTCAGGCAATGAAGGTTGCATGTCTAATGCAGTCCACCCTAATTCCACATCCGAAGATTTTGGAACACTAGAACATCTTCTCTTGCGTGGTGACTCTGTAGATGGCATTACATTTGAAGTACTGCCTTCAGTATTAGGCAGTACATTATATATCATGGAGGTGAAATTTTGTCTGAAAAATGCAATGGACATGTAACCTAAATAGCAGACTTATTACACAAAACAATGTATAACAATGGAAAGGAAAACCAATGTTGCTCTTGTACCTGAGTCTGCTTCAGAAGCAAAATCACTGTATTCACTTTCAGAAATGTCCCCTTTGGAACTGGAATCAACAAATGTCACATTTAAAAGCCTCTCAGTCTCAGTATTAGCCAAAAACTTTGACATATTTATTGCAAAACGCACTGCAAGTGCAACTAGAAATGCACAAAAACTATGGTGCCACGCGACAGTACAGTGTTTTTGAACAACTGAGAATTATCCTTGAAATGCCAAAATAGTTTCAGAAATATCCACACAATGGCAGCACCATGCAGTGGGCAGATCACAGCATGCCAAACCTGAAAATTAGATGTGAGCGCAACCAAAACAAATACGAATGGAGGAAGACGAGCAGAGTTCGGGCATGGGATGCTCACAGCGTGCCTGTCACACGAGCTGTGCTCGAGTTTGAGACTCAAAGTGTTAACCAGTTATATATCGGATATAAACAAAGACATAGACAAATAATTATACGTATAAGCGTGCTGCTACCGTTTTTTCGTGTCACTGTGGTGTACTTATGGCCTGACACGATTGATAGTAATCGGCCACTTTGACCTCCAATAACTCATGTACTATTCAAGTTACATGTCTGTAATTTATACCAATTTAGGTTTACGCTAATAGCTTTCTAAAGACATGCCAATTGATGAAATCAGATGAAGTGTTTAAATTTTGGAAATGTGTCTCTGGGTGTTACTTGTATAATTTACCGTCAGATACTAAACTATAAACTAATAAAGATATTGAAAATCTGATTACTCCATCAGAATGATCTTGCAAATAATGGTAATGTACATGTTTCTTTTTGAGGTATCATGATTCCTCTGGCTACTATTAATTTCTATATGAACTGTGAAATGCCTGCCATTAGGGTTTCACAAAGTCCTCCATGTTTGGCACTCCTGGCATAGAAATCTCCTTCATTGACACAAAGCATCGTCCTCACCACAGCGTCAACATGGAATTCCCAGCCATGCGATCATCCTGGACCATGCGCTGGGGCTCTTGCTTAGCTAACATTCGGCGCCACGTGTTTGCTGCCGGGCCCCTGCTTGCCGAGCGGCCCGGTCGGCCACACCAACTCCGAACTTAGAATATCTTCAAGGTGCCACAACTGTACTTTATTGAAATAATCAAGTAATTTAACAGTATATGATAATGTAAACAAAACCTAGGCCAAAATACATGCCTATTAAATGTTTTCTTTTTCTGAAAAATAAGCAGATAATAGAGAAACCAACAGATGGCTTACAGTAGATACTAATTTATTTATTTGTGATATAATATTGCCTTAAAATATTGTCATTACACAAATAACACTCATTTATAAGAGAGCTCTGAATGTACACAACTCTGTCAACCAAAGATGCTACTCCATTCTGACATCGAACAGAGGCGGTGACTGGACCATGTAATATCTTAACATGAAAAAAAAAATTAATACAGGTTTGATTTTGAGACATACATTTATATTATAAAATTATGATACCAGCAACAACAACAGAAGCAGTCACAAAAGAAAGTGGAGCCATCAGAACATGTAATTAGGAAACAGTTGGATGAGTGCATGCTGAGATGCAAACAAATAGTGAACCAGGCACCCATTGTGCTGATGCTTTATATGTCTATTTCTTCCAAGTGATACTTTGTCTTGGAGAGCCAGTGGGACTTCAATAAAAAAAATTGTCCATGTCTGTTACTTATTAAGGTTTTGCAACAAATTAAGGAGCAATTATATAGTCTCCAATACTTCTACATCAGATGTGTGCTCACCACAGCTTATTGTCCACCCTGTGTGAGCTCACAGCAGATTGTCAGCAGCCCAATAATGCTTATTTGTTATATACAAAATTCCATTTTTTTTGTAAAGATTGCTTCATTGATACAGAGAATTTCTTGTAGAAAGAATCAGTTGGCCCAATATAGTATCAGAATTAACCTACAGAATTCCATAAATATAAGAGAAGATAAAATAAAACAAATATATGTGTCTTCTGGACTTACTCCTGTCAATATGCTGAGTGACACATGATAAGATATTCAATCTATGTGTAAAATTTGAATAATGCTAGATGGACATATTCCAGAGGCATTCGCAATTTCTGTTTAGCCAATATATGAATTCCGAGAAAAAGCTTTTAGAATATTTCTTTCTTTTCTCCCCTCATTACTGACTTATCACTTACTGTATGTGGAGCATTCATGTGCCATTCCAGTGACATATGTAGCACATTTGCTAGTTATCATTATTGTTGGACTCATATCAGGACACCTTCATGTCTAACAACTAGCTCTTCACCTCCTGGTCCTTTTGCATCCACCATAAAGAAATAATATATCTAATTTTTATTAGTTTGTGAAAGCCCTTTTTTATTTATTATTGTTGTCATTATTTGAGCTAACCAACAATCAGTCCACATGAACTCCATAGACAGGATACAAAGATGATTTTCGACTTTACCCCTTTTACACAGATAGTGTGTTATTACATTTTTGTTCCTCATTAACTTATATGATGCATTTCCATGTATGGGTATGAAAACATGAATTGTTTTATTCGGTATTTGTCCCCTAATCATAAAATGTATGCTTAGTTTCACTGCATCCTTTATTTCTGTAACAAAAATGTGTTTATTAGTGTATGGTAATCATTAGGCAGTGCTGGTGATCAGCAACAGATTTTCCTGTCCTTTATTTTTTACTGTAAGATGATGGAAGTTGACAATTATCTATGACTGATGAAATCTTGACACATCTATGTCTACATATTGTGCAAGAAAACACGTCACATTGAAGGTTAAATAAAAATTGAAGTGTTTTGACAATATTCAAGTCTCAAGAAGGTCAAAGATAATTAAAAATTTTAATATTTTTCTGTATGAAATAACAGACCCAATACTCACATGGATTAATTTTAGTGTGTGATGCTGTGGGAAACAGTGAAGAATAAAAATGTGGGTTTGAAATTCCGAGAAAATCTGTGTAACCATAAAGTAAAAGTTTTGAAAGAAGGTGGTGTAATAGTTTTTGCATCTCAAGAAGCCTTTCTGTCCCTACATAGTATACCTAAAAAGATATTAAAAAACATACAAAAATCATTGAAAGGGACAGTGTTTGCTCAACAGGACATGTGTGGTAAGCATGCAGACAGGCCTAACAGTGTTTCAGATGACACAAAAGTGAAAATTATTTCTGGATTTTGTCATGTGAATGTGGGAAAAAAACATAGTCTGCAAAAGAAAAAACACTTATTTACTAGAACTCTATGTAGGAAATGCGTAACATGTGTAAAGAAAAGGAGCATGGTTGTAATGTATTTTATGAATCCTAAAGATGAATTGGAATTGAGATCTGTTTAATAGTATATGTGATTCCAGTCTACATTTTTGAGGCATAAAATCAAAGGCCTTAATTGTTTCATCATTTGTGGACCTGACTACCATGTACTAGGGCTCAGTTTTATTCTGGCAAGTAATCATATTGTGAATGCTAACTCTCAGACCATCATGATCAGAGAGACAATCCAGTATTTTACCAACAGTGATACTGTCTGGATTCCCTTGGTCTACAAATACGTTGTCAATTAGGGTTCTTGAATTAGAAGTATTCTGGTGGGAAAATAGACCACTGGGACAACATTGTAGGTGTGTATCAGATTCTCCAGATCTTACGTCCCACTACAGTGTGTTAAGAAGTTGATATTAATATCTTCGAGTATTATTGACATCTATTTTAGAATTAAATAAATGAAGTAAGAGTGAGTCAAGCTGCTTCAGAAAGAGGGCATGATTGCCGGAGGGTGCTCTATATATTGCTATGATTAAAAGGGTAGAATTATTCACAGAATACTCAAGGCACATGCTTCTAAATGTTGATCTAAACAAAAGTCATGTATATCAATTGTTTTACAACTGACACAGTTCTTCATGAAAGTAGCTTAGTGAAGCACAGTACATAGGTATGGTCTATACTTCCATAATCTTGCACATTGACCTAGAGTTCATTTAATTTATTATATGAGCCTGTAATATTCTGGTGGAAGATTTCCAGTTTATGCTTTTCAGTGCTAGTTAAAAGATTTTATCTAAAAAAGAATTCTGTCAGTGTGTTCAGATATGCTTTGCTTTCTTGACCTGTGATTTCGAAAACCATTCATTTGATGTGGTTTGTCTATATGCACTACCTTCTTTGAGTTCTTCTGAAATTAGTGCGTTTAGAAGGGCACCTAGTATTTTTTTTCCTGGCCTGTGTAGGTGCATCCCATGGGTACAGCTACACATTCCTCCCAATAAACCAAAGTCAACCATGGGCCTTCCCTAATGCTGACCTCAGATGCTCATTCCATTTCATAACACTTTATAAGATTGTGTCTAATTATAGGGCAATCCATGTAATCCTGAACTACTTCAGTGGGTCATAATTTCCCTCCAAAAGCGCATAGAAATGGGAAAGTTGTTTTAATAATGTCAGTAGCTCTGGGAGAATCACAAATACTGCCTGCTGTTGGCAAGCTGAGTGTTGTTTCTTTGCATGAGGTCCTTTTGTCTGGTATAATGCCATGTCTGCTGAGCTTGTTTTGGTTCATTCATAACCTCATCAGTCACACTTTGTGAAGTCTGTTAGTGTATAGTTCAGGCCACATGACAATGGCAAGCAAGTTAGTGATTTGTTCATAGAAACATGCAGTACACAACAGAAGGGTGGGTTTTTATTGTGAAAACTTACTGGAAGACAAACTCCTTGGTTGCACCACAATGGGCATTTCAGAGAGAATTCAATGTGCCTGATGTTCTGAGAAAGGCAACAATTTTATTAATTTTAAGGTAACTGGAGACAACTGGTGTAACAAACAGTGACAGTGGTAAACAATGACCATCATTGAGTGCAGAGGTTTGAAGATGATTGGAGGACTGTTAGTAAAAGGGTGAATGGCATATCAGACAGTGATGTATAAATTTTAACACTAAAAGATTTTTGCACTCAAACAAGTGTTAATGTGTAATTACAGACTGTGTAGAAAAGGTAATCCGATGGCAGAGAGAGTTTTTTAAACCTGGTTAAAGGACTGGC
This sequence comes from Schistocerca piceifrons, assembly GCF_021461385.2. Taxonomy (NCBI): domain Eukaryota; kingdom Metazoa; phylum Arthropoda; class Insecta; order Orthoptera; family Acrididae; genus Schistocerca; species Schistocerca piceifrons. The sequence continues at coordinate 498,381,610 of NC_060144.1, forward strand.
CACACAGAATGTGGTTTGCCTGAGTGGGCTGTGACCTTGAGCCGCTGCGGACTGGCCGTGTCTTTAAAATGTGTGTGTGTCACGTTGATTACACAGAACGCAGAGGAAGGTCTTGCCGCTGTGGTGACCGGCCAGTTGCCGCGGCAAGTGCCAGTCTGTCCCACAGTGCAGATTGACTGCTGTCGTTGATGGAGGAGAGTGCCTGCTGCCACATTTTTTGCTGTTTCTCACATTGGCAGCTGAGCCAGCAGCAGTGGCAGGCAGATGTGTCTATCAGGGAGTGCGCAGTGCACTCAGTGGAAATCATAAAAACAGAAAAACTTATTGAGCAAGTGAGGAAGTACAACTTCTTGTGCAATATGGATGATGCAAATTATAGAAAATTTTGAAGAAGGCCATAGCTAAGCTAAAGTGTTTCAAAATGGTAAATATCTTTGCAGAAAATTTTAATTTTCACACATGCAATAAGTTACATAAAATGAAGTACAGTACACAGCTAAGCACTGGAAATCATTTAGTGTACATTACATCTTAAAGCATGTGAAATATATTGCAGCCAGTATGTAAGCAACTATGTGATCAAAACCAAAAGCAAAAAATGTAGAAAATTGAGCTTCATATAAAACAATTAGATTTTGCATTCGAATGAAAATAGCCTCATATGGTATTTGTGATGTCATACGAATTACTTCGGTGCTTGTTTCTAGCACTAACAAACAAAGATGTTATTCCAAACACTTGTTTTATAAAACAATTTAAAGCAATACCTTCTACCTGACGAGAAATTGTATGCTTAACATTTGCAATCAGTTCTTAGTACTGAAATCAGTACTCGTTAAAACTGAACAAAGTCCCAGTACCCAATGCAATCCTTACCAAATTTCATATTGAAGCTGAGACACCCCCCTCCCCCCCCCCCCCCCCTGTTAACTACAATCTGTCATAGATCCCTCTCACAAAAAACCCAGTGATTGGAAGGAAGCATATATCATATCCACTACAATAAGGGTAGCAGCAGGGATCAACAAATCTACCATGCAATATCCTTCACATAAATTTATTTCATTTTGGAACACATTCTGAGCTCAAATATGAAGAGGTATCTCGAATATAATGGCCTACACCATGCCAACCAGCACGAATTTACTGAAAGCCATAAATAAAGACAGTCAGGTAGAGGTAGTATTTCTCGGTTTCCAGAAAGCATTTGATTCAGTACTACAACTATGCTTATTATCAAAAGTATGATCGTATGTGGTATCAAGTGAAATTTGTGACTGGAGTGAGGAGTTTTTGCTAGCGAAGATGCTGCAAGCTGTCTTGGAGGGTGATCAAGTGATACTGACGTAAATTCGGGTGTACCCCGATAAGCGTGTTGAAACTCTTGCTATTCATGTTGTGTATTTATTACCTTACGAACATTATTAATAATAGCCGCAAAGTTTTGCAGATCATATAATTATATGTTGTAAAGTATTGTCTGAAAGAAGCTGCGTAAATATTCATTGAGGTATTGCTAAAATTTCAATATGGTGCATACATTGGTAACTTGCTTTACATGTTCAGAAATGTAAAATTGTGCCCTTCACAAAATGAAAAAACAAATTACCCTATGACTACAATAACGAGTCACAGTTGGAGTCAGCCAAGTGTTGCAAATACCTTCTTGTAATACTTTGTAGGGATACAAAATGGAACAATCACATGGGCCCTGTCAAGAGTATAGCAGGGCAGGTATCAGACCTCAGTTTATTGGTAGAATACTGGAGAAATGCAATCAGCCTACAAAGGAGACTGCTTACAAATCACTCATCTAATCCATCCTAGAATATTGCTCAAGTGTGTGGGACCCGTACTGGAAAGGACTAACGGGATATTGAAGGTACGAGTATATGGAGAAGAACAACATGAATGCTAGCCTGTGGGAGAGTGTCACTGGCTTGCTGAAGGAACTGAAGTGGCAGTTACTTGAAGATATATGTAAACTAGCCTGAGAAATCCTACTTACAAAGTCTCAAGAACTGGCTTTAAATAATGACTCCAGGAATATACTACAACCCCCTACATATCACTCCGATGTGTATCATGTGGGCAAAATTACAGCATGCACAGAGACGTTTAGCCATTTTCCCCACACTCCATATGTGAATGGGATGAGGAAAAGCCCTTACAACTGGTACAATAGGTCATATCCACTGCCACACACTTCACAGTGGTTTGCAGAGTATAGATGTAGATAAAAAAAATTACATCTTGGATTCAGTTTCGCAGAGGTGTCGCTTGGTTGTCTTTCCTTTAAAGGTATTCAATTATTCAAAAGTAATACTGTAGTGGTCTACGAAACTACCCATTACTGAAAATGCAACGTAGCTAGCTCTGCAGCCAACTGCTTTACAAGATACTAGAGAGAATGTCTCTGTGGTTACGACAGGCTCAGTGTTGACGCAGCTGAGATAATTTGTTATGTGATTGTCCCTGAAACATGCCATATTTTAATGCAAACCTGCTTTACTATCTTGAAAATGGTGGAATGTTCTATTTGAAGTGAAAATGTGATTGTTCTGATTTTGTCCGGATTTGCCAGATATCTGGAAAAACACTATTTATAACAGAATAAAAGATAAACAAACTGCTGTAGTTTTCAAAGTATTTTGAATTTTCTTGCTTTAGTGTTACAGCTAATTTAGCATCAGTTGTCATTGGATACAAATATTTGATGAATTCTTCCCCAAAGCTTGTTTGGCCAGATCTGATAAATAGTTAAACTGCAAAATATTTAACCTGACGAACTCACAGAATTTTGTGTATGTTTAGTAACTGACTATTGATAAGCATAGTAAATAAAATTTTTGTCAATCCATATCTTAAAGATAGGACATGTTTCAACTTTTCCATTAAGCAACTGTTAGAGTAGAATGTCTTCTACTTCATCATTTTCTTCCAGTAGTAAGTACAATAATGACTCGCGATCACTAATTTGAAAAAGGTGTGTGTGTTTCCACAAAATGGTCGTGACTGAGCTGCACGCTAGGGTACTTGGCCGTAGCATGCTCAGGCAGTGTGCTCGGTGCCAGCGCCCAAAAATAAAGTATGAGGGTTGCCCAGAAAATACTGCATCGCATTTTTTTCTCAGCCGAAAACAATGCTACGAATGCGAAACATTACGTATGTATTATTTGTATGTAGTCTCCTGAGTGAGTGTGCCAAGTTTCCCTCATTTCCAACAGATAACGTAACTGCAGGACAGTTTCAAAATGACATCTGTAGGTGAAGTATGTTACAACCAATGTGCCATCATTGAATTTCTCACTGCAGAGAAAGAAACTGTGGGGACTATTCACAAATGCTTGTGCAAAGTCTACGGAGCATCTGCTATTGACAGGAATACAGTTAGTTGCTGGGCACAGGGGGTGAGGTCATCAGAAGGTGGTTCGGCGGAGCTCCACGATTTACAGTGGTTGGGGAGGCCTTCCACGGCTGTCACACCTCAGCCTTGATCTAGCTCCCTCGGATTTCCACTTGTTTGGGCCATTACTGGATGCCATTCATGGAAGACATTTTGAGGACAGTGAGGAGTTGATTCACACACTGAAGCACAGGCTCCGCCACAAGGACAAGGACTGGTACTGACAGAGAATACACATCCTTATTGCATGCTGGAGGGAGGCCATGGAATGTGATGGAGATTACGTGAAAAGATAGGGTGTGTAGGTAAAACACCATTCATTCATGTGCGCAATTCTCATTGTGTTCAATAAAGAATTGTTGAAGAAAGAAAAATGTGGTACATTACTTTCTGGGCAACCTCGTACTTTAACCTCTTTCTCCATACTGTACTGAAATATGGCTTTTGTTCCAACTATTAAAACAATATAGATATATTAGCTACATTTAGTTCGCAGCAACATGTCACCTAAAACAATCGAAGTGTAAAGTAGCCAGTGACCACATTTTTCACTGCAAACCCTTCAAAATTTATAGGTTCATCAAAATTGAATGAGAAGTATTTCATAGGATCTCTACCAAAAAACTAATTACAGCAGTTGACGTAGTTTTGCATCATTTACGTACATAATTTTTTACAGCATGAAATTCGGAAAACTCATTTTTCTTGTGTGCCACTATCAGCCACTCTGTGGGAACTGCTTCTGTGTGGCATCCCTAGCCTCTGCCTCTGAAAGATGTTGCCAACCGTGCTGCCAGACTGCTTTCTGGCTGGCCAGACATTAAGGAACAAGAGTGGCAGGATGTTTATAGTGCTGATAACATAGATGACAAATACAAATCTTTCCTTAACACATTTCTCCTGCTCTTTGAAAGTTGCTTTCCATTAGACCATTCAAAACACGGTACTAACAGCAAAAGGCAGCCTGTTTGGCTGACTAGTGGGATAAGGATATCATGTCGAACAAAGTGGGAATTACCGTATTTACTCGAATCTAAGCCGCACCTAAAAAATGAGACTCGAAATAAAGGAAAAAAAAAATTCCCGAATCTAAGCCGCACCTGAAATTTGCGACTCGAAATTCAAGGGGAGAGAAAAGTTTTAGGCCGCACCTCCAAATCGAAACAAAGTTGGTCCATTGTAATATGAGACACAATTTACGTCGAATGAATGACGTTACAGCGACAGTAGTTTGGTTCGAGTCGTAAGCTTAGCAGTTAAGCTTTACCAGGTAGCCATTGCTATGCGTCAGGCGCTCCGTCCGTATTTATACGAGTACCCTTCCTTTTTCACGTGCTCTGTCTGGTTTGAATCGATTGCTTATTTTGCTTTGATCTGATAAGTGCCGTTTTCTTTGTTATAGGTGTTCACGTCATCCTAAGCTGAAAATGCATTACTGTACTGTGTCATGCATTGTTTGTCACATTCTGATAGTGCGTGTTTACGGCCTGTCGCCGCTCGCGACACGGCTTGCTTTTGTACGCGCTACCGCCGCTTAAAAAGAGAGGATTCGTCTCATTAGCGAAACAATGGCAAGAGACTGCTATTTGTTGTTACTTACACAGCTGCTTTCTTTGATAATGATCAACAAGAACCAAATAATAGACTGCATATGATAGAACATGTTCTGAACGAGAGTTGGGCGAAAATTTTTCTCCGTTTGAAAATCTTCGCGGCCGCTTCTTTAGTACATCAAATTCTGCACAGAAATTAGAGTCATCTTAGATTTAAAAATCTAGTCAGTTGCCGTGCTTCATTTATGACTGTATCACATTAGGCATAAGAATAATACGTATATAAACATGACACGATACGTATATTCTTCCGCGTTTGCTGTTGTCTCACTCTAGTTTCGTAGTTTATTAGGCAGACAGGATTTAAATGAGATAGCAGCAAACGCGAAAGAATACATGGCAAAATGTTTATATTCGATTATTCTTATGGTGAAGAGATTACTGCATGTGATTCACATTTCATCAGGTTCCTATTAGCAGCCATCTCTTCTCACTGGTAGGAAAAAATTCAGAACGTAGAGTTGGCCATATTGACAAACATCCTAAACAGTCTTGCCAGTCGGATTTTCGTAGTAAATTGAAATTCTGCTACATCCGAAGATGAACAATACGGAATTTGTATTTACTTCGTTGGATAATGTATGAAAATGCAGTGGTCGAAACTCGGGGCGGAGAAAAAAAAAGCTCGTCTTCCACCTTTCTTCTTTTTCTTTTTTTTAAATTTATTTACTGACGCAGAGGTTTTGGCGAAAGTATTTATCTTTGTGCCTACACAGCATACCTGTGTAGCGCTACATATATTCGACAGCAGAAGTTATTTTTGTAGCGGCACCTACCAACATTTTTCTGAACTTCGCTTGCTTTGCACTCGATTCTAAGCCGCAGGCGGTTTTTTGGATTACAAAAATCGGAAAAAAGTGCGGCTTAGATTCGAGTAAATACGGTATATCAAATTGTAGTCACAATCGAGGTACAGTAGCCCATGACAAACTGTACTGTAAGGTGCTTAAAAATGTTATTAGGTAGGCAAAGAGTATGTAGTATGCAAATAGAATAGCTAATTCACAGGATAAAATTAAAACTGTATGGTCAGTCATGAAGAAACTGTCTCTTCAGAAGCACAAGGCTGAGGATATAAAGCTGGTATGTAGTAAAAATTTTCTTGTTACTGACAAGTCTAATATATGTACAGTACTTAACAATCAATTTCTGAACATAGTTTCTACAGGGAATCATTCCACTCTCTTCGAAAATGGCTATCCGATACTGATATCTGAAGTACTCCATGATATAGACAAGGGGGAGATTGAGTCCTAATTAAATCACTGAAGGCTAAGGACTCTCTTGGTTATGGTTATGGTATCTATCAGAATACTAAAGTAGTGTGTTGCACATGTTAGCCCTGTACCTAAACATATTCCTTTTAGGAATGGTCAGTTTCCTAAATGATTAAAGTACTCAGTAGTAGAACTGCATTATAAAAAGGGAGAAAGGGATAATGTAGACTACTGTAGACCTCGTTCTACGCCACGGGTGTGTTAAAATTATTGAAAAGGCTGTGTATGTAAGGATAATTGATCATTTGGTTTCACATAATTTGCTGTCAAATGTACAGTTTGGTTTTAGAAGTGGTTTAACAATTGAAAATGCTATTTTCTATGTGAGGTACTGGATGGATTAAACAAAAGGTCTCAAACTCAAGGCATCTTTTTTTATTTAACTAAGGCATTTGATTGTGTTGATCAAAAAATGTTGCTCCAGAACTTGGACCATTACGGAATATGGGGAGTAGCTCACAACTGGTTCACCTCTTACTTTAAGAACAGAAAGCAAAAGATCATTCTCCACAGTATTGAGAATGGCTGTGATGTGGGGTGTAAGTGAGGCATGATTAAATGGGGATGCCATAGGGGTCGATGCTGGGGCCATTCCTGTTCCTTATATATATATATATATATATATATATAAAACAAAGATGATGTGACTTACCAAACGAAAGCGCTGGCACGTCGATAGACACACAAACAAACACAAATACACACACAAAATTCTAGCTTTCGCAACCAACGGTTTGCTTCGTCAGGAAAGAGGGAAGGAGAGGGAAAGACGAAAGGATGTGGGTTTTAAAGGAGAGGGTAAGGAGTCATTCCAATCCCGGGAGCAGAAAGACTTACCTTAGGGGGAAAAAAGGACAGGTATACACTTGCACACACACACACACACACACACACACACACACACACACATATCCATACACACATATACAGACACAAGCAGACATATTCATTCCAATCCCGGGAGCGGAAAGACTTACCTTAGGGGGAAAAAAGGACAGGTATACACTCGCATACACATACATATCCATCCGCACATACACAGACACAAGCAGACCTGCCCATACTCTTTGCCTTTACAAATGTCTGCTTGTGTCTGTGTATGTGCGGATGGATATGTGTGTGTATGCGAGTGTATACCTGTCCTTTTTTCCCCCTAAGGTAAGTCTTTCCGCTCCCAGGATTGGAATGACTCCTTACCCTCTCCCTTAAAACCCACATCCTTTCGTCTTTCCCTCTCCTTCCCTCTTTCCTGATGAAGCAACCGTTGGTTGCAAAAGCTAGAATTTTGTGTGTATGTTTGTGTTTGTTTGTGTGTCTATCGACCTGCCAGCGCTTTCGTTTGGTAAGTCACATCATCTTTGTTTTTTATATATATATATATATATATATATATATATATATATATATATATATATATATATATATATACATATATAAGGAACAGGAATGGCCCCAGCATCGACCCCTATGGCATCCCCATTTAATCATGCCTCACTTACACCCCACATCACAGCCATTCTCAATACTGTGGAGAATGATCTTTTGCTTTATATATATATATATATATATATATATATATATATATATATATATATATATATAATAGAGGGAAACATTCCACGTGGGAAAAATATATCTAAAAACAAAGATGATGTGACTTACCAAATGAAAGCGCTGGCAGGTCGATAGACACACAAACAAACACAAGCATACACACAAAATTCAAGCTTTCGCAACAAACTGTTGCCTCATCAGGAAAGAGGGAAGGAGAGGGAAAGATGAAAGGATGTGGGTTTTAAGGGAGGGGGTAAGGAGTCATTCCAATCCCGGGAGCGGAAAGACTTACCTTAGGGATCCATCCACACATATACAGACACAAGCAGACATATTTAAAGACAAAGAGTTTGGGCAGAGATGTCAGTCGAGGCGGAAGTGAAGAGGCAATGATGTTGTTGAATGACAGGTGAGGTATGAGTGGCGGCAACTTGAAATTAGCGGAGATTGAGGCCTGGTGGGTAACGGGAAGAGAGGATATATTGAAGAGCAAGTTCCCATCTCCGGAGTTCGGATAGGTTGGTGTTTGTGGGAAGTATCCAGATAACCCGGATGGTGTAACACTGTGCCAAGATGTGCTGGCCGTGCACCAAGGCATGTTTAGCCACAGGGTGATCCTCATTACCAACAAACACTGTCTGCCTGTGTCCATTCATGCGAATGGACAGTTTGTTGCTGGTCATTTCCACATAGAATGCATCACAGTGTAGGCAGGTCAGTTGGTAAATCACGTGGGTGCTTTCACACGTGGCTCTGCCTTTGATCGTGTACACCTTCCGGGTTACAGGACTGGAGTAGGTGGTGCTGGGAGGGTGCATGGGACAGGTTTTACACCGGGGGCGGTTACAAGGATAGGAGCCAGAGGGTAGGGAAGGTGGTTTGGGGATTTCATAGGGATGAACTAACAGGTTACAAAGGTTAGGTGGACGGCGGAAAGACACTCTTGATGGAGTGGGGAGGATTTCATGAAGGATGGATCTCATTTCAGGGCAGGATTTGAGGAAGTCGTATCCCTGCTGGAGAGCCACATTCAGAGTCTGGTCCAGTCCCGGAAAGTATCCTGTCACAAGTGGGGCACTTTTGTGGTTCTTCTGTGGGAGATTCTGGGTTTGAGGGGATGAGGAAGTGGCTCTGGTTATTTGCTTCTGTACCAGGTCGGGAGGGTAGTTACGGGATGCGAAAGCTGTTGTCAGATTGTTGGTGTAATGGTTCAGGGATTCCCGACTGGAGCAGATTCGTTTGCCACAAAGACCTAGGCTGTAGGGAAGGGACCGTTTGATGTGGAATGGGTGGTAGCTGTCATAATGCAGGTACTGTTGCTTGTTGGTGGGTTTGATGTGGACGGACGTGTGAAGCTGGCCATTGGACAGATGGAGGTAAACGTCAAGGAAAGTGGCGTGGGATTTGGAGTAGGACCAGGTGAATCTGATGGAACCAAAGGAGTTGAGGTTGGAGAGGAAATTCTGGAGTTCTTCTTCACTGTGAGTCCAGATCATGAAGATGTCATCAATAAATCTGTACCAAACTTTGGGTTGGCAGGCCTGGGTAACCAAGAAGGCTTCCTCTAGGCGACCCATGAATAGGTTGGCGTACGAGGGGGCCATCCTGGTACCCATGGCTGTTCCCTTTAATTGTTGGTATGTCTGGCCTTCAAAAGTGAAGAAGTTGTGGGTCAGGATGAAGCTGGCTAAGGTAATGTGGAAAGAGGTTTTAGGTAGGGTGGCAGGTGATCGACGTGAAAGGAAATGCTCCATCGCAGCGAGGCCCTGGACGTGCGGAATATTTGTGTATAAGGAAGTGGCATCAATGGTTACAAGGATGGTTTCCGGGGGTAACAGATTGGGTAAGGATTCCAGGCGTTCGAGAAAGTGGTTGGTGTCTTTGATGAAGGATGGGAGACTGCATGTAATGGGTTGAAGGTGTTGATCTACGTAGGCAGAGATACGTTCTGTGGGGGCTTTGTAACCAGCTACAATGGGGCGGCCGGGATGATTGGATTTGTGAATTTTAGGAAGAAGGTAGAAGGTAGGGGTGCAGGGTGTCGGTGGGGTCAGGAGGTTGATGGAGTCAGGTGAAAGGTTTTGCAGGGGGCCTAAGGTTCTGAGGATTCCTTGAAGCTCCGCCTGGACATCGGGAATGGGATTACCTTGGCAAACTTTGTATGTGGTGTTGTCTGAAAGCTGACGCAGTCCCTCAGCCACATACTCCCGATGATCAAGTACCACGGTTGTGGAACCCTTGTCCGCCAGAAGAATGACGATGGGTCGGTCAGCCTTCAGGATAGGACAGAGGTTTCGGATTGGGAGAGAGGTTTGGAGGAAAGGGTAACTACTGAATTAGGGTGTTGTGGTTCCAGATTGTGTTGATTGGAATATTGAGGTTTTGGAGGGAGTGGAGCTGGAAGTGGGAGATTGAGTAGATGGGAGAGACTGGGTTTGTGTGCAATGAGAGGAGGTTGAGGTTTGCTGGAAAGGTTGTGAAGGGTGAGTGAGTTGCCTTTCCGGAGGTGGGAAACCAGGAGATTGGATAGTTTTTTGAGGTGGAGGGTGGCATGCTGTTCTAATTTGCGGTTGGCCTGTAGGAGGATGCTCTGAACAGCCGGTGTGGATGTGGGAGAGGAAAGATTAAGGACTTTTATTAAGGATAGGAGTTGACGGGTGTGTTCATTGGCTAAGTTGATGTGTAGGTGAAGGATTAGGTGGGTGAGGGCAATGGATTGTTCAGTTTGGAACTGGTATAGGGACTGATGGATAGAAGGGTTGCGGCCAGAGATGGGAACTTTAAGTGTGAGGCCTTTGGGGGTAATGCCAAATGTCAGACAAGCCTGAGAAAATAGAATATGGGAGCGTAATCTGGCTAGGGCGAAGGCATGTTTGCGGAGGGAATGTAAATAAAACTTAATGGGGTCATTGTGGGGGTGTTGTGAGGGTGACATGGTATTAGAAGGTGGAAAGTGTAACATGAGGCTGAAATGAAAATGAAAATAAAAATATATGGGGAGAGATAAAGGTGAACTGGAAAGTAACCGGAGATCTGGTGTGAAACTAACCTTCAGCAGTACCTCCACTTCAACAGCTGCCACCCATTCTGTACCAAGAAGTCCCTTCCATACAGCCTAGCCACCCGTGGTCATCGTTTCTGCAGTGATGAGCGGTCCCTCTTGTAATATACTGAGGGACTCACTGAAGCCTTCACAGACCGTGTTTATCTCCCAACCTTGTACAAAAACAAATCTGCTGTGCCTTATCTGTCCAGTCTCCCACTACCTCATAAAGTCCCACCATCAGGCTGCAGAGGAGCATTCCCCTCATGTCAGTACCACACAGAACTGGAGCAACTGAATTACATTCTCCACCAGGGTTTTGACTACCTCCTGCCATGCCCTGAAATGAGAAATATCCTGCCCACTATCCTTCCCACCCCTCCCACAGTAGTATTCCACCATCTACCGAACCTACACATATACTTGTCCATGCCTACACCACCTCTGCTCCTAGCTCCTTATTTCATGGCTCATACCCCTGTAATAGACCTAGATGAAAAATCTGTCCTATACATCCTCCCATCACCACCTACTCCTGTCACAAACATCACCTACCCCATTGAAGGTAGGGCCACCTGCGAAACCAGTCATGTGCTAAGCTGCAACCACTGCGCTGCCTTCTCTGTGGGCATGACAACCAACAAGCTGGCTGTCTGCATGAATGGCCATCGACAAACCGTGGTCAAGAAACAAGTGGACCACACTGTTTCTGAGCACGCTGCCAAACATGACATCCTTCATTTCAATGACTGCTTCACAGCCTGTGCCATATGGATCATTCCCACCAACACCAGCTTTTTTGAATTGCACAGGTGTGAACTTTCCCTGCAATATATCCAACATTCCCATAACCCTCCTGACCTCAACCTTCGTTAGTCACTGTCCTCACCCATCCAGCCCCTTCCCTATTCCCATTCCAGCACTACACAGCCCTCATTTCACCATCACACCCAGTCTTTTTACTTATCTCCTTCTTCACTACTGCTCCCCTGCTCCCCACCACTCCTGTGCCCTCCATGTAACCTGCTGCACTTCACTGTCCAGCACCTCTGCCCTCCTCCTCCTCCCCGCCCCAGCCCAGTCGCCACTCCCACCATGCACTGGTGCTGCCGCTCGCAGTGTGATTTCAGTTGCCTGAGACTGCAGTTGTGTGTTTGGGTTGCTTTTTGTGTGTGTGTGTGTGTGTGTGTGTGTGTGTGTGTGTGTGTGTGTGTGTGTGTGTGTGTCTGCTGTCTATTTCTGACAAAGGCCTTGCTGGACAAAAGCTTTATTTGTGACAGTCTTTTTGTTGTGCCTATCTGCAACTCAGCATCTCTGCTATATGGTGAGTAGCAGCTTTCTTTTTCATAATATTGTCTTATACATTCATGTCTTTTTAGGATTCATAAACATTTTATTTTACCTATTATCACTTTTTTATTGTAATGTACTGACCTATTCCATTACTGTGGAGATTTGCTTCTCAGTGTGGTCCTGTGGAACTAGATGTGTATTGTTGTTGTTGTTGTCTTCAGTCCTGAGACTGGTTTTATGCAGCTCTCCATGCTACTCTATCCTGTGCAAGCTTCTTCATCTATCAGTACTTACTGCAACCTACATCCTTCTGAATCTGCTTAGTGTATTCATCTCTTGGTCTCCCTCTATGATTTTTACCCTCCACCCTGCCCTCCAATGCTAAATTTGTGATCCCTTAATGCCTCAGAACATGTCCTACCAACCGGTTCCTTCTTCTAGTCAAGTTGTGCCACAAACTCCTCCCCAATTCTATTCTATACCTCCTGATTAGTTTGTGATCTACCCATCTAATCTTCAGCATTCTTGTGTAGCACCACATTTCGAAAGCTTCTATTCTCTTCTTGTCCAAACTATTTATTGTCCATGTTTCACTTCCATACATGGCTACACTCCATACAAATACTTTCAGAAACGACTTCCTGACACTTAAATCTATACTCGATGTTAACAAATTTCTCTCCTTCAGAAACGCTTTTCTTGTCATTGCCAGTCTACATTTTATATCCTCTCTACTTCGACCATCATCAGTTATTTTGCTCCCCAAATAGCAAAACTCCTTTACTACTTTAAGTGTCTCATTTCCTAATCTAATTTCCTCAGCATCACCCGACTTAATTTGACTCCTCGTTTTGCTTTTGTTGATGTTCATCTTATATCCTCCTTTCAAGACACTGTCCATTCTGTTCAACTGCTCTTCCAAGTCCTTTGCTGTCTCCGACAGAATTACAATGTCATCGGTGAACCTCAACGTTTTTATTTCTTCTCCATGGACTTTAATACCTACTCCGAATTTTTCTTTTGTTTCCTTTACTGCTTGCTCAATATACAGATTGAATAACATCGGGGACAGGCTACAACCCTGTCTCACTCCCTTCGCAACCGCTGCTTCCCTTTCATGCCCCTCGACTCTTATAACTGCCATCTGGTTTCTGTACAAATTGTAAATAGCCTTTCGCTCCCTGTATTTTACCCCTGCCACCTTTAGAATTTAAAAGAGAGAATTCCAGTCAACAATGTCAAAAGCTTTCTCTAAGTCCACAAATGATAGAAATGTAGGTTTGTCTTTCCTTAATCTATTTTCTAAGATAAGTCATAGGGTCAGTATTGCCTCACGTGTTCCAACATTTCTGCAGAATCTAAACTGATCTTCGCCGAGGTCGGCTTCTACCAGTTTTTCCATTCGTCTGTAAAGAATTCGCATTAGTATTTTGCAGCTGTGACTTATTAAACTGATAGTTCAGTAATTTTCACATCTGTCAACTCCTGCTTTCTTTGGGATTCTTTTGTGTAAAACAAAATAATAAAGAGAAAAACTCTCTGAGGAAATTGTTGCGGAGTTGAGCCAGGATACAAGTATTTCATATAGCATATGTCAGAGAAGTGCTAAGAAATATGTGGTGCGACCATACAGAATGCACATGATGCAGGCATTGCAAGAAACAGTTAATGAGAAAAGAATGCGTTAACTATCAATGGTTTCAGAGATTTCTTATTCAACACGCAGACGTACTGTCCATAATTTGGTTTACAGATGAGGCATGACTCCATCTGTAATGTTACATCAACACATTTGACAGCAGATACTGGGCTCGGGTAAACCCCCATACCATCCACGAAACACCACTGTGTGATGAAAAGGTTATTTCTAACCAGATGGAGTGATGTGTCACACACCTAACTTGTAACAAGTTTATTTGGTGAATCTCAAAAAAATTTGTGGCCCACCCTAATTTTTATTTGTGGAGATATCTTAAAAGCCAAATGTACAAGAATAGACCATGGACAGACAGCTGCAGAGCCCTGTATGGCCATGACACACAAGATAAGCAATACTGGCAAGGATACATTTTATTGAACATCGTGGAATATGGTGAAACCAGCACAGTCGTGCATTAATGCTGATGGAAGGCACTTCCATCATTTGCTGTGAGGACTTTGTTTGTATGTATGTAATCTCCCAGTTGTATATTATCTCAAAAAATTGCAAATGTGTCTAATTACTGGTTCAGATGTTATGACTCATTAAAGTACAGCAGTTGAGGTTTATATGGATCACACTGTATTTAATTGACGTGACTATGTCAAGCAGAACACCACTGGTACTGTATTTTAGCACTGAAGAATTATTTTCCCTTCTTATCTGCATTTTTCTACAGTTAAAACATGTTGCCATTCTGCACACCAAGTAGAAATTGTGTGTAAGTCATTCTCTGTTCTCCTATAGTCATTCAGTGACAACACTTTCCTGTACACTATAGCGTCATCAGAAAAAGGAGCAAAATGTCACAGATTGTTGTTCACTCTGTCTGTCAGATTGTTTATGTATACAGAAACAAGAACACTGTTACCTGGGATACTCCTGACAATACCATTGTCTCTGATGAACTCTTGCCATCCATGACAACGTACTGGGTCCTATTATCTAAGAAGTTTTTGAGCCACTCACATATCTGGTAACCGAGTCAATATACTCAGACATTCATTCACAGTATGCAGCGAGGCATGCTGTCAAATGCTTTCTTACTAATTTACCTGGTTAATTTTAGATGGCAAAGGTGTCAACAGCATTAAGCAGTTTATTGTTAATACAATATGCAGATTAAGTTTCTATGATTTCTTGTCATTTGGTAATGCACACCTCAACTTTTTTGAGATACTTTCATGTTCTTCTTGTTGACAGCCACAGGACATGATGAATAAATGAATGAATGCTGGGAGGTTGCTCAGAACTTTTGATTATGATTGTATTTAGAGTCATTGCTATCCAAAAACCAGTTAATGTTTCATGCAAGAAATACTGTGTGCACATGAGTTTCGGGAATAAGATAAATTTTGTGTAAGTAAAAGCAATTATAATGTTTGATCTGAGGCTTTCCTGGTGAATGTGCTGTATCCAAGGTTCTCGGGTGTCCAGCCAGATCCGATTGTCGAAGTTCCATGATATTTCGATGAATAACTGTTCCGCCGTCATCAGGTGGTGCTTGGATACAATTATAATGTTGCTTAAATTACACTGATGTTTTATAAATGCAAATAATATAAATTTATCTTCTCAGGTTTATAATGTAATAAATCCATTGTCACATTAATAAGCTTTCCAAGGTTGGACTAAAAAAAATTGGTCGGTACAGTATATTGTCTGACTCATACATTGTGGGAGAGTGGTTGTTTTAGTTCCATTTGTTAGGTCTTTTGTGGGCAAAGTTTCTGATTGACATCAGTGTGTGTCTCACTCCTGTAGAAGACATACATTAATAAAAATTTAATATACAACCTAAGCCTAATGATGTGATTATTTTCCTTTAATTTCAGTAACTTTTCTGTAGCTCTTGTAGTCTTGGAGACTTTGAAAGTCATGTTGCGCCAATCAGTTGTCTGTTCAATTCGTCAGTGTGTATGCAGCAAGCAACTGAAATGGATAGTGTTGTTGCCTCTCCAAGCAGCAGTTGTGTCATGTATTTGGGAATGGGATGTTAATGATGGTATTGTGAGGGAGTAGTGCAGAAAATTCAAGGCTGGTGACAAAGATGTGCATGCTGAAAGTGTTCGAGAAAGACATTCAGATATGACTGGTAAACTTGTGAAACATGGTGAAATTGTGTGTGCAACTTGTTGACATTAGCTCACAATTTATGAACTTTCTCAAGATATGCTTCAGATTTTTAGGATAGCCCTCTTAATGTTGTCACAGAAAGATTAGGTTACTATGAGTTTTATGTATGATGGGCCCCATAATGCCTGACTGACTGTTCACGGAACTGAAAGAATAGTTTGGTACTGACATTTCTTCAGCACTGCCATTAAAAGGAGAGGAATTCTGAATAAATTCATGGCCAGGGATGTGACATCGGCCCATTTGTGTACTCTGAATCTAAAGAACAGTACAAACACTGGATGCACTCTCATTCTCTAAAAAAGACCAAAAAATTCAAACAGATGATGTTAAACTGCTATGTGATGGTTACAGTTTTATGGGGATTGCAAATCAGTTTTGACAATGTATTTCGTTACAGTAACATTTGAGAATATGTGACACCAATGGATTATTGTGAGGCTCTTACGAAATTCTGAAGATCAATCCAAAACAAATGACATGGGATGATTACTGAAGGAATAATTCTTCTTAATGAAGATACACGACCTCCTTCTGTGAATCAAATGAAGTAAAAACTTAGACTTTATGACTGGGAGACCTTACAACAACTTTGCTGTAGTACAGACTTGGCACCAAGTATCAGTGATGGTGCTAGGCGAAAACTGAACATCGGCGATGAATCAGCTGTGCGAGGCCTCTTTCTCTTTCCAGTCAGAAAGAAAATGTTAAATTAAACAAGGTTAATTATACACTAATAATCATTACACACAAATTTTATTGTTATAGTATACAAGGATTATTTCAATGAGAAAAATTACTTTAAGCAAACACACGTTAGAATAAACAAAACTACTGGCTTTTCACCACATTGAATTTTTTTAAGATTACATTGTAGTTAATACCAGCCACTATTTCTGTTTCCATTGATAGTACTGACAACACAGATAGTCTTCCTTGGCACATTGCGCTTCTTAAGTATGTCTTAATCAGTTTTAGCTTCGAGAAGCTTCTCTTGCCAGAAGCTGTACTGACTGGAACTGTGAGCATTATCCTGATTATTTTGTGAAGATTTGAATATACTTGTTCCAAATTATTTTCTAATATGTACTGACTAAGTTGTTTTGCGTCTTTGACTGAGTCCTTTAGGTTGGATTCTATATGTTTATTTGTTAGCTGTTCAGCATGTTTACCATGGAATTGGCTTCACCAAAATACATTTTACACATTCATAAAAGTATAATTGCTACTAAGTTTTACATTGTACATTATACATTATGCATATATATACATACATCTTTTTAGTAGAATGAGATTTTCACTCTGCAGCGGAGTGTGCGCTGATATGAAACTTCCTGGCAGATTAAAACTGTGTGCCCGACCGAGACTCGAACTCGGGACCTTTGCCTTTCGCGGGCAAGTGCTCTACCATCTGAGCTACCGAAGCACGACTCACGCCCGGTACTCACAGCTTTACTTCTGCCAGTACCTCGTCTCCTACCTTCCAAACTTTACAGAAGCTCTCCTGCGAACCTTGCAGAACTAGCACTCCTGAAAGAAAGGATATTGCGGAGACATGGCTTAGCCACAGCCTGGGGGATGTTTCCAGAATGAGATTTTCACTCTGCAGCGGAGTGTGCGCTGATATGAAACTTCCTGGCAGATTAAAACTGTGTGCCCGACCGAGACTCGAACTCGGGACCTTTGCCTTTCGCGGGCAAGTGCTCTACCATCTGAGCTACCGAAGCACGACTCACGCCCGGTACTCACAGCTTTACTTCTGCCAGTACCTCGTCTCCTACCTTCCAAACTTTACAGAAGCTCTCCTGCGAACCTTGCAGAACTAGCACTCCTGAAAGAAAGGATATTGCGGAGACATGGCTTAGCCACAGCCTGGGGGATGTTTCCAGAATGAGATTTTCACTCTGCAGCGGAGTGTGCGCTGATATGAAACTTCCTGGCAGATTAAAACTGTGTGCCCGACCGAGACTCGAACTCGGGACCTTTGCCTTTCGCGGGCAAGTGCTCTACCATCTGAGCTACCGAAGCACGACTCACGCCCGGTACTCACAGCTTTACTTCTGCCAGTACCTCGTCTCCTACCTTCCAAACTTTACAGAAGCTCTCCTGCGAACCTTGCAGAACTAGCACTCCTGAAAGAAAGGATATTGCGGAGACATGGCTTAGCCACAGCCTGGGGGATGTTTCCAGAATGAGATTTTCACTCTGCAGCGGAGTGTGCGCTGATATGAAACTTCCTGGCAGATTAAAACTGTGTGCCCGACCGAGACTCGAACTCGGGACCTTTGCCTTTCGCGGGCAAGTGCTCTACCATCTGAGCTACCGAAGCACGACTCACGCCCGGTACTCACAGCTTTACTTCTGCCAGTACCTCGTCTCCTACCTTCCAAACTTTACAGAAGCTCTCCTGCCAACCTTGCAGAACTAGCACTCCTGAAAGAAAGGATATTGCGGAGACATGGCTTAGCCACAGCCTGGGGGATGTTTCCAGAATGAGATTTTCACTCTGCAGCGGAGTGTGCGCTGATATGAAACTTCCTGGCAGATTAAAACTGTGTGCCCGACCGAGACTCGAACTCGGGACCTTTGCCTTTCGCGGGCAAGTGCTCTACCATCTGAGCTACCGAAGCACGACTCACGCCCGGTACTCACAGCTTTACTTCTGCCAGTACCTCGTCTCCTACCTTCCAAACTTTACAGAAGCTCTCCTGCGAACCTTGCAGAACTAGCACTCCTGAAAGAAAGGATATTGCGGAGACATGGCTTAGCCACAGCCTGGGGGATGTTTCCAGAATGAGATTTTCACTCTGCAGCGGAGTGTGCGCTGATATGAAACTTCCTGGCAGATTAAAACTGTGTGCCCGACCGAGACTCGAACTCGGGACCTTTGCCTTTCGCGGGCAAGTGCTCTACCATCTGAGCTACCGAAGCACGACTCACGCCCGGTACTCACAGCTTTACTTCTGCCAGTACCTCGTCTCCTACCTTCCAAACTTTACAGAAGCTCTCCTGCGAACCTTGCAGAACTAGCACTCCTGAAAGAAAGGATATTGCGGAGACATGGCTTAGCCACAGCCTGGGGGATGTTTCCAGAATGAGATTTTCACTCTGCAGCGGAGTGTGCGCTGATATGAAACTTCCTGGCAGATTAAAACTGTGTGCCCGACCGAGACTCGAACTCGGGACCTTTGCCTTTCGCGGGCAAGTGCTCTACCATCTGAGCTACCGAAGCACGACTCACGCCCGGTACTCACAGCTTTACTTCTGCCAGTACCTCGTCTCCTACCTTCCAAACTTTACAGAAGCTCTCCTGCGAACCTTGCAGAACTAGCACTCCTGAAAGAAAGGATATTGCGGAGACATGGCTTAGCCACAGCCTGGGGGATGTTTCCAGAATGAGATTTTCACTCTGCAGCGGAGTGTGCGCTGATATGAAACTTCCTGGCAGATTAAAACTGTGTGCCCGACCGAGACTCGAACTCGGGACCTTTGCCTTTCGCGGGCAAGTGCTCTACCATCTGAGCTACCGAAGCACGACTCACGCCCGGTACTCACAGCTTTACTTCTGCCAGTACCTCGTCTCCTACCTTCCAAACTTTACAGAAGCTCTCCTGCCAACCTTGCAGAACTAGCACTCCTGAAAGAAAGGATATTGCGGAGACATGGCTTAGCCACAGCCTGGGGGATGTTTCCAGAATGAGATTTTCACTCTGCAGCGGAGTGTGCGCTGATATGAAACTTCCTGGCAGATTAAAACTGTGTGCCCGACCGAGACTCGAACTCGGGACCTTTGCCTTTCGCGGGCAAGTGCTCTACCATCTGAGCTACCGAAGCACGACTCACGCTCGGTACTCACAGCTTTACTTCTGCCAGTACCTCGTCTCCTACCTTCCAAACTTTACAGAAGCTCTCCTGCGAACCTTGCAGAACTAGCACTCCTGAAAGAAAGGATATTGCGGAGACATGGCTTAGCCACAGCCTGGGGGATGTTTCCAGAATGAGATTTTCACTCTGCAGCGGAGTGTGCGCTGATATGAAACTTCCTGGCAGATTAAAACTGTGTGCCCGACCGAGACTCGAACTCGGGACCTTTGCCTTTCGCGGGCAAGTGCTCTACCATCTGAGCTACCGAAGCACGACTCACGCCCGGTACTCACAGCTTTACTTCTGCCAGTACCTCGTCTCCTACCTTCCAAACTTTACAGAAGCTCTCCTGCGAACCTTGCAGAACTAGCACTCCTGAAAGAAAGGATATTGCGGAGACATGGCTTAGCCACAGCCTGGGGGATGTTTCCAGAATGAGATTTTCACTCTGCAGCGGAGTGTGCGCTGATATGAAACTTCCTGGCAGATTAAAACTGTGTGCCCGACCGAGACTCGAACTCGGGACCTTTGCCTTTCGCGGGCAAGTGCTCTACCATCTGAGCTACCGAAGCACGACTCACGCCCGGTACTCACAGCTTTACTTCTGCCAGTACCTCGTCTCCTACCTTCCAAACTTTACAGAAGCTCTCCTGCGAACCTTGCAGAACTAGCACTCCTGAAAGAAAGGATATTGCGGAGACATGGCTTAGCCACAGCCTGGGGGATGTTTCCAGAATGAGATTTTCACTCTGCAGCGGAGTGTGCGCTGATATGAAACTTCCTGGCAGATTAAAACTGTGTGCCCGACCGAGACTCGAACTCGGGACCTTTGCCTTTCGCGGGCAAGTGCTCTACCATCTGAGCTACCGAAGCACGACTCACGCCCGGTACTCACAGCTTTACTTCTGCCAGTACCTCGTCTCCTACCTTCCAAACTTATAGAAGCTCTCCTGCGAACCTTGCAGAACTAGCACTCCTGAAAGAAAGGATATTGCGGAGACATGGCTTAGCCACAGCCTGGGGGATGTTTCCAGAATGAGATTTTCACTCTGCAGCGGAGTGTGCGCTGATATGAAACTTCCTGGCAGATTAAAACTGTGTGCCCGACCGAGACTCGAACTCGGGACCTTTGCCTTTCGCGGGCAAGTGCTCTACCATCTGAGCTACCGAAGCACGACTCACGCCCGGTACTCACAGCTTTACTTCTGCCAGTACCTCGTCTCCTACCTTCCAAACTTTACAGAAGCTCTCCTCACCGGGCGTGAGTCGTGCTTCGGTAGCTCAGATGGTAGAGCACTTGCCCGCGAAAGGCAAAGGTCCCAAGTTCGAGTCTCGGTCGGGCACACAGTTTTAATCTGCCAGGAAGTTTCATATCAGCGCACACTCCGCTGCAGAGTGAAAATCTCATTCTGGAAACATCCCCCAGGCTGTGGCTAAGCCATGTCTCCGCAATATCCTTTCTTTCAGGAGTGCTAGTTCTGCAAGGTTGGCAGGAGAGCTTCTGTAAAGTTTGGAAGGTAGGAGACGAGGTACTGGCAGAAGTAAAGCTGTGAGTACCGGGCGTGAGTCGTGCTTCGGTAGCTCAGATGGTAGAGCACTTGCCCGCGAAAGGCAAAGGTCCCGAGTTCGAGTCTCGGTCGGGCACACAGTTTTAATCTGCCAGGAAGTTTCATCTTTTTAGTAGTTATTAATTTTTGCATTTTACATACATCATCATTTTACACATGGACACAAATAAATAAACTTCTTACTAATCAGAAGATTTCAGTAATAATCATTATGTAGTTTACATTCAAGAATTAATTATACAGTTTTACATATTTAGTTAATGATAGTTACACTATTTCATTGTTTATTTCATTCAAGAGTTAATTATACAGTTTTACACATTTAGTTAATGATAGTTACATTATTTCATTGTTTATACATTGTTTCCAAATTACTTCCAAGATATTCTTCAATTGAGTAGTATGCTTTATTTTTAAGCCATGTGTCTAATACCTCCTCAAATTTAAAGAGGGTGAGGGTTTTGACTGATTGTGGCTGTTTATTATATAACTTTAGACTTAGGTGTTTGTGACTGCTGTGTGTCAGTGACAGCCTAGAATATGGAATATCAAGCATGCAGTTGTTTCTGGTGCTGTGCAAAGGTAAATTCATTCGCTGTGTAAATTGTTGTATATTTTCTTTTATGTATATTAGGCAGTTATACATACAGAGACTTGGGAGGGTCATTAAGTTTCATAGGCTGAAGTGCTCCTTACGGGTTTCTCTTGGACCCAATCCTTGTATACACCTAGTTGCTTTTTTTGCTATTTGAATACAGAGTTTGTGCCTGTTGAATTATCCCATAACAGAATCCCGTATTGTAGCTGTGACTGAAAGAATGCATAGTAGCAAAGCATCAATAAGCTTTTACTGACAGAGTATCTTATTTTATACAGCAGTAATATCGTGTGTGCAAGTTTGCCTGCCAGATAGGTTATATGGTCATCCCATGAGAGCCTTTGGTCTATTTTTAGTCCCAATAGTTTGACACTGTGATTCTCTTCTTTCCTTACCTTCAGATTAAAATAAATGTCCTCCATTTTTGTGTTGTTTATACATACCTGGATAACAATACACCACAACCTACATTTTTCAAAAAAGTTGATTATTTTTGTTTACCACTTCTTGCATACTCTCACCTGTGGAGATCATGGTCATATCATCAGCATATAAGACAGTTTTGCATGCTATATAATTTGAGAAGTCATTAACATAGACAATAAAGAGGAAGGATCCAACAATGGAGCCCTGTGGAATTCCTCTCTTAATTTTCACTAGTTGTGACCTTTCATTGTTCACATACACTAACTGTTATTTAGGTATGATTTAATCAGTTAAGTGGTTTATAGGCAATACAATAATATTCTAATTTTTTAACAATTATCTCAAGTGATACTTAAGTCTATGAGTGTTACTCGGGTGGTCAGTTTCCTTTCGAAAGCATTGTGGATTTCAGTTATCTGGCCTTCAATAGCTTTTATGGTTGATTGATTAGTTCTAAATCCAAACTGGTTGTCACTAAGCAATTTATTGCTCTCAAAATACATGTAAATCTGTGTGTGCGAACAGCTCTTATGATGTTGGCCAGTATTGGGACAATTGATATTGATGTATAGTTATCTGGTATTTCTCTGTCACCCTTTTTATGGATGGGGAGTGTAACCATAATTTTAAGGCAATCACGGAAAATGCCATCATCAAGGATTTTATTTGCAAGGTAGAGTAGAGGAGTTCTAACTTCCTTAATTATAGCCTTTATTACAAAGTTACTGAATCCATAGTAGTTTTCTGTTGTATAGTTGTTCAGCTTGTTTACAGAGTTATGTATATCTGTAGCAGTTATTTTACTCCAGTTAATCTTTTATCTGCTTTATTCTGTGATTGCAAAAGAAAAGCTTCCGCATCAGTTAAATCATCACTTTTTGGTACATGGGCATTTACTGAATTTATGAAGTGTTTGTTGAGAGTGTTACAATTACTTGGGTTACTGATTCCTTCCTTTCCCATGTTTATCTTGCTTTTAACTATGTTCCAGGCAGCTTTCTTTACATTTGTTTTTAGAATTTAAAATATACTCTTCATTTGCTTTCATTTTTGCAGCTTTAATTGCAGATTTGTATATTTTCCTTAAGTTTATGTATCTATTCTTGTTTTCTTGACTGCCTTCAATTTTGACCTTCAGCATGAGTAAAAGGATTCTGATTTTATTGAGGTGTGGGGTGTACCACTTTTTTGTATATTGTGGTTTATGCATATTGCTAGAGTTACATCTCTTAGTAATAAGAAGGCAGTTACTGTCTAATGTAAGTTTTATATTGGTTATGAATGCAGAAAAGCTTTCATTTATATCTTTGCCAGTAGTTAGTATTCTGGCCCATTCTATTCTACTCAGCTCAGTTCTCATTATTTCAATGTTCTCTTCCTTGAGAGCTCTATATATATGTCTCCCAGTATCATCAAGTGTCAAATTTCCAATTTTGAGCCATATGCCATCATCATCAGATAGTCCTAATTTGATGGTATCCCACTCTACTTGATTCCTATACACATTGCTAATTATATTGTTAAGGCATGCCTCCATTCTGGTCAGTTTTTCATTTAAGCAGTAGCAATTCATTGATCTTAAGATATTTAGGATGTGTATCACAGTTTTTCTCTTTACTCTTACATCTATATTAATGTCTCTTGTGATAAATGTTTTATATTGCTTGTATTTGGATTCAGTAAGACTAATTCAGAGAGTTTTTCTGTGGATATCTCCTCATCAGAAGCTGGTAGTCAGTAAACGGTTGCAATAATGGGTTTTTGAGTGTTTATAACCAAGGCAGATGCTTCAAAAAGTCCTTCAACAGACAGGCTTGTGAGGTCTATGACTGAATATTTTAGATTCAAATTTTTGTTGATATAAATGGACACTCCACCATGGATATCATTTGGTCTACAGTAGCTTGTTGCCAGTGAGTAGCCAAATGGTAGAAATAAACTTATTTCTGCACTTTCAATCCAATGTTCATTCACGCAGAGAATGCCACACGTAATTTCCTCCAGCCTTTATATGTAACAAAAGTAGTTCATTTTTGCTATATGGTGATACATTGCTTACACTGAGCTTAGTTTGATTATTTACTTGAAGTATGTTTTTGATATTGTGTTTTGAAGTTCTTTGTTTTGCCCAAGTCCGACACATTTTCGGCTTGGTGAGCCTTATATGTTTCCTTGATCTGGTTCTGAGACATATGTTCTAATTTGCTGATACAAGAGAATTTATTATTTACCATTTTTTGGGCCAGCAGTGTCTTTCCTAATCCATGTAGGCCTTGACCATGTCTTGTATGACAAGTTGTCAAGCAGTTACAATTGTCAGAGGGTTGATGGTTGCAAGTGAGACATTCCTTAATATCTAAAAGCATTACATTTTTAAACTGTTTGCAAATTGTTTCAAAATACTAGTTAGTTTTGGTTATTTCTCTATTTATACATGATGATTCAATTAAATCTTAGCTATGAGGTATTTTAAATAAGATAACATTTGTGTTTGTTAACTTGTCTGTGTTGTCTTCACGGCTGTTGTTGTTGCAGCTGTTTCATTGTGGTATACATCAATGGAACCTTGTATAATAACAGCAAAGTCACTCTTTGATACATTACTGCAGTCTTCAGTGTTGGTGAGGATCTAGTTGAATCTTGCTCCAGGTTTCACGATGCGTGCAATTTTAATGTTTTTTTGAGTTGTCAGGGTCTTCATTTTCGTGGCCATCCTTCTTCCAAAACCATGAGAGTGAATTATGATGTGTGTTTTTTTTTCTCTTAGTATTTCGTGACTCTGTGTTGCATCTCGTTCTTTATCTGTTGCGTTTGATACATTGTTTGTTTTACTCAATTTCTAATCTGGGTTGCTGCAAGATTTTTTGCTGTGGTTTTTATTACATGATTTATATATATCTGTGCTTTTTGTGAGTTGGAGTTCCTCATAAAGTTCGAAAGGCTGTTTGTCACTATTTTCGCCTTCTTGAAGTATTGTACCTAAATCATTACAATGTTTGGGAAGGTCGTCCTTGGATAACAATGTCAAATAATTCATATCATAAATAAAACTAAATCGTTCAAAATATTCATAGAATGATTTGAATCGACGTTCAGTGTCAACTATTATAGCATTTCAGCTTATTATATAGGTTCATCAATTTTTTTTTCTGTGCTTTTTCTTTTTTTAAACTGAGACACAATTTCATAACTACTTTTTTCCACAAACAATTGAGTGCTGAGTCCAATCACAAATGAATGTAAAGTATCAATAGCGACTTTCAAGTTCACTTGAACCGATTACCATAGTTTACTTATACTGTTGACACATATTAAAATCCCATACCACACGTGTATTTCAACAGTAAACTCAAATGTTAATATTCCCTTCAAGACTGCTTCACAGTCGCCAATAGTTTCAGAATCATCAGTTCTATTTTTCAAGTCACTCACACTTTTGATGGTATTATCAAATTCAGAAATATCGCTTTCACAGCTATGATTCTACTTTCCTGTCATGTGCCAGACAGAGGTTTCAATGTCAATTTCAGTTTAGTTTTTATATGATCCCAATGCTTGCCTGATTTTGTAAGAAGCACATAAACTTTGTACATGAAGCCGAAAAACATTTTATCTGTTGTAGAAGTGTTAGTGGCATCTAACAAAAGCAAGTTTCAACAATGGCATATTCACGGCATGAACAAAGCTTGTGGATTAATATTGAGTATTCTTGTTTTTACACCATTATTAATGCCAACCATATTGACACAGTTATCATATTCCGGTCCTCAACAGTTTTAGATGTCTAGGCCATTATTTTCTAGTTTATTTAAAGTGGCGTTTGTTAAATACCTTCCTGTTGTTTCTGCGATGGCAATAATGTTCCTCTATCTCTCCAGCTGAGAAATGACAAAATCTTAATATTATTGACATTTGTTCAACATGGCTTGATCCCTGGTATAATCAAGCATGAAGGCATAATATTTTGCTTGTTTGAGTCTGCTTATAATTTCGTTGATAACAGATTTGGACATAAATGTAATTAATTCATTTTGTATGTTGTGGCTCAGATAATGCTGACAAAGTTTTTTTTTTTGTTAATTATACAATGCAAGTGCTCATTTAGTGTTAGATGATATTTGGATAACAATTTAAATAGGTCTATAAAATTTCCACTGTTTCTGCTATCATTCAGTCTATATAATATCGACCAATGTTTCAAAGAAGTTTTATCAATACTTTTGTGATTCCCTTACCAGTATCTCATTTTTCTTATCTATTGTTTTTCCATATTTGATTACTTTACAGAATTCCATTCATCTAATCTTACACTCCATGTGTCCTTGACTTTGTTCATGCCTTTGCAATATCCTACTCATCTCTTTCCAATTGCAAAATCCTTCTTTTACTGTCTGTGTCTGCAAATGTGAAAAAAGTTGACTTCGCAAGCAATACACTTTGTCTTGAGATATGGAGTAAGCTAACCGTCTGTGATGTTGCTTTTTGCTGTTACTCAGTTTTCTAGTAAAATGAAATTTAGTAAAATGTCTTTTATTTGCATCTTTGGGATAACTTTCATCAGGTTTCTCTAGGTTTTGGTGGGGACCATTTTGAATTAAATCATGATGCTGCAAATCTGTTACTGGAAATACCCACTCTCCTGGATCTAATCCTATTAGTGACTCTCCTATTCGAACGGTTTGCTCTTGATTATCACATTTGGAGTCTTTATTCGGCTCACAATCATGGATCACAGCAGTTTCACCCAACTCTGATGCTGTATCAGAAAGGCTAACAGATTCATTAGACCTTGAAGTTGGTTCTGTTTCAGAAACTAAAGACATTTGGATAAGAGCTTCATCACAGGCCTCTGGAGGAGTTACACCTGAAATTTTCTTAAGAAATTTCATCATATTCGAACTCATAGCTATGTTGGATATAATCGTCTAAGCCTTTTGTTTTTCTTTTTGATTCCCATTTTCTCCCTATGCCTCTGTCTCTTTAGGGTCCTCCAGACATGATGATCTAAAAAACATTTTGTGCTAAGTACATTGACAAGTACAGGAGGGTATTTAAAGCACTCAATCTCATAGTATAAAGCCAATAGGCTGTGCGATTATCATACATGGCAGAATTTTTTTTTTTAATGTCATGTATGATAGCAGCCAAGTAAATACATCAAGAAATGTATTTGTATACTGACTTACCATAGGATGGGGTTCCTTTAGAATGTATGGCTGAAATGGGTACAACCACACCTTCAGAGATAAAAGACTTGTTCACTTGTACCAGTCCAGTAACTTGAAAAAAAGAGCGAAGGTACACTTAGTAGGATTGGTTTCAGAGAGCCAAGACAATGCTCATGCCCGTATTGTCTCTTCCACAAAGCAGTGTTGCATTTACTTGTTATTTGGATTGAAGTGTCAATTCGGAAAAACTGTGCGTACCAAGCAGGCTGGGAATATGATATAAAGAAAAGTAAATGTATTTTCCATTTAATATACATCTTTCTTTAATATGGTGATCAGCTTTCTCTCTAAATAAATAATTTAATAATTTATTGTACAAAATTTTTTTAGTCTGTGTGAACGACTTTACAACAAAACAGTCTCCTTCAAGTTTCATGCGGTACTGCCGTGTAGTGCACATGTGGTGATCCACGACAGGTGTATCACGCGTGAACCTTGTAGTGTAATAGGCCTACCAGAAGCAGTCTGCAGTCCCAAACTTGTACGCTTAATGTGTTGCCCCATAGATATACATCTTAGATGCATCTTGTAATGGGACTTAACTGTCATAATGTTACCAGACGACCCTCGATAAATACTACTACATTCATACAGAAATAGAGACAGACAACTAAGCAGCTAACATTGTAACACCTTCAACAACTTTGCGACAATCCCACAGGTGTGAGGCCATCAGCAGTCACCGACACTTAATGCCGCCACTGGTTACTATCAATCTTCCTCAAGATGAAGGCCTGACTGGCTGCTTAGCACTTCATGACCAATGATGGGCTGAGAGATGCTGAAACAACTGGCTGAAACATTATACAGTTCTACCCTTTGATGAAAGGATAAAGCTGCTGGTGTCAAGCTAAGTCAGATGTTTAACTTTTGGTGATGACTGTGTGGAGAAGTATTGTTAATGTGTAAGTACAGATTTTATGCAAATTATCTGTTTTTCGTTCTTTTTTTATAGACAGTTGGACGTTAATTTATGAATAGCCTTCATAATTTCAACACCTAGAGTCATGAACACAACTTATCAAATAAAGGTTAAATTAATATTTTTAATACAACAGCAAAACAGCCAAAGTTGTGAATTTCACTTTTATTTACTCAGTGTCTAGCTTTGAGTTGGGACCTATTTTTAAATCATCCAGATAGTCAAAAGGTATTCCCCAAAATATAGGAACCATGTCAAGATAACAATCATATACATTTAACAGAGTGCAAATGATCAGTTACAAGGTGTACAGATAATTTTATGCTCTGTAACTATTCATTTACACTTTGTTATACATATATGTTTGTTAACTGTATGCTCTTTAACTGACCATTTGCACTTTGTTACAATGTATGCCTGTTATCTTGACGTGGTTCTTATATTTTGGGAAATATCATTTTTCCTTCTCATCTTGTGCATTAAGTCTCCCCTTACGCGCAGTTTTTTGTGACATTTCTGAAACCTACCCCTTTTCCTAGACCTCTCCAGTCCTTTTCCTTCCCCCATATTCCTACCCTTCAATCCTTCTGCCTGAAGAAGGAGCTACTGGCTCTGAGAGCTTGCCTAATTACAACCTTCTTTTATGTGTGTGACCTGCCACCACTTCTTGAGTAGATTTTTTATCCATCCAATTAAATTATTTTGTCAAAAATTGATCGTTTTCATTGTTACATTTTGACTATCTGGGTGAGATGAAAATGGGACCATACCCAAAACTAGTCACTGAGCAGATAAGGTGGAATTTGCAACTTTGGCTGGTTTTCCATTGTATTGATTAACAAAGTTGCTGCCCAGCAATTACTCTAGCATGCTGGAAGTTTGTAATATTCCTTAGTTCTTCAAGTTGTATTTTGATTTAATGTTTTGTGTAGTTGTGTCAGTTCTCTGAAATTTTCTAATATTGCTATTGCAGGGTGGATCTTTCCTGTCTTATGGTTACTTTTGAATGAGTTGGAAAAGTATTGTATTAACTTTACTTATTGTTCTTTGATATGTCTTGTGCTAGTAGTAAATGCTCGTATACGGTACGAACATAAAAAGCTTCACAGTTCCCATGACATTAAGAGATGATGTAATATTAAAAGTATGACATAAGGAATTAAGGTATCTTGTTTGTTAAATATTGTATAAAGAAGTATACAATCATATTTTAAAAAAAGATGCTGTGACTTACCAAACGGGAAAGCACTGTTAGATAGACACACAAATACATATACACCTTTCCCCCAAAGAAAAAGAAAATTGATGAAAAATCTAAAAGAAATAGAGGGCTGTCCATAATTTTTTCTTCATTTAAGATGTTGGTGATTTCTGGAATCCAGCCATGTGAACTCATTGGTGTTAGTAATTAAAGGCATAGATAGACTTTCTTGAAGACTTTACCAGAATAAACGGTAATTACACAAGGCAGTTGCAAGTCAAAGATACTTCATTGAGAGTTCTGTTTTGACATAAACTGAACAACCTTACACATTTTAATTGACAGAGAACAGTAACAGGTGTAGAATATAATGTGTAACAGGCTTACAGTATAAGATGTAAATGTATAAAAATATTTTGACTTTAAAATAAACCGAACGATAAAAACAACATTATCCAGTATATTTAAAATATTTTTATGTTACAATGATATCCAATTATTTTATGTGTGCAATAACTGAAATCATTATATTGCAACTTCTGATGGCTCCACCCCTACAATGAATGATGTTCAGTCCTGGAATTTTGAGGTGATTAACCCAGATGGAGATGTGAAGTGGTCTTCTTTGAGGAGAATGGCCAAGCTCTTCTGCAAACCCTGGAGCATAGAAAGAATCAGCTGAAAAATGCAAAAAATTACTATATTTCAAAGGAGACAATAATTGTATATTTATTTGTGTGAAACTGCGTACATGTAAACAATGACCATGTCTCCCTTGTAACGAAAATCACAATACTATCAGTGACGAAGCTTGTAAAAATATCTTCCACAGTTTATTGCGGAATCATTTTTGTTTCTTCCATCCTTAATCAGAAGGCACAATTTTAATTATGAATGCTTTCATCTATACATTTGGCTATCTTCAGAAACCATAAATCTGCACGTGGTGAACGGTATGTCCACTACATGTGTTGTCATGCTAAACCAGAGAACTCTGTTCACCATATGATGCCTAAGTCTTATTGTCTCTGAAGATGGACAAACTGGCCACAATTAAATGTGTATTCTGTAATTGGGCCTAAAAGAAATGAAAATTATTGTATAATATGTCAATCACTTTTTCCCATAGGCAGAATACTATTTGTACCAAAAATTCTAATTTCAGATTGGAATGTATATCCCAAAGAAAAGATAAATGCCAGTGGTGATGGCATGTTTATAGCTGTAAAAAAATACTGTAATATCTGGAGTGGTTAGCACAGATTCTGAATGTGAAATAATTTGGCTTTGAATGAATGTTAAATGTGGATCAAATATGGTCATCAAATGCGGTTATAAATCTTCTGCCTGAGGAGCAAGAGCGTCAGAACATTTGAAGGAAACTTTGGGAATATTTCACATAAATTTCTTTCTCATGTTGTAGCATTAAGAGTAGTAATATAGTATTAATTGGAGATTTTCAACTTACCAGCTACAGACTGTGAAACTTGAGTGATTAAGTTGGGTAGTAGGGACAGAGAATCATTGAAATTGTCATAAATGCCTTTTCCAACTGACTCATGAGGTAACATATTAGATCTCTTTGCATCTACAGGCCTGAACTGTTTGATACAGTTATCATAGAATGGGGAATCAGTGATCACAAATCCATTATAGTATCACCAAACATCATTGTAAATAGGAATATAAAGAAAATTAGGATGAAATTTTTGGATTAGCAAGATAAATAAGAAACAAATTTCAGAATACCTGAGAGGTCAACATGAAAATTTCATCTCCAGCACTAAAGATGTCGAGCATCAATGGGCAAAGTTGATGTCTGTAATTGTGTCTGTAAATAAGTATATCAGTAATATGTATAAGAGATCAAGCCTATTCTGTAGTGGTTGTTGACAATGTCAAGTACAGATGATGAAAATACACTCTGGATAGGTATGTGCTGAGCAAAGTTGTGGTTCAACAGCCTTGTCAGAAAGCTGCTACCAAAGAAAAAGATAGCTTCACTGCAAATTTAAATGTTGCAAAAGCCTTGCAGACAAACAAAAATTGAACAAAGCCAAAATCAGTGTAAGGAGAGCAATTCATGAAGTATTCAATGAATTTTAAAGTAAAATTCTATATATTGATGTAACAGAAAATCCTAAGAAGTTGTGGTCTTACATTAAATCAGTAGAAAGATTGAAGCAATCCACCCAGACACTTTGTGATGAAAGTGACATTAAAACAGAAGATGACACAGGGAAGACAGAAATATTAAATGTCATTTCACACATGTGTTTCTCTGAGGAAGGTCACACCATGTTCTTGCTTTAAATCAGTGCGCAAATGTCAGTGACAGATATCAAAATAAGTGACTGTGGGATAGAAAATTAATTGAAATTCCTCAACAGAGAAAAGACCACTGGACCTGAAGAGATACAAGAACTGTTTTACGTACAGTATGCAAAAGATCTTGCTCCTCTTGTAGCAGCAGTGTACTGTAGGTTTCTTGTGGAGGGAAGTGTTCCTAATGATTGAACCAAAAAAAGGGCAGACAATTTGCATTTTCAAGAAGGGCCAAAACAGATGCACAGAAGTATAGACCTAAGAGGTGCGACAATAAAGTAATGAGACTGATTTTCTTTGCAAGATGGGGAAACCCTGCAGGCTTTCGTGGGCACAATATCTTTGACCTTGATCTATAAGTTGTTTCTAGTCCAAGCAGCACATCGATGCAACTGCTCAGTCATGAGTTGTGCTGTAATAAGTTAACATGCGTTTGTGTATCTTGTCCCAGAAATGGAACCGCTAATAAGTTGACAAGTGTTTGTGCCTCTTGTCACAGAAATGGAACCGCGTAATATTGCGCAACGGTATGCCATTTCTTTTTGCTTTAAATTGGGTGAAAACGCGATGACAACTTATGGTAAACTTCAGAACGCATTTGGAGAGGAGGTTATGTCAAAGAGCTCAAGTTTTTCATTGTCATAAAATGGTTAGTGAAGGTGGAATGAATGTTGAAGATGAAGACCGCAGTGGACGACCATCAACCTCATGGACGGATGTCGACTTGGCCAGGGTGCATGAACTTGTATGATCTGTTCGAAGATTATCTGTGAAAATGATTGCAGAAGAGCTGAACATCAATCGAGAAATGGTTCATCTAATAACAACTGAAGATCTTGGTATGAGAAAGATTTGTGCAAAAATGGTCCCCAAAAATCTCGCGCTACAACAGCAAGAAACATGGAAAAATGTGGCAGCTGATCTGTTTGAGCAAATGGAAATCAATCCAGAATTGTTGAGCCATGTTATCACTGGTGATTAATGTTAGTTTTTTCAGTATGATCCAGAGACAAAACACCAAAGTTTGCAATGGTGCTGAAAGGGATCACCCAGACCAAAAAAAGCTCACATGTCAAAGTCAAAAGTGAAATGCATGCTTGTGTGCTTCTTTGATTCCAAGGGAATTGTTCATAAAGAGTGGGTGCCTCCTGGACAAACAGTTAACCAATATTACTACAAAGAAATTTTCGAAAGACTTCATAAAAGAGTTCTTCATGTCTGTGCCAACATTGATGTTAATTGGAATCTGCATCACAATAATGCGCCATCCCATACTGCTCTGTCAGTACAGCAATTTTTAACGTCAAAACAAATTTAAGTACTACCACAGCCACCTTATTCACTAGATATTGCTCCATGCAACTTTTTTCTATTTCCAAGAGTCAAAACGGCGGTCAAGGGACACCATTTCCAAGCAACACAAGATGTCCAAAAAGCTGTGACGAGGGTCTTGGAGGATCTTACAGAAGATGAGTTCCAGAAATGTTACCATCAATGGCAGAAATGCTGGAAAAAGTGTGTGCAGTCAGAAGGGAACTACTTTGAAGGAGATAACACTAAACTTGACTAAAATGGTAAGCAACATTTTTTTTCACATCAGTGTCATTACTTTATTGTCACACCTCGTATATCTCTGAGGTCGGTCTGTTGCAAAATTTTGGAACATATTTTACGCTGACATATGATGACATTTCTGGAGCCCAAAAATCTACACTGTAGGAATCAGCATGGGTTCCAGAAACAAGGACTGTGTGAATCTCAACTCACTTTGTTGGTCCCCAAGATCCAGAAAGTGGTAGACATGAGTGTCCAGGTTGATGACATATTCCTTGACTTCTGGAAGATGTTTGGTACAGTTGCGCGCTGTTTTCTAATGACCAAAATATGAGCTTACGGGATATAAGACAAGTAGTGTGACTGGACTGAAAAGTTTCTAGCAGACAGAATCCCTGCACATCATTCTCAATGAAGAGAAATCTTCAGACGTAAGAGTAACTTCAGGCATACTCCAAGGGAGTGTTGTTGGACCATTGCTTTTCACACTATATGTAAATGACTAGTGTATAACATTGGAAGTTCTGTGAGGCTTTTCATGGATGATGCAGTTGTGTACAGAGAAATTGCAATGGAACATTTAGCGAAATGCAGGAAGACATGCAGAGGATCAACACTTGGTGTAATGATTGGCAGTAGACCCTCAACATTAACAAATATAACATATTGCACATATATAGGTAGAAAGACCCATTATTGTATGATTACACAATTGCAGATAAATGACTGGAACCAGTCACATCCATAAAATATCTAGGGGTATGCTTAAAAAGTGATTTAAAGTGGAATGACCAGATAAAACTAATCACAAGTAAGGCAGATTCCAGATGGAGATTCATTGGAAGAATCCTCAGGAAATGCAGTCCAGTCACAAAGGAAGCAGCTTACGAAACCATCATTTGACCAGTACCTCAATATTACTTTTCAGTCTGGAATCTGTACTTGAGAGGATTGATAGAGTAAATAGAGAAGATTGAAAGGAGAGTAGGCATTTTGTTACAGATTCATTTAATGGGCTTCGAAGCATCGTGGAGATTCCCAGCCAACTCCAGTGCCACAGTGCCAGATGATACAACAGAGGCATTCTGCATCATGGTGTGGTTTACTGTCAACATTCTGAGAGCAGATGTTCTTAGAAGAGTTAGTCAATATATTGCTTCCTACTATGTATATCTCATGAAAAAACCATGAAGTTAAATTCAAGAGATTCTAACTCACATGGAGGCTTACCAACAATCATTATAATCTGGGATCTATTCACAGCTGGAATAGGAAAAGTACAGTGGCACACAAAGTACCCTCTACCATACTGTAAGGTCACTTGCAAACTATAGAGGTAGATATAGGAATTTGTACACTGAGCCAGTATCTTCTGATGGTTGTTGCAGATAGCCCTGGAGATATACAGTGTGTTTGCAAGTTGTTCGAACAACTCTCTAATCCTGAATTGAAAGAAACTGGAAGGCTTCAACCACTAGTCATTTGTTTCCAGTTCAGCCAGTGTTGCCCAACTGACAGTACTGTCTGAGGTATCCTTTGTCTGCTGTGTCACTGCGCTGTACTTCACTCTATTTTGCACTGTTTCCTTTCCTTCTAATAAGTGTACATAATTGTTGCAGTTATGTTCTTTATTAAACATGCCAATACATAAGACAATTTCAGTTTCAGTTATAAACAGTATTTAAGTCTTTTTTACCTCGGTACATGAATTCTGCTTTTGCTGAAGCATGAAGCATAAATTAAGGTGCCTGTAATGTGGGAGGCACATGGAACTTGTTCCTTCCTCCCCTCTTCCCCCACATAGCTCCTCATCCCATGGTGGTCTGTGTGGGGGTTGGGCTTATTTCCTCTGCTCACCACAAAACCCTCAGGTATTTGGCCAACTTACACTTAACACACTATACTTGGCTCAAGTAATTAATTTAAGAGTAATTTTATGGCTTGTTGTTTGTAAGTTGTCATTACTAATTGGGCTACCATAGTGTCTAAGGAATCATATTATTGTGGTTTACTGCAATCTGCAGTTTGGTCTTTAGGAATTCAGTATTATTTGAAATGAGTGGATTGCTACTCATCGCACAGAGTATGTATTAAATGGCAGGCAAGGACATTGAAAAGACTGCTAGATGTTATCAGCTGCTGGACTAAGTCCTTGCCAGATACAGCCAAAGCACACATACATTCACAAGCCACATACAGTGCATGAATTATGCATGTGGATATGGATGTGTTTTGGCTACATCTGACAAGGGACTTAGTCTGATAGCCAATAATATCTAGCAGTCTTTTCAATAAGCTTGTCTGCCACTCAATACCATTTCTGTGTAGTTTGATCTTACATTATTTATTACACTTATTTGTAAAAATTGGGGCACTTTGTGAGCTCTAATAATGAGAGCATAGTGTATGCTATACGAACTTAGCTAAAAGTGAAATTATTAAAGAAATGTCTGAGGACATAAGATGCGAATTGTCCCAAGAAAAATTCTTAATCAAGTAGCTTCAAATATTGCAGGAAGTTTGTTACCAAAAAGAAATTCTGAGTGTATTTTTCCCATATTTATCAGATTTTGTTTCCTTAAATAGAAATGCAATATTCTTGATACGTGTCAAAATGAAAAAATGTTTTACTTTGATATTTTTTGTATTAGTAGAGAAGGGTCTTTTCAGTTTTTGAAAACTGTGAGTTATATTTAGTCAAGTAATTTTGATAATAAGCAAAATCTGGTGTTTGTAATTCAAATGAAGCCAAGTATACTACTTGTGTCAGAGAGCTACTTTTAGTTTTTGGTGAGGTATCTACTCAAGAGATGAATTCACTAAGCAGATTCAGAAGGACGTAGGTTGCAGTAAGTACTGGGAGATGAAGAAGCTTGCACAGGATAGAGTAGCATGGAGAGCTGCATCAAACCAATCTCAGGACTGAAGACCACAACAACAACAACATCTACTAGAAAAAAAAATCAAAATGCATAGAACAGATGCACATATAGGGTAGAGTGTATCCTGACACACTGTCTAAATAGATGCAGCGACAAGTGTCAACAGTGCAGAATTAGGCCAACTACATCAGGCTTTTCTTTTCATGATAATGTCATGAAAACTAAAATCTGTGTCATAATTGTTTCATACTGGTTGTTCTGAGAACGGACCTGTCAATGTATTTGTGAGATATTATAATTAATTTTGACTTAACAAATAATGTCCTTTCATACTTCAGTGTTTTTTAATAGGATACTTCAGTCACACATATGATATATATTAATTTTTTCCTTTCCTTAATAAACATATAGAATTTTTTGTGGTATACCTGTCTATTCCTCTTCTTCTTCTTCCTCTTCCTCTTCTTCCTCCTCTTCTTCCTCTTCTTCAACCTCCTCTTCTTCAACCTCCTCCTCTTCAGGCTCAGGTTGGAACTTGGGTTCTTCAATTTCCTCATCTTCATCAACAGGCTTCACTTCCTCTTCCTCGGGGCTGTCTGGGTCTCCCTTCTTCTTGCCTGGCCTCTCACCAAACCATTTGGGCAGCTTGGCTGTGGGGATAATGCTTTGCATTATGATTTCAATAATTAATGCCAAAATAGCTGACTAGAACAAACTGTGTTTTGGCCAAGAATATTTGCAAATATTATGACAGTGACTCAGTAAGTGAAGTTTACAAGCTGTAACAATGTAAATTTATTCAGATGTTACCTGTGAACAACAGAATGCCCTGATAGATATTGCATCTTCAAATTGTTGCATTTTAGCAGGAAAGAAGTAAGTGTTAAACACTTGACTACCTGAAAGACGTCTAGCTTATTTTATGCATTACCAAAGGATTACATGCTGTCAGGCACACTGACAGTCCAACTATGGAGACAGCTTGACTAGTGCAGTTAGTAGTACATTGCATGGAAAGGGCAGGGACATGGATTCCAGTCATTGTGTGACACACTATTGTAACTTGTTGCAATGATGAGCACATACCACTGTTTTTTTCTTATTTCATAGGTATTACCTCCGATAACTATTTTAGTCTGTCATAAAACCTAGCACAGTCATTACATTTCCACTGAGGGGAATTAGCAATAAACATCACACCATCATCATCTTCATTTCCCTTCTATCCAGCATCTGGTCGGGATGGGGTGTCAATGGTACTTCACTACTTTTCTGTCTTTCCACCATTCTTCTTCCACAGTTTGGTTCCATAGCAGGTTTCTCCTCCTTAAACTCATCTCTGTTGTATCAATCCATCTTGTTCTCGGTCTTCCTCTTGGCCTCTTGCCCTCAATCTTCAACTCTATCATTCTTCTTAGTATTCTTCCATCTCCCACCCTCTTCACATGCCCATAACATTTTAATCTATTCTTTTCAATTTTCTCAGTCAACTTCTCCACTCCAGTTTCCTTCCTAACATCTTCATGACCGGCTGCAGTGGCCAAGCAGTTCTAGACGCTTCAGTCATGCCTCAGGCATGGATGTGTGTGATGTCATTAGGTTAGTTAGGTTTAAGTAGTTCTAAGTTCTAGGGAAATGATAGGACCTCAGATGTTAAGTCCCATAGTAGTTAGAGCCATTTGGACCATTTTGAACATTTTCATTTTTCACTCTGTCTCTCCTAGTCTTCCCTAGCATACTTCTCATAACTTCATTTCACTGGATTGTATCCCACTCTCCTCTCTTCTGGTCATAGTCCAAGTCTCTGAGCCGTAAATTAGTATGGATGTAAAGTAAGTCTTGTATAGCACCAGCTTGCACCTCATTAGCACTTCCCATCCCCACACCAAGCCCCTCACACACTGGTAAAATGTACTGCTCTGATGTATTCTTTTGCTGATTTCTGTCTCCAAACGAGCATTCCCCATTAATACACTTCCCAAATATTTAAAGTTGTCCACTATTTCAATATCCTGTCCCTTAACATGAATTTGTCCCTTGCCCTCTCTATCCCCTCTGGTTACCACCATGGTCTCGCTTTTCTCCACACTAAATTTCATTCCATATTTCTTGACCTTATCATGTGGATGGCTATTTGTTTTTGTACCTCCTTACTGCTTGTTCCCCACATCACAATATCATCAGCAAATATTGACAGCTTCATCCTCATCCTCTATGGGCTTCTTTCACCTCTTTGACTATTACATCCATCACCATTATAATTAGTAGTGATGATATCACACTTCCTTGTCTTAGTCCCATAACATTCTTAAACCATTCAGATCTTCCAACTGGTGTCTGCACACATACATTGCCTGGATGACTTCAAGTGTTTGCTTTCCAACTCACTTTTTCTTCAAGGTTGCCCATGCCTTTTCCCTGGGAACACTGTCATATGCTTTCACTATGTCGAGAAAGGTCATCACCAGATTTTTCATCTCATCAAACTACAAAATACTGTGAACTGTTTAATGTTCTTTGGTAACATGCTTTTAAATTTCCCAGAAAAAGAAAAAATGAATTCTGTGTCTAACTTGGTACAATATTTCATTGTTAACTGCATTCTTTCTTCATGTCATCACATCTTGTAAACATGAACAATGACTTACTTAACACACTATAAGTTATCTCAGTAGTCAGTGTGGAATGCATTGTTTTTAACCCAGATGCAAAGTCCCCAGTGAGATGCTACACTAACTAGCATGGATGAAATCAGAGTTGTTGATCACCCCCATACATCAGTGCTACACAGAGTCTGATGTTGGTTCTTGATCATCAGAGCTGTGCCATTCTCAATGCCTACACAGTTGTTATTGCAGCTAGTGTTCCAGTTCTGCACCTTTTTTTCATTTGATGCAATATTACCTCTCTATTCATCAACAAATAGGCAGTAAACTATACCAAGTGAGGCAATATTTGGATGTGTAAGGTTGACCACATTGCAAATCCTATTTCTGTAAGTTCTGTCATCTTTCGGATTGAGTGTCAAAAGATTAAAACATCAGTTGGTGTTTGTGAGTAATTTGTATTAAATTATGTGTCATAAAGTTATTCTCCTCTGCATAACAAATACTTTATAATAACTGCTATTAGGAGTGCTGAAATAAGAACTGTGATATGTAATTTAACCTTGTTCATAACAACTAAGAGCCTATAAGGCTGTTCATTAGATTAGGAATAAATAACAGTTATAATTCCTAGTGATGTGTTTATTCAGTGTATTCCTTATAACTGAAGAATCAACAGTTCCTTTCTGATAGTTTTCTCTGTTTGATTTTCTTTTTTCTTTCTTCCCATAAACCTTTTAAATGTATCATTATCATCTTATAAATAATTGTGATATAGGAGGGAAGCTATTTATTCTAGAAGACCTTGATTACTTGAGTGTCTCTATATTAGTTATTGGCTCTCAAGTGTGACATCAAACACTGATTTATAATTGGGGGAAAATACTGCCGTTTCATTTTGTGGACATATTTTTATGGGACGTAATACTTTTAATGAATATTTCCATATGCTTTACCAAGAATTTTCAAGGCATACTATACCTTTCGGTTTCTTCTTTGTCATAGATGTCTTTATAAGTATTACTCACAGCTTTTAGGGAATAGTTGCTGATTTGTTTGTAAAGCAGGCAGTAAAAATTGAAATTTTATGATCTGCATCTATACCCAAAATCTGCATATTAATCACATTTGCTGCTGTCCTGTAAACTAAGCTGTTCAGTGAACAATGGAACAAATTTCTAAGATTATTCCTGTTGTAAATGTTTGTAGTTTGAAAACATTATGTACCTGTAGGAAAACTGTAATCTTGTTCATCAAGAGACTACATAAGAGCTCATTAAAAATAGTAGCCATTAGGAAGCAGCCAGCAAAAGTTACCAGCTATTGTTTGTCAAGGCCTTCTGTGTTCATTTTATGAGATGATGGAAAATTCAGGATGGAATAATAACTATATTATGAAAAGGATAGTTGCTACTCACCATATAGTGGAGATGCTGAGTCGTAGTTAGGCCTATCGGTGTCTCAGCATCTCCACTATGTGGTGAGTAGGAACTATCCTCTTCACAATATTGTCATTTTGTCAGATGAAATTGATTATAATATGACACAATCCAAGGAGTTAAATAAAGCTAAACAAACAGTGTGACTGCTACCTTTGATTATTTTTCTAGAACCAACAACATAGCAATCTTAAAATGAAGTTCTGCACAATGGTAAAATGCCCCCATGGAGGGCAACCTGATAAAATAATCATTATACTGCATTGTTACAAAGTATTTTTCAGCTGCATTTATCAAAATTCGTTATTATGTGAAATAATTTAACAGTACATTGCATAGAAAATAAAACTTATACAGTCCCACATTCAGCTTGACATTATTACTATAAAAACACATTAAGTTATAACATGCATTCAAGGAAAGAAATCTGGAGTATTCTGATTCAAGTTATAAGTTAAAAACAGCAAAAATTCTCTCACATTTCAGTTGCAGTGGTACGAAAAAACAAACTGAGGAAGATCAGTCATTTGGGCACAACATACTCACACATTATAACAAAAGTAAAGAAAAATTGGCTCAAAATACTGATCTTGGTTTTAGAACCTTTTCACTGAGAAGAATGACATATTAGGAAGTTATAATCATCAGTATTAGTCTTAAGATAATAGTTTTAGTTTCTGTCATTAAGTGAATATTTCAGTTTACTCCTGATGACAGCAGATTATGACTGTGGTAGTTTATTTCACTACGGGATCTAATGTACTTAAGGAAGACAATGACTCCTAAAACAACATAGTTCAACCATATTTACAGTTTGAATCATTGCAAATCTTGGTGAGAGGCAAATCAGTGAGTTGACAAATTTTACATATTTTCATTCAACAACGTGATATAGAATAACTTCCTGGGGTAACTCATCTTTAAGAAAGAAAGTCTTCAACTCTCAAGAATGTGCTGTTAAGAATAATATGTGGTTCTCACCCACAGTCATCTTATAGACATATATTTAAGCAATTAGGCATTACATTTTGGTTCTGTTTGCATTTGTGATTAGGTGCAATCTGCTGGTTCATTACTTACCATGAACTACAGTTTTATATTTTTATTTCCCCTGTAATGATATGTTTGAGTGTGCAGATGATGTCATTTGTACATACATTTCCACAGTTTGGAAATGTTTCCAGTTGTTACAGTAAATAATTTGCATTGACACATATGTACTGGTAGTATTCTTTCCATCTTATCTCAGTTGCCTCACAGACTGTAAGACCAAAGAAAAGGAATTTTTCTTCAGAAAATAAATGATTGGAATATTTATGAGACAAATTATCATTTGTCCGGAAAAGCCCCTGTTGATCAGCTGATTATGAACAATTGGGGGTCCTAAAGTTTAATTCTGTGCAATGTAGTCATGTCGTAAGAATCTTTCCAGTCACAGAGTTGTTTCAGTTGTTCTAATTTAAGCATTCATCATTAATA
Organism: Schistocerca piceifrons; assembly: GCF_021461385.2. Classification (NCBI taxonomy): domain Eukaryota; kingdom Metazoa; phylum Arthropoda; class Insecta; order Orthoptera; family Acrididae; genus Schistocerca; species Schistocerca piceifrons. Next base: position 498,423,723 of record NC_060144.1, read on the forward strand.
ACCATCTGTAACAATCATCTTATACTATCTAGTTCACAAGATGAACCTGCACTTTAGAATTCCTTTTTCTCAACTACTCACTTTGTGAAGCATACATCTGCTCCCCAAACAAGAAACATCATACATTAACAATATATTCACATCACTTATGCAAATGAGTGGCATTCTATTTTTAAAATTTTCACTGAGCGATTGAAAATAATTCATCAGCTATATGTGACGAGCACCTTCAGTTGTGCTTATCTCCCCAAAATGTATCAGTGTTTACAGCAGAGATAGTACCCATCATCATGTCAAGCATCTAGGACTGCAACGAGATGCATACCACATCGGACTTGGGAAGTGTACTGGCTCTTAACACCCCAGAAGTATGGAGGAACAACATTCATTTTAAGAACATAATACAAAATGTGGTTGAGCTATAGAAGTATGAAAATTCACTGAACTTTCTATGGATACCACCTTACCCAGACACCCAACAAAATGGGTCTTGGACCTTCTTGCAAATGATGTACCATACAACACACAGTTGTTTTACCATGATTTCAATTTATCCAACAACATCCCTGAAATTTTAATATGTGAAAAGAAGAGTGGAAAGAAATATAGTGTTGCAGAGATAATGCCATAATTTGCAACCCATACCCTCTAAAGATCATGGTTTACAGATTTAGCATTTGCTAGACTGCACCTAATGTCCATCAAGACAACTTTCCTAGTCATTTTCATAGAGTAGGCATCAGAGACTCCCCTATTCTTTCCTCTGACTACTGCAGAAGATGATCTAAATCGTGTATTCTCTTTGTCTGAAGAATACCACAACCAGCAACTCAATTTGTGCAAGAGACTAAGCATATTGAAAAACCAGCTGACCACTAGTATCACCACTATCCTTGCACTGCACTACAAAAAAGACTGAAGAAAATCATCATAGACTTTTTAAGAGATTGTAACCTTGAGCGTCTTGTCTCATGGAGAGATTCTGTAGCATTCCCTGGGCTATGGGCTAAGTGATAGTATTTTGTCTGCAGGTTGTTTAATGTCATCTTGTGGAAGTCATCATATAACCAGAAGATACTGTAGCAGTTTCACGAAAGTTAGAGTGTTTTATTTGTATTATTCCTTACCTTTTTTTATAATCTAAAAGAACTGTATTAGTTGTCAGTGCAAAAAAAGATGTTATTATTAACTGTGTGCTCTGATGTTCTGACAAGATCATTTTTTAATGTTAAGATTCTATATAAGGGACTGTTAAATTACAATATAAAACACATTGTCTAATAATGTTAACCTGACAAAGGGCAATTTATAGAACTAAGAAATTTGTAGTTCATTTTTCTCAGTATTCGGAATATGTAATTTTAAATGATTACCATGTATTATCAACATTGCTCTTGAGTTTATTGTGACATGCATAGATTTTTGCGCAGAAAAAAAATTCCCGGTGGATAAAAACATTACTTGAAATATGAAAGAAAGCAAAAATTTTAAATCAGTTTTAGCAGTTTGCTTTTCTCAATGAATGTGATATGTAAACTACAAAGTTATTTGATATAATGTAACATTTTAGTGTTAACTAATTTTCAAATAAAATGCTTTGATGTCATTTGAATTTGTTATTTACTGTTAAAACATCACAATGAATCTATATGCAAGTGTTTGTTAAGAGTGAAGCATAGGCTCCTGAGAAAGCTCTACTGATATAGTTGTTTTAAGAAAGAGTTAACTGCTAATTAACTGCAAGTTTAATTTTGTTGCTTTTTTCCTATGCCAAGCTACTGCAAAAACATATTAAAATCGCAAAAAAATGTTACCTCCATTGTAAAAATTTTTCTTGAACATAACTTACATTTTTGTCTTGAATCAAATTCGGTAGCCTTATCGGTCCACTGCTTCTCCAGGACTTCTTTGTTTTGCTCAGCTAAACCCTGAAGGGGAAGACCAAGCAGCCACGCATTGTATTAAATGGGAGCACACAATCAGTCATACAAATGCATCAGGAGTCAGATATGTTAGTTTTGCTGTGTTGTCATTCTTCCACAGAGAGATGGCGATACGATTTTGCAACCGGTGCTGTTCTTAAAAAAAAAATTAATTAAATCAAAGTGAAAAGACATTGCACGTGCACATGCTGTACGGTTTCGTAAGGACCCACAGATGCAACCTGTTAGCTTTCATGTCATCGGCAGGGAAAGAGAACTATATAGGCTGTAGTTACAACAAAAAAGATCAATTTTGATGGCACAACTATTCATCTGTGTTATGTGCCAAAACAGTGAAATGAACAAGGCAATGAATTTAACAACTCTCTTTAGACGAGAATGTGGTTATTTATCTAGGTTTAGTAATTAAAGAGAAGAAATATAGTGAATTATTTTCTATGTTATGTTTTTTGTTATTCTTTACTTTGAATTAAGGCAAAAAATAGGAAAGAGTATTGTTTGAAATCAGAGGAACAAAAATCTTCTTTTAGCTTGCAGATAGAGGACTATAAACAAATATGAATAAATATCTGCAATAAATTGCTTTTCCAGAGCTTTTGAATCATTTGTTCTTTTGAGAAATTGATAGAACTGAGATTCATGCAGTCATTCATTCAATTGAAGGATGAATTGATTAGCAAATTCATCTTTAGCTGCTTATGTAGAAACTTCAAACAAGAAACTGATAAATTATAAATATTATACAGGTTGGTTTCCTTTTCTGAAAGAATACTTTTGACATTCTGGTCCAAGCTGCCAGAGTTGATGGTCATGTGTGGATGAAATATGCATGTTTGTGTGAATGAATGGGTGTGCATGTTTCTCTTTCTTTTTCTGACGAAAGCTGTGGCCGAAAGCTCATGTGTAAGTGTCTTTTAAACGCGCCTGTCTGCAGCTTAACATTTCATTTTTATGGTATGTAGCACTCTATCTTTTCCGTATGTTGTAAATATTAACTTTTGTTAATCTTCAAGTAGTGACCATTCTCCACTATACAAGTGTTTGTCACCAAAAATGTGAACATAAACTTCTGACGAATGACCACAACATTATTTTCTGCATTCATATGCTGCTGATAGTGTTCAGTGTTACTCAAAATCCTCCAGAATGAAAAGAACTATAAATATTTATTATTGATCTGAATTTTCAGTTCTCATGTTGCAATGAACAGAGATTTGTAAAGGGCTGCAGTAAGCAGTCATATAGTTCTCTTTAACTTTATGGACAATTAAGTGTTGTGTTAGTGTTATCACATTTTAATAAATATTTAACTGTTATTTGACTGTAAGTCATGAAATAGCAAACAATCTCGTAAAGGTCCAGCCATATATTCTGTGGAAGAATATCCTAAGGGAATAAACACAGGTATAATAAATAACATATTACATCAGTGCAGTAATACACATCTCTAGGAGATATCGGCAGGCCTGTTGCTTTGTCCCAGCAGTGAGGTGCCTGAGGTAGGGAAAAACAAGCAGCAAAAAATGCAGTTCTCTGTGGCTGGAACCACCTCACTACTTACTCTTGCTTCTCTTGGTAAACACTTCGTACTTCTCTTTCCAAAGTTTCTCATTTACCTCAGAGCTTAATGTGGCCCAACCCTGCATGAGGACAGGAATAAATGTTACACTAAGCAAGAAAAATGTGTGTTTTTTTTCATTACAGTTTCTTCCATGAATAAAACTGCAGCTAGATATGTGCCTTTTGTTTTGAAAGTGGTAGTAAGAAATCATACAAAAGAGGTAAAAATGCGGTTGTCAAAAGCATGAAGTCTGACGTCTGATAAGAAATAGAAATTAATGTGATTAAGATCCACAGTAAAGGCCACACACAATTAACAAGGAAAATAGTATTATGAAAGTGGAAGTACAATGTATAGAAATGCAAGAAAATAAGCAAGATGTCTTCATGACATCAATGGTGTTTGAAAGTTAAGCAATATATTCGTGAAATAAATAAATGGTTTTTAGCCATTGGCACGCATATTTATTCAAACAATATTAGAGTCCACCAGCTGCAGATAACAAAGTGTGTGCAAAGTCAGGTAACCAAGTCAAGTAGTTTAGAAAAATAAGTTAAAGATTGCAAAAATTGAGAGATACCATTAAATGTAACTAAAATTCTGGTTAACTATTTTAGACTTATGTCTGTGTGCCAAAGGGAATTGAGTAATATTGTAATACTAACACCAGGGTTTATACAAAAGGTTTACTGGTTAAGATACCTCCCAGTTCATTTACTTTGTTCTGTATTGTGTGTATTTCACAGCACTGTGAGCACACTAAAACTATGTATTCAATATGCCTGATAACTCAGGCACCGCTGATCTTGATTTGCAGGATAGCACTTGTAGGCCATGTTCCCAAGTTAGCCACCCATTTGTTAATGCCACACAGATGATAGTTTTTCTTTCTATGTCTAAACTACAGACAAGAAAGTTAAAAATGAAAAAAAAAATCAAACAGGGATAGATATGTAGAGAAAAATCACACTTGCCTAGCAATAAATGTCTGTATATGACCATCAAAGAGAGCAAAAAGTAAATGATGTGTTTTCACTTTAAAAAAAATAAAGAACATTAAAAAGAAAAATTAATTAAAACATTTACAAACATTTATAATGAATACTTCTCAAGAAGATACCATGATTTTTTTAAAAAAAATAACGGCTTCAGATAAAAGAACTCTATTTCTCCCCATTCCTTCTTTTGCTCTGTCTCATGATTTTGTGTTTACTTTTTACTTTTCTATTCACATAACCCTGATTTTTAACATATTTCATTACCACTGTTTTTCCCTTAGATTACTTTTTACTCCTACATTATTATGAGCTTTTTATGTTTCAGTTTCTCAAACTGACAGTTGTGAGAAAATGCTGGTAAAATGCAAAAGATACAGCAAGCAATAGAGTGGTTTGCAACTCCTTTTGGAGGTACTATGTTCAGATGGGAATTAAAGGATATAGTGAAACAAGATTTATTGCTTTACTGTATTAGTGTTAATGGCTTATTACATTTAATTTTTTATCTGTCTTTGTCATTTACGTCTCTCTCTTTTATATTATGTTGAGTATATATTAAAAATGTCTTAATTCTTTCAAATTTAATATTGCATAAATGACTCCCATTACTTTATCTTTGTTTTGTATTGGACTGGGACATGTGCCTAGATGCAAATAAGGAGTTTAGAGGCATCATTTTTCTCACTGTTATCGTTTTTCCATTGAAATATGCACCTGGTTATCACAGATGAAGAAGTGGTTAATATACAGTATCCTTTGCTTTTTATGGGCATATGGTGCCAGAATTGAATGGTTTATATATTTTTCTTGTACCATAATTTGCATTTTATGCCTGCTGTGGCTGACAGACTTCTTTTTATATCAACCTTCAGTGTATGAGGGAGCTGTGAAGTTCTTGTTGCCAGAAAAATTACTTCAGAAGATAATGAGAACAACAAGAGACTACCAATGTTATTGGATGTTGATTGGTTAATTAATAAAGACATTTTTACCATTCTTTATAAACATTTTCTCATATTTAGCTCAAAATGAAATCAGACATTGTACTCTTTTTCTTTAGTTATATACAATATGTGTGATTTCTGCAACTATTTAAATGTTTCAAAATGTGGTTTCATGAGCAATGACTGTTGATTGTCTTTCAACTTACTTGGAGGGTGTGTGTAAGATGTAATACATACGGAATGTAGATTGTTTACAAATGAGGAATTGAAAGTCTTACCCCTTCAAAGAGCTTCTTCTTGTCGTCATATGATCTTGTATCAACACGGCGCTCATACTTTGAAGCAACCTGGATTTTAGGCTGTGAAAGTGATGAAATTAAGAAAATGAAAAATTAATATAATCTATGATGCTGAAGAATAAGTACAAAAGAAGACTACTATTTGAAAATATAAAGATAATACTATTTATCATCCTTAAATACTTCATTATAATGATACAGATAAAAAGAATGGTCTGTAGAAAAATCTTCCTCACAGGAGATCTACTTCTAAAATATTTTGGAAGTAGTCTTGTGATTAAACATCCAAGAAAATGTATTGAAAATTTAATTTTATGATTGAAAGAGTGGTTGGCCAGTTAAAGTTTTTCCTACCATACAACAGTAAGAAAAATAAGTTTAAAGTGAAGTCGCTTTTGATACTTACTGGGTACTTTCCAGTCAGTGCTCTGAAAATTGAGAGAGAGAAGTGGAATAATTAGTAAAGGTTTATTCATGTCATCACATAATCCTGTAAACATAAATCTCTATGAATGGTTCTGAGAATTAGAATATACTTGGCAGTATGAATAACAGGTTAGGGGATATTAAATTGTCTTATTTACTCTAAGAATACAAATAATACTGTGTGCGGTAAAATTCATGAATGTAACTGCAGGTACACTTACTCTGGATCCAGACCCTTCTTCATAGCTTTGTGCCTAAGCTGCTGCTTCTGCCTCTCCTTCAGTTCTTTCAGCTGCAAGACAAAATCATGCAGTTGTGTTGGATTATACATATCATGAACAAATTATGTAGAGGTAGAAACATTCATGTAACTATCATCAAGCTATTGATTTTTATTTGTGTACTTATCATGTGTGTTTTCAATTGTAAAATGTTCATTTAGTTGAACTCACGTCATAGTCCTGCCTCTTCTGCCTTTCTTCGAGGTCATATTTCTCTGTTTCAAGCTTTACAATACTTTCCCACAGTTCTGTTGCTTTTGTACGCAGCTTATCTAAACTGAGCCCGTCAATATCAAGAGGCTTGATGCGAATGCTCAGGGAGATTCTCTTCTCTTCCTCCAACTGTTCCTTGGTCTTGTTCCTCTCCAATTGTGCGGATGACATGTTGAACTGTTGAAGAGGAAGAAGTCATATAGATTATAAACTCACAAATCTTCTCTTTTGTTATACATTTGCATTATTTATACACCTATAAGTATGTTATTTCATGATAATGGAAAAATCCAAAATTGAAGTAATTTTGATAGTATAAAATCTACAAATATAATTAGTAGTAGATCAAGTACTTCTAATTTATCATAAAAACATGTCCAGTTACAAGTAGTTATCAAGTTTTACAATGGAACATTCACTCTGCAGTCAGATATAATAGGGTGGTAATGTTCTTGACACGTTAAATTTGTAGGCCTTTCTAGACAATGTTCTGCTATCTGAAACAAAAACTGATTCACATCTACGGCCTTACTCTGCATACCACTATGAAGTGTATGGCAGAGGGTACTTCCCATTATACAAGTTAGTAGGACTTCCCATTCCATTTGTCAATGGAGCATGTGAAAAATATTTGCTTAGACACCTCTGGATGCACAGTAATTAGTCTTACCTTGTCTTTATGACTGATACAATAGTGACACATGGGGCAGGGGTTGTATTATATGCCGGCCGGAGTGGCTGAGCGGTTCTAGGCGCTACAGTCTGGAACTGCGTGACCGCTGTGGTTGCAGGTTCGAATCCTGCCTTGGGCATGGATGTGTGTGATGTCCTTAGGTTAGTTAGGTTTAAGTAGTTCTAAGTTCTAGGGGACTGATGACCTCAGCAGTTAAGTCCCATAGTGCTCAGAGCCATTTGACCCATTTTTGATTGTATTATATTCCTAGATATCACTTAAGGTTGGTTCTTGAAACTTTGTAAGTAGAATTTCATGGAATAGTTTGCGTTCAGCCTCAAGCACCTGAAAGTTCAGTTTTCTAAGCATCTCCATGATGCTCTGTCCCTCCTATTCTTTTTCTACAGAAGCTCACTTGCATTACTTTGTGTGACTAGCATTTTTAAGAGAAAGAAGTTGGTTGAGAAATAGTTTAACCATAGCTTAATAATTAGTTGCCGAATTGAACTTTCAGTCTGCACTGAGGTGTAAGTAGGAATAAACTTAAATAAACATGACTACCAGGTTAAAACAGTCTACCACACTGAGACATTTTCCAGTGCCAACCATGTGCAGGACTGTACCTTCCCCATAAACTTTGACATGATTAAAGAGGTTGCATCATTAATGTAAACAACCAGCCTCTGCAGACAACTGCAAACCTCCATGGAATATTTGTGTTTTTCTCAGCAGTAATACTTTAGTATCGATATTTTGTCTAGGTGCCAGTGTTTGGGTTCGAATTACTGGTAATGACATAATGAGCCAATCATTCTTCACCAACATGTCAGTGGACAAATAAATTAGCAGTTTTTTCAGAATACTGTACTTTTGAGTTACAGAATGAGATATTGGCAGATGTGTGCTGATGGTCAATTACGTGTTGCCATTCACCAACTTCTCTACAGTGTCCTCTCTGGCAGGTAAATTGGAGAATGTTCTGCTCTCTGGTTGATAATCTGTACTTCATTTATTTAAGGAAAGAAGGAGAAGGGGAGGTTAGGGTAAACAGTGATTTATAAAAGCGTCATGTATGCTGCTTATCTGCGTCCTGATTGGTACATACACAACACTGCAGCAGAAGTTATCAACAATTCTCAGTGTAAACCAGAACATGTGGACTGATATTTTTCCATTGTGGAATGGGCTGACACCTTTTCTTGACCATGAATGACACTTCAAATGGCAACTGTAAAGTTGTCCATTCACTAAGCATTATGATTCCAGTACAATTTCACAATTTGGCTGCATTGTTACCCAGTAATTGATTTGATCACCAGTCAAAGGAGTGGGCAGAAAAATGTAAATTGGTTTCAGACCAATAAGAGGTATTTAATCAAGAGTTAAAAACTTTGGTTTTAGAGGTATTATGTTGTAATGTTGCTATACTATTACAATATGAACTGTTTACTTACGGATGCATCCTTCTTTGTAATCGTGAAGTTGGGGCCCTTGTTCTTGCTCTGGTCCTGTGGAAGGAATTGTAATTTTCAGTTCATGTACTGTAAACAGAAATTGTTAGAATGTTCGTTTCTTTTTTTTTTTCTTTTGAAAATTGATTTACATTTTACATTTCTGTCCATATTTTCATTTTATATGTGACATTTAATGAAAGTAAGTCATATTCGTATTCAGGAAAACTTTTCTGTTTTCTAGTTTTGTTCAAAATTATGATGCCCAGATACAAAAATTTAAAAAAGAATATTGTAAAAAAACTGACTTACCATACAGAAAAAAGGTTTTCTTTACCTATGTACGTTGTTGCACAGGAACCAATTTCGGTTGAAAGCCTCAAAAATCTTTCGCAGAAAAGCTTTGCGTTGAGGAATTATTTAGCAGTTATATTTTTAAAATGTTCTTTTGCCATTTTTATTGTATGTACATGCTGTTTGGTTGTTAGCAATCAGATAAAAATAAATTGTCTGATTTTTAAAAACTTCACTTTTGCAATTAAAAGAGAATTTCTTTCCATACTGACTTTTGTTAGAATTAAAAAAAGGAAAAAGAGAAACATAAAAACAAAAACAAAAATCTTTGCAGTGAATAAATATTTTGTAAAGCTCACAGACTTCACAGATTTCACATCCTTATGATGTGTCAGCACTGTAAGAAGCAATCTTAAAACATGTTTTAATTCCTTCAAGTATCTGCAGTTTAAACAGAAAGACACCAAAGTATTTATTAAACATCCAGAAATAAAAAAATAAAAGCAATTTTGTTACACAGTGTTTGAATAGAACATTGTAACAGATCTTATGCCAGATTAGTAGGTTTTATAGCACAGGAAGAAATTGCTACAGCACATGCTGATTATATGTGGAATACAGTAAGTTCTTTCAGTTAAAAAAGGTAAGAGGCTTAATTGTTACAGCATCTGTTATTGAAGAAAGGAATGGTAAGAATTAGACAGGGGCACTACAAATCATGTTAGCCATTTATTTTTGAGGTGGTTGTTCCTAGAATGATAAGCATTCTTCCTAAGTCAAGAAAGATGCAGGAGGACTATCTTCTGGGCAGAGAAACCAACACTCGCCCAGAGTATCCAGGATAATACACAGGCAGGTTGGTCCAACAGGTCTCACCACACTACACTGTAAATTTCAGCGGTCACCACTAGCTTACCGGCTGTGAAAAATAGAGAAAAACAGAGAGAACACAGTTAGACACTGAACATTAAAAAACTGTCTGTACATCTAAGTGGATAGACTCAATTCAGATCTACTGTACATTGATTTTAGGTCTAGGAATCACACTTTTGTGTGTGCTTAATAAAAGTAAATGTATGCTACTGTTTACAATGATGCGTGAAAGTAAACAATTTAATACATTACTCTATGAATCTAACTAACATTTTAATACCTCATTTTCACATCCTTTTGTTTTTGCTATAAGGAATTTACTACTTATTGGGCATGCATCATATAATGGAATTTAATACAGTACAGTGTAAAACTATCCAACATATTAATATTATATCTCATAAAATCTTTTTACTACAAGGAAGTAGCTACAAATGGTACATGCATCGTATAATGCAGTTAGAAACCCCTAAACCAGTATGTATCTAAAGAGAATGTAGCAACTGCAGTTACTTGGGTGTAAGTTATCTACTAGTAGGTGTCATACAGGAAAAATACAATAATAATACAGGATGTACATAAAGTCTGGGAACACTTTCAGTTATTTATTGCACAAGAACTAAACATTGTACAGATATCATACATAGTGCATTTTGAAGAGTTTTTTTTTACAAACATTCGATATGGAAACCGTGAGTGATCCGGCAGACGTGAATACAGTAATCGTATTCTTGCCATACCCATCCCAGCATGGCATCGTCAACTGTGGCAGTTGCTTCCCATATTTTCTCCCGGAGTTCTGCAACATCACGTGGTAGAGGCGGTACACACACCAAATCTTTAATGTGTCCCTTCCTTGTTGGTGGCTTCTTACCGTACATGGTTCTAAACATCCACTGAACAGCTGTAGCACACTTGTTATTGTCAACTCCTGCATGCAGAAAGCTCGCTCCCCACCTGAACTCGCCATGTTTGCCACTAGCGCTGACTATCAGCAAATTACCAAACTAGGCTGTGGCAGTATACCTGAGGAAAAACTTTCAGGGTTTATGACATATGTATGATATCTGTACAATGTTTGGTTCTTGTGTAATAAATAATTGAAAGTGTACCTGGACTTTATGTACACCCTGTATATGGTGTGCTCAACAACACATACGGTATTTCATGAGAACAGTGAATCTTTGAAAACTTTATGTGATATATTATTTTGCTTTTAAGTAATAACCAGTATATCTGTTTAAGTGTCTGGCATTACAGAAATAATAAAAAAAAAATGCAAATTACTTGTAGCTACTGATGAAAAATATTAAAATGCTTTGAAACAGCATAAAATAAATTTAAAATCATTCCCTCACTTCCTTCAGCTCTCCTTGCATTAGTACACCCAAATCATTTGAGTTCTTTTAAGTGGAAGGTAATATTTACAACACAGATAGCCACTTCATCCAAAATCACATGCCAGAATCTTGTGAAATAGAATCTGGTGGAATGTAGGTGATTTAAAAATGTGACCAACACAATTTAGGGAATGTTTAACTGATGTGTCATTTGCAATTAGAACATGCAGGAACTCTGTCACATAAAAAAAGAAAATGTGTCTTAAGGAATTTGTGATCACTCCTTATTTTACCTGTCTTCATTAACTGCCAGGGTCATACAACAGTCTTATGGTGGTTACTGGTTTTGATTTTTCAGTAAACCATCTTTGGATCAGTTAATTCCTTTCACTACGACTGTAGTATGTCTGCCCTTTGAGCATGTCATAGGAGATGTATGATGATGAAATGTCAATATCTAACACAACATGTGATATGACATGCCTATATAATGGATCAAATATAGTTGTAGTTAAAGAAATGTCAGATTTGAAGATGATTTCTGAAAAACCAGAACTGATATTCACGAAAAAATTATGTTATTATTCTGATGGTCAGAGAATGCTCTGTTAAAAGTATTTAATCTTGCTGCTGAAGAATGCCTTCCAGTAATAGTGTAAGCTAAGTTTCAGAAGTTTATGTAGACAATACATAAAATGAAATTTTATATGTGTAGGGTAAGTTCTAGTAGAATGTAAAGGAGACCACTTACTGAATAGCAGAAGCATTGAGCTGTCGACAGGCACACAAAGAAGAGTGGAAGCTTTGCTAGCTTTCAAAAGAAATTCTTTGATGAATTGGGTACAAATACATTACGCACACGCGCCCAAATACACACACATGCACACACGCACACACACACACACACACACACACACACACACACACACACACACACACACACCTTTGGATCTACAATGTGCTGACTAGAAGCTCAATGCCAGGGTCTCAGTTCGGTGACCAAGTCATTGCTACCTGTCCTCAATCCTTCCTCCTGCTTCCTGCCTCTTTCTTTCTCTACCCACCCCATGCAACTAAACCCCCAACCCAGTCCACCTGCCAAACTGCAATCCTGGCATTGTGTGTCCAGCCAGCACTGTGTAGGTGCACAGGTGTGTGTGTGTGTGTGTGTGTGTGTGTGTGTGTGTGTGTGTGTGTGTGTGTGAAAGGATTTCTTCCTAAAGCTAGCAAAGTTTTCATTCTCTTTTGTGTGCCTGTTAACAACTGAACATTTCTGTTATTTGGTAAGTTGTCTCCTTTGCTTCAAAGTATTTGAAACGTAATTTTATAAGACAACATTCCCAATTGTCAATCACACTGTCAGCACTGAAAAGCAAACTTAAGTGTTGTATGTTGTCAGTGCTGTAATGTGTGAAAGTGACTTCATCGAGGTACAGTGTTAATGGAAACATATGGTGATAAGCATTTATCCGTTAATAAATTTTAAACTGAAAGTAAAAATGTTATATCAGAGAGCTTTTTATTGATTCCAAATACCAATACTGTGTGCCAACTGCAAACAAATTTAATGTTACGCTAACTGAAAATTAGATGCAAATCTGTGTGTCCGTCTTAAGCCGGAATTGTACATACTAAAAGCCTCAAATAATTATGGTTCCTCATAAAAAAAACTTTGTTTAAATTTGACATATGAAACTTTAAGATGTGCAGCACACTAATAGATAGTGAATTTAAGTTCATACGACTAGCAAAAGATTGTCACTCGGCATGTTGAATCTAACAGTATCTTCATGTGTCTGCAAATACTGTGGAATAACGAGAAACAGAATTCAATTGCTTGGAATGTTTGCACTAATGTTATAGTATCTATGGGAATGGTACAGGTGAGTGCCTATTACATTCATCTTGAGTAACACAGTGCACAATGCTGATATGACAGATTGGCAAAATTGTGGTTATTTTCCTTCAGCCATAGTAGAGGACATTCTATGGAGGAGGTGGCAGATTTTACAGTTGCATCAACAAGCACTATCCAATAGCTTTATGTGTTTATAGGTGATTAAGATCGTAGTTGCAGTAAAAAGATGATTGTGATTTTTTAGCTTTGTGTCTCCTTGTAGTGGCTAAAGATGAACTTATATTGTGGTCCTTTCCAACTTGTTTTCAAATGAAAACTTAATGAAGAACAGCATCAGATTGACATCTGGAGCAGAGCTGCATGCAAAAGACCCAGAAAGTCTGGAAATGTGTGAAATGCTGTTTCGTAGGGGTAATAAATGTGAATAATAGTTGATGAAAGGGATAAGCCAAGAAGCATTGTATTCTGACTATACCTTGAGAGCTGCCATCATAGCTTGTCTCTTCTTCTCAGCCTCCTCCAGACGGCGTCTCTTTTCCTCAATGTCCCTCTGCTTCTTTTCCTCAATTTCACGCTGTCTCCTCTCTTCCTCTTGCTTCTTCCTCTCAGCCAAGCGCTTCTCTTCATCAGCACGCATGACCTGTTTGGAATGGTTTTGTATTTAGTTTGAGAGGGCTACAGATTATGTGGTAAGGAATTGAGACTACATGAAGAGAATTTAGTACCAGCTACATTTTTCAGCCTGTTTAATTTACTGATAGTCATAAGACACAGCAGATCACTAGTGTCTCAGCAATAATAATGATGATGATAATAATAATAATTTCTAGATACCGCCTACAGGAAAATTAAAGAGACCTTTGGAGATAAGAGAACGACTTGTATGAATATCAAGAGCTCAGATGGAAACCCAGTTCTAAGCAAAGAAGGGAAAGCAGATAGGTGGAAGGAGTATATAGAGGGTCTATACAAGGGCGATGTACTTGAGGACAATATTATGGAAATGGAAGAGGATGTAGATGAAGATGAAATGGGAGATATGATACTGCGTGAAGAGTTTGACAGAGCACTGAAAGACCTGAGTCGAAACAAGGCCCCCGGAGTAGACAATATTCCATTGGAACTACTGACGGCCGTGGGAGAGCCAGTCCTGACAAAACTCTACCATCTGGTGAGCAAGATGTATGAAACAGGCGAAATACCCTCAGACTTCAAGAAGAATATAATAATTCCAATCCCAAAGAAAGCAGGTGTTGACAGATGTGAAAATTACCGAACTATCAACTTAATAAGTCACAGCTGCAAAATACTAACACGAATTCTTTACAGACGAATGGAAAAACTAGTAGAAGCCAACCTCGGGGAAGATCAGTTTGGATTCCGTAGAAACACTGGAACACGTGAGGCAATACTGACCTTACGACTTATCTTAGAAGAAAGATTAAGGAAAGGCAAACCTACGTTTCTAGCATTTGTAGACTTAGAGAAAGCTTTTGACAGTGTTGACTGGAATACTCTCTTTCAAATTCTAAAGGTGGCAGGGGTAAAATACAGGGAGCGAAAGGCTATTTACAATTTGTACAGAAACCAGATGGCAGTTATAAGAGTCGAGGGACATGAAAGGGAAGCAGTGGTTGGGAAGGGAGTAAGACAGGGTTGTAGCCTCTCCCCGATGTTGTTCAATCTGTATATTGAGCAAGCAGTAAAGGAAACAAAAGAAAAATTCGGAATAGGTATTAAAATTCATGGAGAAGAAATAAAAACTTTGAGGTTCGCCGATGATATTGTAATTCTGTCAGAGACAGCAAAGGACTTGGAAGAGCAGTTGAATGGAATGGACAGTGTCTTGAAAGGAGGATATAAGATGAACATCAACAAAAGCAAAACAAGGATAATGGAATGTAGTCTAATTAAGTCGGGTGATGTTGAGGGAATTAGGTTAGGAAATGAGGCACTTAAAGTAGTAAAGGAGTTTTGCTATTTGGGGAGCAAAATAACTGATGATGGTCGAAGTAGAGAGGATATAAAATGTAGGCTGGCAATGGCAAGGAAAGCGTTTCTGAAGAAGAGAAATTTGTTAACATCCAGTATTGATTTAAGTGTCAGGAAGTCAGTTCTGAAAGTATTCGTATGGAGTGTAGCCATGTATGGAAGTGAAACATGGACGATAAATAGTTTGGACAAGAAGAGAATAGAAGCTTTCGAAATGTGGTGCTACAGAAGAATGCTGAAGATTAGATGGGTAGATCACATAACTAATGAGGAAGTATTGAATAGGATTGGGGAGAAGAGAAGTTTGTGGCACAACTTGACCAGAAGAAGGGATCGGTTGGTAGGACATGTTCTGAGGCATCAAGGGATCACCAATTTAGTATTGGAGGGCAGCGTGGAGGGTAAAAATCGTAGAGGGAGACCAAGAGATCAATACACTAAGCAGATTCAGAAGGATGTAGGTTGCAGTAGGTACTGGGAGATGAAAAAGCTTGCACAGGATAGAGTAGCATGGAGAGCTGCATCAAACCAGTCTCAGGACAGAAGACCACAACAACAACAACAATAATAATAATAAAACACCCAACATATGACATAACAAAAGTTAAGGTTCACAGCAATCATTTAGTTTTTTTGAACAAATAACACATAGTACAAGCACAAATGCATGAATGAGTATTTATGAAGTTAACTCACTGAACAAAAACCTTAACACTATGCAAATATTTCATATGTGTAGACTTAAATAAATAAAATTGACATTAAAAACCTGTACCTATTTTGCAAACTGATAGTTAAACGGGGACATTAGCAAATATTAAACTATGATTATGAAGAGCTATTTATCTGTCCTGAAACTCCAGTAAATACATAAATTTATTCCTTTTACTATGTAACATTACGTGCAGATCTCTCATTGGCCTCCCATCCTCCTCCTTTTCCAAATTATTCGCAATAGGCATAATAGTTAATTCTTGATATAAGGAAGCTGCAGCATATTTATTCATTTATTAATGTTGTTTCCTTGTTGTTTTGGCCTCTTTTTCCACAGTTGTGCATATGCAGCTTGTATAGGTTAATTGCCATCTTTAGCAACTGTAATAAAAGTCTTATTCAGACCAGATGCATTTTGTTTTATTTTAACACATCCTCAGTCATAAGGTTTTATATTGTTTATTCCGTTCTTCTTTGCCTTCCATGTGTATTTGTTGAGTGTTTGCATTTGCCCACAGGACCACGTGTATGTGTTTAGTATTTGCATTTGATTTAATTTCATTTGATTTGCGCACAAGACTTTCACTGCTCTTCAGGACAGTGCGCGGAAGTGTAAATGTGTCAAGTACAGTGAAAATCCTGTATGCAAATGCAAATAATCAATACATACAAGTGGAAAAAGAGCATATTTAAAATAAAGCATAATGTGTACGGTCTGAATAAGACTTTTATTACACTTGCTAAAGATGGCAGTTAACCTGTACAACATGTATTTACTTATTTATGTCCATGGACCATTCTGCACAGTCATATTGGACATGTTTACATGAAGTTTGAAAAAATTACAAGTTTGAAAAATACATAACTATATGTATATATCAGTAAAATGACTGATTTCTTCAAAAATAGCCTCTAAAATATAAGCATCTAAAAATGTTGATATACATACATAATTACCAAAGATTAAAATCACTTTATGCTTTCTGAAAGTGTTTTTTACATATTTTCACATTTACGTATGAAACATTACATTATATTTTTGGTTTATGGAATTCTTTAATACTGTATGGGAAAGTTTTAATCAAGTGACATTTTAGTTTATTTTTGAGAGAAGACATGAGAGAAGGCACTCTGCTTTTATAGGCTCATTTTCTGTTAATTTGTGTCAGTTTCGTTCAGTATGATAATCATTTTTATTTCTTGTATTACAGTTATGGATATTACTGTTTAACAATGTAGCATGTTTACTTTTTACATGAATAATTGTTTCATATATGTACAATGATGCTACTGTTATTTATTTGTGCAGCAATCTCTAGGGGATAATTTTGCCTTCTTTTGTAGCTTTAGTACTCTTTGTATGTGCACCAGGATACCATATAATTTGTGAATGAACTAGCCCATAGTTCATTAACAAATTCAAAATTTGAGCAGACATTTGTGATAGTATTGTTCATATTTTGCTTTATTTCTACACACTTTTCTTTATTTTCCATGAATGATTTTATGACATCAGCTGCTTTCCCCCTTATCTATAGCTGACTTATCTATATAGCTGATTAATTTTAATTGGGATATTATTCGCTCAGAGAATTTAATTTTTAGAAAATTGTTGAGGCTTTGTGGTTGCTCTCCGACATATTGCCTGGGGGCTTCTGTCTTTGGAACTTTGGGCGATGCTTATGCAATTATTTTATTGGTGTTTCATCATTCGCAAAAACAAAAATTATTGGATTATAAAAGGGATTAAAACATCTTTAATAAAAATGGGCCTACTGCACAGAGCTAGCAAACTGGACGGTGGCAGACCGAAAGAGTTCAATTTGTACTTCAAAAGTGCAAATGTACTTGTAGAAGAGTGATTAAAACAGCAAAAAAGGGTCACAATGATAATGTCATTAGGAACTCATCTAACAAATGTAAGACAATATGGAGTATAATAAACGACCAAAGTGGAAGAAAGAGAACCACAGACAATGAATTTAAGTTGAACATAGAAGGACAAAAAACAGAAAATGCACATAAAATTGTCAATGATTTTAACATTTTTTTAAGAAATTTCAAAAAAAAATATATTGCTTGCCTGTTCAAATATTGTGCACTCTTATCCAAAAAACAATGTTCCCTTGAATTCCTTTCTCCTATCTCCAACAACACCTTCTGAAGTAGAAGATATTATAAGGAAAAGAATCAAAAAAATATTCTCTGCTGCACATGTATGGTACCTTGCTTTTTACTTGAAAAGTGTTCTCTTTCATCTGTGGGCCCGTGTGTAGTTTCATGAACACCTCTTTTGAAGAGGGAACATTTCCTGATCAGTTAAAAATTTCTAAAATTACCCAACTGTACAAGAAAGAGGCAAAAGCTGCCATGGAAAATTATAGACCTATTGCAGTGTTATCCACATTTTCAAAAAAAATTAATACTGTGTTTCCGTAAGATAAGGAAGCTTTTTTAACTCCAACAACATTATAACATCTTCTCAGTACAGTTTTCACAAAAATGGGTCAATCACAAATGCACTGCATAAGTTTTTAGAGAAGTGCTCAAGTCTAAATGATCATAAACAGCCTGTTGTTGGTATATTCCTTGACCAATCCAAAGCCTTTGATGCGGTCAACCATAAGTTGCTCCTTGCAAACTTGAGAAATTTGGAATCGGTTTTACTGCTCACTGCTGGCCCAGAATGAAAGGTGACAATGTGTAGAATTCAGAAACCCCAAGGATGCTACCTATTGCAGGTCAGAAAGCCTAACTATAGCTTTTTGTGTCCCACAAGGGTCTGTTCTTGGGCAAGTCCTATTCACATTATTAATCAATGACCTCCAAGAAAACATCTCTAATGCTATTTCTTTTATGTATGCTGATGATACAAATATTTTAATTTCCAACAGAGAAGATGCACTTCAAGAAACATTCAGTGAAACTACTTGTCACACAAAATATTGGTTTGAGGCAAACAGATTACTAATAAACACCCAGAAAAGCGTAAACATGAACTTTCACACAAGGGAGAATGATAACCATTTCAGTGCAGATGTACATATTGGCAAATATGAAATTGTCAGTGTGGAGGACACCAAATTCCTTGGAATAACTGTCAGTAGTTCACTAAACTGGAAATTGCATGTAGAGATAGTAGCGAAGAAGTTCAGCAAAATGTGTTACCTACTCAGATCAGTGAAAGACTCATCCAACATTGACACTTTGAAGCTCATATACCATGCTCTGTTTGAATCCATTATGAGCTATGGCCTAATTTTCTAGGGAAATAATTCTGAAGCCAATACAATTTTCAAATTACAAAAACAGGTGGTCTGAATAATGGCTTCAAAAAACAGAACTGAACACTGTAAACCACTGTTTAAAGTATTAAAAATCCTGCCAATGCTGTGCCTTTGTGTAATAGAATTGGTTTGTTTTGTAGCTCAGAATTTAGGAACACTACACAGAAATCTAGATTGCCACATGCACAACACTAGAAACAAATCTCAGTTAAAAATTATAGCACACAGCACCAAATTATATGCTGAGACAATTAATAATCTGAAGAACTGAGACCAAAAATTTTAAAAAAAATTAAATTACTGTTTTTACTCCATTACTGCATTTCTTGACACAGAATTCTAATTTCACCTTAAAAGCTCATCATCTTGTATATAATGCAGCACTGTTCAAATTGTTACTTTTTCTGTCCATGCTCTATGCATTTGTATGCAAACATAAACTGTGTAATACAGAAGTGAGTTTTCCCATATGTAATGTATTTTAATGTATACTTTTGAATTTCCATGTTGTTTGTTTTGCATTTTGTACGTAAACCTCAACACCTTTTATGTAAACCTGAACACTTCAATGCAGAAGTGTGTCACCTTTACTTTTACTTTAGTAATGAATTTCTAAATGTATGTTGTGCTTCTGAATTTCCATTTAATTTGCTTACACATTTCTTTCCCTTAATAGTGTGAACTTATTTAGAAATATTGAGCAATTCTGAATGTTTCACAAGATATTCAACTATATGCTTTCACAATCAGTTTAACCATGTATCATCTCATCTTCATTTTTGACTTATCCCGCATCATCATGTGTTTCTCTGCACACAATGTATGATCTACAGGATAAATAAAATTACAAATTACAAATGGCTGGCACTGTTAAAGATTCAGCCCTCATTGCTGATGGTGGCTGTTATATCAATTTACTTTTTGTTTATTACCCAGGTCCAGACCTTTAGAGTACACATTTACAATTGTTACGGTGGAGAATACTTGTATTGTTATTTGTAGTCTTCTGTCAGTGATATGTTCCACAAATAATGGGCACTTTTCATTAAACACAGTGACATATTTTTTGTGCCACTAATGACTTCTTAGCTTTACATTGTTATAAAAAGGATTATTAAGTCAGATAGCAGGAAAAGCAACTTATACAATAAAAAAACTTCATATGCTGGCTGCAAATTATAAATCAAACATTCTGCTTAATCTATGAAATTCGCCTAAATTTTGATGAGTGTATTATGAGTACTACGTGTTGTTGCATTCAGAATTTCTAACTACTTTAAGTCGTGTGTTTATGTTTTGTTCAATTATTGTCACAAGCTTTTTGTGAAACAAGTAAGTTCTGTGGAAATTATTCAGCTTCTTTGGTACTTGTGGCTTATTTATGGGTAAGATATAGGTTTTTGATTGATTTGAGTAACTGAGAAGAAAGCAAGTGACATGGTCCATATATTACATAAATTATATTTGCAGCCAACAGTTGAAAAGTGAATGTACCTTGCGCTTGGCTTGCTTTTCTTTCAACCTCTTGAGTTCTTCTTCTTCTTTGGCTCGCTGTTTGCGCCATTCTGTGATGTATTCTTTCAACTGTTCATCAAGATCGGATTTCTTCTGCTCTTGCCTCTGAAAAATTAATCATACAATTTCATATACATTAGCTCTATTTTTGGTTTAATCTAACAAAATTGCTTGGCAGTTTAATTCAAAAACTCACCTTAATAAATTCTGGGTCACCAGCAGGAGCAGTTTCTCCCCTATTCCAAAGAAATAGAAAATAAATTACAACTAGTTACAAAGTGATGTTTATTTATAATGCTGATAAATTTCATGTTTAGCATACTTACATAGAGAAGTGATGTTACAACTTATCATTTGATTTACCTTTACAGAAACATTTAAAAAATGTTTTCAACTTGATGTTTTTTGTTTCATATCAGTACTATTTCAATTTATTTATAAATCACTTAAAATGTTTGAATTATAAATTTATTGTCTGCCAAAATGTAGGGAGCTATGTAAACTGTTTTCAGTGCAATGGCTGACTCCAAGTAAAATATCTTTTGTCCATAAGTAGGAACAAAATTAGTGAAAAAGCAACTGTCTTCTGTTCAGTGAGTTTGCAGAGCTGTATTGCAAGCAGGAGTATGGTTGATAATAAGAGACATCTACAAACTTGAGTATTTCATCTTCATAGTGCAATGCAGTCTGGTCTTAGCTGAGCTGCTATTAAATGGGTTGTATGGCTTTCTTATCATAGACAGCTCTTTAACAGGTTAGAGTAAAAGATCTTTGTCACAGGAATATGATGTCCCATTGTGAGGATGTATATGCAGACAGCATTGTTTATCTCATTACACTGAGACGGAGCACATGTCCACACACTTTTGTGTATGCAGTATGGCAGCAAGTTGAAAAGCCCTTGTTCGGTACTGAGGTGGCATTAATATTAATAAAATCTCATTTTTGGTATTTTAATGCATTTGATAAGTCCACTGTAAATAGTATCTGTGGAATAATTTTGCTTCTACAGCTTTTAAAAGTAGCTGTTTTTCACTCAAATGGATGAACTGGAATACTGTGCTAAAATTCTTGGCTTGGAATTATTTGTCATAAAGGAAAATTTCTCCAAGTTCACAAAATGTTTATAAACATCTACTTCTTCTTTCTCAATAGTTAAGAAATGAGCATCAGAATTCAAATGCAGCTGTACTTTTCTTGAAGATAATCCACCTGAAAGATCTCCAAAAACTGCAACCACAGTGAAGATATTGAGAAAATGCACCATATGGTACTGGATGATCACTGATAAAAAGTGTGTGAAATAAATGATACTATAGACAAATATAAAGAAAGATTTGTAAATGAAGAATTTATTGGGAGAATACTTTGTGCAAATAGGTGCCATGATAGTTGAATGCTGATGAGTATATGCAAAGTGAATGGTTCAGAGCATTTGAAAAGAAAAAGAAAAAAAAAGTATTTTAAGCGAGAGCTGTTTACAAACTACATTCAAGAAATGAATCAGCAGTAAAAGAAGTAGGTGGAGGCTGGTCGTCCTGCACCAATAAAGACAAACTCTTTTTCATCTGACAGACAAAAGGTCCTTCTTTTCTGTGTTATAAAAGGATTTCCTCCTACAGACTATGCTGCTAAGTATAAAACAGTGCTGTTATGTATTATGGAAGTCTTTTAGACTGGGAATGACATGTAATTATGGAACAGCAATATTATATATAGGGCTTTCATTTTAACTGAAGACATTGAAGTATATTGAAAAGTACACATTGGATCAAAAAAAGTTATGATTCCAAGTTGCTTATCTTGGAGGGGAAAGTCCAGCAATAACACACTTGACCTGCCACCCCACCCCATGCATGGCGCGGAGGGCAACTTTGAAATCTTCAATGGGAACCCCCATTTTTTATTTCAGATTACAATTCTACAGCAAAATCTACATACATTTTGTCTAAAACCTTTTTATTTTATTTTATTTTTTATTTTGCCACATATGGCACTGTAATTGGAGGAATAGAAATGGGTACACACTTGTAATTTATGACTTGCTACTCGGTGGCCCTCGAATATCGTATAACACCTGGTACCACACCTCCATTGCACAAGGGTAGGACAGGCCAGTATTTCATAACTTCCTGATGGAAACCCCATTTGCAACATCGTATTCCTCCAACATATTGAACAGCAGATTACTCAATGCGCTGTTGTGGCGGAGTAGTGGTCTGTGATGTATCATAACAGGCAGCACACTGCGACTGGAGCTCATGTATCATGCAGATGTAAAACAGATAGAGGCTCTAAATATTATAATACTTGCACAGTTTTTATTGCCTGCTTGCCTACCTATCATTTGGAGAACAGATGTGCAAGTGGACCCTGCATGTTACAACCACAGAATAAAAAATTAAAATGACCCTAATTTATGGAGACTATAGGAGAAATGTTGAGGCTGCTGTTGCCTCATATGCCGAGCATTTTCCAGAGAAAGCTCGTTCTCATTCGTTATTTTACAAGGTTGTGAACACCGCCAACATACAGACCGGCAGAAGGAAACAAAGCAAGGTGTTACAGGAGAAGCTAGTGAAATAGCTGTGCTAGCAGCAGTTCACCACAACCCATGGATAGGTGCCCGGTGATTATACTGTGATTCTGGTATGTCCATAGGTAGTGTTGTCACAGTACTGCATCATCATAAGTATCATCCATACCACATGTCACTGCATCAAGAACTTCACTGTGCCGATATCCATAACCGGTTAGTGTTTTGTGAATGGGCACCTCAACAAATGCAAATGACCCTGACATTCTTTGCCTAGGTACTATTTTCTGACGTGTCTGCATTCACAAACCATGGTAGTGTTAACTGGCGAAACATGCATTACTGGAGTGTAGACAGTCTGCACTGGTTATGACAAGTCAACCGTCAGTGTCCTTGGTCAGTTAACGTATGGTGTGGCATCATAGGGAACAAACTCATTGGTCTGTATTTTATCAATGGAATGTACAATGGATGCAAATATCGAACATTTTTGGAACAGGAACTACCAGTACTATTGCAGGATGTTACCCTGGATGTTCGACAATGTATGTAGTTTTACTAGGCTGCCAGATTTGACATAACCGGATTTCTTTCTATGAGGATTTAAAGGATAAGGTGTACCAATAAGTGCCAACATTCCAGGAAGACATGACCGACTGCATCAGAAATGCTGGTGCTGGCAGTCCCACAGATATGCTTCTATCCTTTGCATAGTCATTTGAAAAGTGGATCACTAAGTGTATTGAAGTTGTTGCTACTGTGCTCAAACACTTATTTTAATTTGAAAAGTACAGTAGTGATCGCCACGAGCCACATCAACAGTGGCACGTCGAGTAGTACCCTGTTCGATATGTCGAAGGAATACAACGTTGCAAATGTGGTTTCCAACTAGAAGTTATGAAATACTGGCCTTTCCTACTCTTGCAGCGTGGAAATGGGGTCCCACATGCCATTGGATGTTCAAGGGCCATTGAGCAGTATGTTGTGCCCATTTCTATTCCTCAGATTACAGAGCCACCTGTGGTGAAATGAAGAAGATGCCTCAGACACAATGTATGTAGATTTTCTCATAGAATCATTATCTGCAATAAAAAATGGGGGTCCCCATTGAAGAGTTCCAAAGTTGCCCCAACCACTCATTCATGGGGTGGGGTGGGAGATTGAGAGTGGTATCATTGGATGTCCCCTGACGAGAAAGTAGATTGCATTTATAACGTTTTTTGATCTGATGTGTAGTTTTTGAGATATTTCAATATCTTCAGTTAAAATGAGCACCTTGTATGTTTACTGTGCACAAGGCTAAACAGAACTGAATCAAAGCTCACACTTCCCAACAGATTTTGGGCACAGGTTGCATGATCAGGATAGTGACATTTTTTTGAGCATGAAAATGTATTAGTAAGTTGAGAAGTGCAGATTTAACAAGTTCATTAGACCAATGAATGTGGTATGTAGACTGCTGCACACTGAGGTTGGGTGGAAATGTTGTTGCATAACAATTATAATGCATGGAGAATACAAATCAAAGCATTTCTCACATAAAAAAAAGACTGATAATGGGGAATTGTATTAGGATATATCTGTCAATACATCCAAAGAACGTTCTTGCGAAGCAACAATTCTTAAAGTCTCACATTTCACAAAACAGAAGTTGGCAATGACATGATATAGCATCATGTTGAATTCTTTGATTCTGTGGACATGTTACAAGCAATGGATGCTGATAATGCTTTCAGTATTCCAGGCAGTCATGATAATCTAAGGTGTGCCATTAAGTCTTTTGGCAATTTGCTGAATATTGGGACACTAAAAGTAAAAATTCTAGGAGAACACTACACGAGGATTCAGAAAGGAATGGAAAATGTAGTGATGCAATGTTTGTTAAAAAAGTGTTTGTGAACAGGTCAAAAGTTGCCATGAAAAAGTGACAAATCAGAGCAAAAATCAAACCGAAAATTGAAAAACCATACAAGTGTAACATTTGTTATAAAAACACACATATGGCAGGGCGAGCACTCTATCAAGAATAAACTGAATGAATGAGCCATGAAGGAAGTCAACAAAGCTTATTGTTGTTTTTCCATGAATGAACTATTTCCTAAGGTTGTGACTTGAACGCCCTGTGATGCATAGAAAGTAGCTACGTATCTCACATGTGTTATGTAATGTTCTCATATGTGACAGAAACTCATGTACAGATGATCTCCCAAAACACACAATATGTCTTGAAGCAAAGATTGTGTCCACTCCTTTCACCAAATGAGGGACAGATTCAAATTTCTGCAATTAATACATCCTGTTGTCCGTGGACCAAGGAGAAAAACATCTCTAGATGGAGCAAGATTTTTTGGTGACTTTCATAGACAAAAACAGCAGTTGGAGTCGAGTGTATTTTCTTCATCATAAGGTAGAGGTTTCTGATAAATCTATTGAATCAAAAGCTTGGCAGAAAATCAGACTGGACATAAGATTACGCCTTTTCAATCAGACAACAATAAGGAATACTGTAGTGAGAGAATGTTCTCCACCCTCAGGATGGCAGATATATGGTGATGTCTAATGGCTTCATAGACACAACAACAAAATAGTGTCACTGAATAAAAGAATCATCCCTTGCTCGAAGTGGCTCACTCCATGTTGATTGAATCAAAATTACCACCATATTTAGGGGTGAAGCCATCAATATAGCAAAACTACAATAAAAAATCCACAGTCTCCTTAATAAATGGGAAAACTGAAGATTTTGAAGTACTTAGTGCTGGAATTGGGAACATTTGAACATAGTATGTTGACATAAAGGGTCCCACACCCAACAAAAAGTGAAATTTTGATACAGAAGAGACAGTCTTTGACAAAGAAAATATGTTTCATCTTGCCACCATACATGGCTTTATACAAGCCAAAAGTCAACAGGTTTCACAAAAATGCTGGCTTTATTACAGCTCTGTATATTTACTGACATGATATGAAGAAGGCAGTGGTACTCTGCTTGTCAGTAGGAACATTATTTCACTTTACTCTCTGCATAGTGCAACAGAAAAAAGTTTCCATACATCTTGGCATAATGGTACACAAATACAGATAAAAACACACAGTAGACATGGCAACAGAATGCATTTGTGTTTTTTACAAAACAAGTAACAGAAAACTGAGAAGAAAACCACATCATCATTAACTTTATTAATTAATTTGTGCAGTGTTAATTAATAAACAGCATAAATTTAAAAACTAAAGTAAGTCTTAACACTGTCACATGCTCAGCACTTCAAAAAATATATTTACAAAAAGTGACATTGCACCATATGTTAATTGATGGTACAAAAGGGAGAACATTAGGGCTCTAGGAAAGAAAACTTCATTCTTGTGATGTTCAGTTGACAGAACTGGTTGGTATTTATTATGCTGAACAAATTCATCTGCTCATTAATCAAGTTGTGTCTATAGGAATGTATCTCTAGCAAGACAGCACACAGTGTGTAAGCTACACAATATATCTTCTTTGGTGTAAGTCCCCCAAAAAATTACAATATTTGGGTATTGCTGGCTTGTGTAACCTATGTTTCTGTAGTGAACATATTGCAGACATAAATATAAATATTATATTTTAGTTTTCTTTGTCGTTTTTTCATGCACCCATAGTGAAAACAATATTAGTAGGTTGCAATAACATGTTTAACGATATTTTTTATTGGCAGAAGAATATCACGTATACAGTGTTTTGTTTTTGAACTTGACATTTTTTTTAAACTGTGCAAATGACAAGAAAAGAAAACTATCCCATATATGCTGAAGAGAGCAGGTGATTGTTCAGGCACTTTTTTATTGAACTGGAAATGGAAGTTGAGAAACATCCTGACAAATACAACCATCTGTTGGACTGGAACTCAAAAGTTTCATAACAGAGAACACTCAGCAGAATGAGAGATTAAAATTGGAAACATGCTGTGTTGCTCCTAACCATTCCCCATGATGTCCTTTCTCTCACTGATAATCCAGTGTGAGCTTTTGAAAGTTGGAGAGAAATATAAGCAAAATTGAGGCTGTGAGTTGTGGCTGGATAGCTCTTCAGTAGGCATGTAACTAGTAAAAGGCAAGGATCCTGGTTTGATTCTAAATCCAGTACACAGTTTTAATCTGCCAGAAAGATTCAAAACAGCTTAATTCCATTATAGGATAAAATATTATTCTGAAAGGGAAATGAGCCACATAACATTGTGTCAGTATTGTCAATGTTAATTGCTTATCTAGATGGGAGCCTGTCAATCTGCAACTGATGTTATTGCATACATCATTTTCTGCTCACATTTACCATTAGCTGATTTTTGATTTTGTAATAAATAATTTGTCTGCAAAAATAAGTCACCATTAATGAGAAACTTGATCTTATGAAGTTTTCTTTCTCATGTATTCATCATACAAAAACTGAGGGTGAATGAGAACTATAATTCACGTGTAGCTAACTCATTGCAAACATAAAAACACAAGTCATAAAAATCTTTCACAAACCAGACATAAAGCACTTGAAAGGTACAGACAGATTCATGACAAAACCAGACCATCAATTCCAAGCATACATTTAGCTATCAGACGCACATATATTAGCATTTTATCAACACCAAACACATAAACATATGTACAGTAATGCGATAACAAACAAAGCTTATTTTGACAGTGTATGTTCCTTTAATTGTACAATGACTTGGGGTAAACATAGAAAATAAAACAGGAGAGAAACTATGCTTCCATAATGATTGTAGGATAAGTGTGAGCCTGACACCTTGTTCCTCTGTTTTTAGAACACGTTTTAATGCTATGTGATACTAAAGTAGAAACATCGATACTAATGACCATGTCATTGGTGAGTATAAACAGTGTACAATAAAATGGAAATGTGTGGTTAACAGAACTCTATTATACAATAAACATGTACAGACTATCAGTGTTTTTGTTGCCTGTTTCAAATGTATTTCAATTACCTGTGTTTTTCAGTACCCCATTTTGTTATTTGGGCACAATACGTACAGTCTGTATTTGTAATTTTTTTGACAGTTTCTATCTCCACCACATGTGCAATGCTGTTAAGATATTTTATTGCTGTGTCTTGAATTTCCTGGAGTGGAACGGGCCTCAGAGTTTTATACTCAATTTAAGGTCTGTTTGTAGTATATATTAATAGTATCACATTCATGTACCCTTAAATTTGAAGATGAGTTAGCACCAAACGTCATGTTAGAGCTTGTGGTAATAGTAAATTTAATATTATCAGTAGAGGTAGATTTCAGCAGTTTTTAATTGAGCTAGCATATTGCAGTGCTCTGCAGCAAGCTGTGTGAAAGAATGACATTAGCATGTATTTCATGCATATTGGACAATAACTGCAATTTTTCTGAAAGACAAAGGATTGACATTTGATCAATTCAGGACACAACTTCAGATCAAGCACACATGTCCTTATAATTTTCTGAGCATTTTTTGATATTTCTGTCTGTATTGCTGTCTTGAAAAATGTAAAAGTTAGTACATAAATGTTCTGTTCTGTATAATCAAACAGTGGAAAATACAGGATGGAATTGAACAATATTATGAAAAGGACAGTTGCTACTCACCATATGGCAGAGATGCTAAGTCTCAGATAGGCATAACAAAAAGACTGTCAAAAAGTGAGCTTTCGGCCAACAAGGCCCTCATCATAAATAGACAATGCACACACTCACACATGCATGCGCACACACGCACACACACACACACACACACACACACACACACACACACACACACACACATGCCATTGCAACTCACACACACATGACCACAGTCTCTGGCCTCAGCAACCAGAGACATTGGTCAGGTGTGTGTGAGCTGCATTTATGTGAATGTGTTTGTGCATATGTCATGTATTTGTGATGAAGGCCTTGTTGGCCAAAAGCACACTTTCAGACAGTCATTTTGTTTTGCCTGTCTGCGACATGGCACATCTGCTATTTTGAGTAGCAACTATCCTTTTCTTAATACTGTTACATTCTGTTCTTTATATAAGTAACAGATATGTACTTTTCATTTGCACAGATTGTGCTTAGTGGGGCAGCCCATTGTCAAAATGACTGGAAACAATCAGTCACAGAATATGATAAAAACATTATAAGACAGTGTGCTACAAGTCCATATTGTGATCTGAAGAGCAACAGTATTGCAAAGGAAGCACATTTATATGTAAATTCTGCTTTTCATCCTTTATGTTTTGTTAGTGAATTTCTGTGTGATGTGTTTGCAACTACTAACATCACAGATTCATTGATTGTCACTGAAAGATGTAGGTCACACTTACACATTTATAGCATGGCTTGTACATTATATAATATGCCAAAAGAATATGCTTGAAAGTGAAGTTATTATTTTTAAAATATCGAGTTTCCTAACAGAGCAAAAAGCAGAATTTATGTTAAGAAGCATGCCACTGACTGACATATAATGCTGCTGGCCAAACTTACACAATGCTCTTTCTGGGCCTAAAAAGAAAAAAAGTATCAGGTAGTAAAACTGTTAATTTATATGATACTGTGTTAGCATACAAGTACTCAACTAATTCTGCATTAAAATATTGGCTTTTAAATTCTACTTATAGAGGGTAATCTAGAACTGTATTCAAAGGTGAACTCTTGTTTTATAACATTGTAACAAGTGACAGAATACATTGACATATTAAATATCGTCTGACCTTATGCTGCATATAGTTGTGAAATGTGGATACCATTTTTCATTTTCATCAGGTATCAAATATAAAATTTCCTAAAAATGTCAGAACTGTTCATTGCACATATGTTATTCTACATTGTAGTCACAGTACTTCCAATATGAATCAGAAGAAAGTGAGAAGATATTTTGTAATTAATTAGCCTTATATCAGTCATTTAATAATATTTTCATTACATAATGAGATGATGTATTCCATTTTTGAGTTGGACTGCATGATGAAAATAAACATAAATTGTTTTAGAAACAAGAGCTCACTTTCAACAGTATGAAGTATATGACTAATAGCTAAAGCACTGTAGAATCTGAGGATACAGTGATGTTTTACTTTACCCAGGACATCTGCTGTTACCATGCATAATTTCATGCTAGAGGGCCTGAAAGGCAGTTTAGAGAGCTACAGTAAAAGGACTATTTCATCTGCATGTTATAATAAGCAGTAAAAGCGAACAGCTAGGAAGCAAAGCTACCCATTTTATCTAATATATATAAAAGCAGAACCTATAGTGATAAAACTTAAGGTTTATAACCATAACCTGTTTGAGGAATATGTCTAAGCCTTTTCAGACACTTTTTGTTTGAAACAAAATACTTTTATGAAAAAAAATCTAATTACTCCTAACACTGGAATTTCATATCTGTGTTTAAATTTAATTTCTGGGGAATTCAATTTCTTCACATATTATTTTGATTTATCACTCATTTGAAGAGATGATTGTCATCTTTTTGTGAAACCTAGAAATGCCACATGTCATTTCACTATATATTAGAATTCCAAACTTCTTTAAATTATATCACTATACTTTGATGAGGAGCTGCATATAAGGCTAAATATAACTTGACAGAAGGCCTATGATGCTTCAGTTGGGCTGTTTGTTTAGTTATAAAACAACTTTAGCAAACTATCTGTTTACATAATGCAGAGTTAAAACTGGAATACATTTGTTGAATAGGTGGAATAGGACTGATTAATTTGCATTGTCTCGTATGTAGAACGTGTCTGTGTTTTTAATTCTTAAGCTCAGAAACATAAACCTTAGTTTTTTTTCTGTTTTAATACATCATGAAGAAACTAGTTTAAGTCCTTTAAATTGGTGCTAAGATGCTTTAATGATTAATAGCATAGTCGACATTACAAGCATAAGGAACCTAACTCTTTTCTAATATATATTGTTCTCAATCATGATTCATCATTTAGTTGTATTTATAAATGGAGCAAAGTGCTTAAAAAATCTTTTTCCACCATTGGTGTCTAAGTATGATACAGGCTGAGTTCCATAGTTCAGGGGCATTTATAGCAATTGTTAAAGAGCTCCAATGAAACTATTTTTTTGGTCTTTGTTGTAGAGTAGATGACAATGAATTAAAATATTTTTTTTTTTTTAACCTTCACATTATCAGTTTTTATGAGTGACATTTTACCAGTAACATAAAAAAGAATTGAAGCTTTACTGCCATACTAACATTTAGATCATTACCCATTGTCTGTAAGTGTTACCAAATGCAGTATTTCATAACGTTCATTTGGTGCTTATGTTTGTACCAGATTATGACCAAGAAATATTTCCAATACAAATAGATATTTACTTGAATGATGTGGATGTTATATAATGTAATCTAAAGGATAGTATTGTGTCCTGATTCTGGACACATCAGGAGAAGACACAAATTAAATGGGCATTTGACAGACAACACAAATTGTATAAGACATCAATATACACTTTACACATTAAAGTTTCTAAATGAACAAGGACAGTGACAAGGACGTCGCACAACTGCCAGACAGTCATGTTCACAATAAAAAGAAAAACAACACATTTGAAAAATGATACCATCATTGGAAAAAGGCAGGAAAATGATGATAGACAAAGTTTTCTTTTAAATTTTTTGAAGTACTTTTGTATTAAAGTCCAATTAGTAAAAGAAAACCATATGGGCATTATTTTGCAAATAGCAAAAATGAAAATTAAAAATGATATCTATGGCATTCATAAGTAAATCAAGTAATTAAAATATGGAAAATACAGTTAAATGCTTCTGAAGCATGTGAAATCTACACAACGCAAACATAAACGACACTACTGTTTGTCTGTATGTAAAGAAATACCTAATTGTTTATTAAAAAGAAAGCCAGTGCATATAAAAAGCATTATCAGGGACATAGTCATTTCATCACAATGTTATTCCTTTTACAAGGTTTTGAAGAAAAACTGAAATTTGTTTTAATGATCTATTCAGAGTTCTGCAGTTGATGTAAGCTTTTATTCTGTTCAGTTCATTTATTAATCACTGGATGTCTTTGTTGTTCCAGTAATACATTTTTATTCAAGCCCACCTGAATTAATTGCCTTAGACAAAATTCACGGAATCCAATAGTAGATTTATAAATATCTAAAGATAATGTTTTTCCACTGACACCAATAGGAATTATTAACCACAAGCTTGAATCAGTCCCTCATACAAAAATTGTAAGTTTACTTTTTTTCTGTTATGGATGTTAAGTCAGTTATAAAAGTTTTGTGATGAAATGACTGTTTAGTGAAAATGAATATTGCTCATATTGTATCAGCGACTTCTGGCAGGTGTAGTGCGACTGATGCACAATCCACTTACTCTTTCTTTGCTTCTTGTGGCTGTCTTTGATAAGGGTGACATCATATCGAAGAAGATAAAAAGGAAAACAAAAATGTTTAAAGTAAATTAACTTGGTTAAATCTTAGTAATATTCTTCACTGAGAAAACATTTGAAAGTTTAATTACAGCATCTCGGAACAAGACCCATGGATTAAAATGAACACTATAATATTTAAAGTATGAAATAAATTTGGCAGAAAGTAGTATTAAAATGCCAATGTGTATTTCTAAAAATATACATAATACATTTTATGTTTGTCATACATTTCAAAAACATACTTTTAATTTAATTTGTATAGTTCGTTAGTTCCTCTGTGATTGTCATTTCTGAGATGCTGTCATTTTCTTGTATATATAACTTAGTAGAGAATCAATTTTTCAAAACAGTATTAAATGTACACCATATCACCAATAAATTTAATTTGTTATTGTAGTGCTATTTCATTTACTGAATACAGTTGTATATCACAAATGCAGCAGGGCACAACTAAAAAGTGTTTATTCAGACCTAATTGGAATGCATTTTTTGTGTCATTTAGTTTATGAACATTAGATAAAAGTGAGATTTTCATTGATAATACCTTGTCCATATTCCAAAAAAATGAAATGTGATGGAATGAATGTGTCTCTGACCTACAAAAATGACAGCTTAGAATCACTATGAACATTACTGTAATTTTTTTTAGTATTAAAATATTTTTCCCTCCACAGGAGAGGTCTTTCCTGAGCTGTTAGCTTAATCACATTTCTGTCTGTGTGCTGTGGCACTGGAGAATTTTTTCTTTCTGACTATCTGTTTTGCCTTTCACTGGTACTGAAAAACAGTATACTTCCTTTGTGTTTACAGGCTTTATCACTCTGACCTTCCCTGAGGGCTTTTGTATGTCAGAAAGTTTATTTTTTCATCATTCTTATCTTCACAGATTTCTTAGAAAGATTCCACTGTATTGTGAAACAGTTTTTGCTTGAAAATGTTAAGCAGATTTAATACTCCACAATGATTTCACGAAAAATAAATGTTGAATAACTACTATCATTGTGGCATTGAACAAAGATGCAGAACTATTGAAAGTAAGATAAATATATGGTTTCATTGGCAATTGATGATATGAAATATAAATGGTAAATAACATAATAGGGTTCTTGTGATTGTTGTTATGTACAGTCACGTACCATCTGATATACTATGATGATGATTGTAAGCCATGAACACATAAGAGCCAATATGGCTATAGACTGTCATAAATGTAGGCTGCGTACAGATGGAAAATCCATATTGTACTTGTTTATTCAGTGCAAGGTTCATAATGATGTATCTTTTGAAATTCACGTGTGATTCATATTGCTGTATTTCTATGATTATTGTTCTACAGAGAGAAAAAAGTTTCCCATACTTGTTGCTACATTGTGCTAATTTATTGTTAACTCAGTCAGAAGTTGTTTCAGTTTCCATTCTTTGTCACTGCCCGTGGTCCGCTATCATGGGGGTATGATAGAAGACAGAAGTAGTTGTTCATTGCATCAGTTGAAATAGACTCAAAAAATATTTTTATGTTGTAATATATGAATCCATATGCTGCAGAAACACTGATAAGCCAAAACATTATGACCACAGCCCACCCTGAAGTTGTATGTTGCCTGGTGCTGTTGAGGGAACATGACATGGTAAGAGAAGTATATAAGTGGATCAAAGACGGGTGGGGAATCATTCTAGCATGACACCGGCCACAAATGGGGAAATCTACTGATATAAGCGACTTTGACAGAGGTGATATTATTCTTACCCAGATCCTGTAAGCAAGTATCTTGAAAATGGCATAGCTGGTTGAGCCTACACATGCTACTGTAATGAGGGTCTGTGGAAAGTGGAAGAATGACAGTGAAACTACCACTGGGCAATAAGTGGTTGGACGTTCACGACTCTTCACAGAACATGAGATTTGGAGGTTTCCCTGCTCTGTAAAGCAGGATATGAGCCAGTCTGTGGCATCTCTGCTGAAAGGGCACAATACTGGTGCATGTGTAAGTGTTTTGGGGCACACTGTTCATTGTACATTGTTGCACATGTGCTACGCAGCAGACAACCACTATGTGTTCATGTGTTGGCCCAATGACATTGCATATGATTGCAGTGGCCGCAGGATCATTGAGATTGGACTATGAATCAATGGAGAAATATCACCTCATCAGATGAGTCACGGTTTTGCTACACCCAGTTGATGGTCATCTACACAAATGCCATCATCCACATGAACGGCAGTTTGAAATGTGCACTGCGCCAAGGATGCAGGCTGGTGGGGGCAGTATTATGCTATGGGAGACATTCTGCTGCACTTACATGGGCCCGGTCATGGTAATCGAAGACACACTGAGAGCCGCGACCACCTGCACCCCTTCGAGCTTGATGTCTTTCCCACTGGCGATGTCTTCTTCCAGCAGGACAGTTGCCCATGTCTCAAAGCCAGAACTATGCTACAGTGGTTTGAGGAGCATGGTAGTATACTCTTGTTGATGTCTTGGCCATGAAATTCTCTTGATGTGAATTCAATGGAACCCATTTGGGTCTCTATCAGGCACCATCATCGCGCTCACAGATTAGTAGCATGCTGTTTAAGGAAATTACATGAGTTGTGCATGGTCATCTGGTGCGACACATCTTGATGTATTGCGTTCCAAAGATGGACCAACAAGTTATTAAGTACATGATCATAATGCTTAGGCTTGTCAGAATATGTGACATTGATTCCAAATCTACATAGAAGTGCATTACAGGAGAGCATTAGCAACATAGATATGTGTAATAACAATAACCAATGAAATTATGTTCAATAACTATTGTTTGTGGGGAGATTCTCACAAAAACTGAGTAGGCTTTCTTCAAGCACATGCAATTTTATATCATCTTATCTGCCTTGTTTCACAACAAAATTCAAAGCACATCAACGTTAATATTCACTTGTCATCTTGAAGTTCTCTCTCTGCTGTGGCATGCAGTGTTTATTACATAGCACTCTTCACTTGTTTGTGGCAGTTCAGTTAGAAGCAAAATTGGGGAACAATCATTATTCTATTATAACAGATTTGTAGCAATACACAGAGTGTTTGAATAATATAGCAATACAGCATATGCTAGTTTTCTTCATTAATTCTTCTCTCTGTGTCATAGAATTAACAAATGTAAAATTTTCCTTAAAATTGTGGTATGACACAGAGAACATAGATCTATCTATCTATCTGTGTGTGTGTGTGTGTGTGTGTGTGTGTGTGTGTGTGTGTGTGTGTGTGTGCGTGCTTGAAAAGGATAGTGGGATGTACATTCTTTGATTATTTAGTTTTGAATTACTGTACAACAACAAAAAAAAAAAAAACAAATATAATACATAAACCCCATCTGTGAATTTCAGTTCTTGTTATACAAAATTATATAACATATTCTAAAGGTTAGCAAGGTAACAGAGTTTTATTATACGTGCAAACAAAGTTGACACTTGCTGCAGTGGCTGAAGGGAATGACTGTAAAGGCATTTCCCATGTACAGTCGCTCCCATCAGCCACCTTGCCAGGTGTCAACTTTGTTTGTGTGAATAATACTTGTAGCAGAATGGAGGTTTATGTTCATAATATTGAGTCACTTTTGTTTCACACAACATAAATGAATAAGGCGTGCTGAATATTCTGCTTCACTTCTTCTAAAAACTCATCATATTATGTACAATACCTGATATGGTGTACAAAATCATTTTCCACTATGCACATCTATGCATGAACTGCTAGTATCGGATGGAACAGTAAAATAACAAACTTCCAGCAAGCTACCATAGGTGTTTTCAGATTGCTCATGGCTGATGTCCATGGGTAATAATTGTGTTATTTCATCAGCAAATACTTCACAGTAATTATTGTCCATCTAGGGCTGTAACTGTCATTTGACTAAAGTAGAATAAGTGTTGGCTGCCGGTTCAATACTTACTTCCTGTAATCATAAAAAGAAATATATTGTAAACCCTTCAGAAGTTAAACTTTTTATTAATAGAAGCTATTAAGTATTGCATTTAAAGTTAATAGTGCCAGAATAAAAATGTATACAAATTAAACAATATACTTACACCTCAACCTCCTCTTCCTCCTCCTCACTAGAAAAGAAAGAAAGAATAGGTTTAGTTAAACAGTAAGGTGCTTTCAACACAAAATAATAGTTTTACAATGAACAATTTATTTTAATGAAGTATCAAATTTAGTTATAAATATTGTTACATACAGCAAGTAGCTTTGTTTCATCTTTTGGTCATGAACAGCTAACAGGGTTGTCATACCATTTCCAGTGAGAGTTAACAGAAATATTGTATGTCAGCTCTTCATCACAGTTTTATTCACATTTTTCTTGTGTCCAATTTATTCATTGTTCCTATTTGCTATTGTATTATCTCAGTATAGCAGAGACACAGCACAATTTGTCTTCCATCCAATCTTTTTGCTTCAGAGTTCCTGATATGAACTCCTTACATTTCCCTCTTTTATGCATTAATATTTTCACAAAACTGAAGCATCTGCTGCATAGGAACTAGAATGGCTTTCTGTGAGGTAGCTTGTATAATTAGACAATGACTATGAGCTGCCCAAATTACAAAACTTTCAAAATATTACAAGCTGATACAAGGAACATCAGAAAGAGAATTCTGCATGAAATGGGAAGTATAGTATAGAGAAAATATTGATATTTTTGCCTGTGCAAAAAAAAATATGGAACAAGTGAATGCTCTGTTGCGTTTCTAAAGAAATTAAAGAAGGAAACAGATGTCGCTGTGGCAGCTGTAAGCATCAAAAGGTTGTTAGAGATAATTTTGGTAGAAAAATGGTGGTAACTGTAACAACAATGTGTTTGATGCATACATTCATACTGGAGGGACATAGATCATAGTATTCTGAGCCCAACTGAAGAGGGAAAGCTGGTAAAGCATGTTGTTGTTGTGGTCTTCAGTCCTGAGACTGGTTTGATGCAGCTCTCCATGCTACTCTATCCTGTGCAAGCTTTTTCATCTCCCAGTACCTACTGCAACCTACATCCTTCTGAATCTGCTTAGCGTATTCATCTCGTGGTCTCCCTCTACGATTTTTACCCTCCACGCTGCCCTCCAGTACTAAATTGGTGATCCCTTGATGCCTCAGAACATGTCCTACCAACCGATCCCTTCTTCTGGTCAAGTTGTGCCACAAACTTCTCTTCTCCCCAATCCTATTCAATACTTCCTCATTAGTTATGTGATCTACCCATCTAATCTTCAGCATTCTTCTGTAGCACCACATTTCGAAAGCTTCTATTCTCTTCTTGTCCAAACTATTTATCGTCCATGTTTCACTTCCATACATGGCTACACTCCATACGAATACTTTCAGAAATGACTTCCCGACACTTAAATCAATACTGGATGTTAACAAATTTCTCTTCTTCAGAAACGCTTTCCTTGCCATTGCCAGCCTACATTTTATATCCTCTCTACTTCGACCATCATCAGTTATTTTGCTCCCCAAATAGCAAAACTCCTTTACTACTTTAAGTGCCTCATTTCCTAATCTAATTCCCTCAGCATCACCCGACTTAATTAGACTACATTCCATTATCCTTGTTTTGCTTTTGTTGATGTTCATCTTATATCCTCCTTTCAAGACACTGTCCATTCCATTCAACTGCTCTTCCAAGTCCTTTGCTGTCTCTGACAGAATTACAATGTCATCGGCGAACCTCAAAGTTTTTATTTCTTCTCCATGAATTTTAATACCTACTCCGAATTTTTCTTTTGTTTCCTTTACTGCTTGCTCAATATACAGATTGAACAACATCGGGGAGAGGCTACAACCCTGTCTTACTCCCTTCCCAACCACTGCTTCCCTTTCATGTCCCTCGACTCTTGTAACTGCCATCTGGTTTCTGTACAAATTGTAAATAGCCTTTCGCTCCCAGTATTTTACCCCTGCCACCTTTAGAATTTGAAAGAGAGTATTCCAGTCAACACTGTCAAAAGCTTTCTCTAAGTCTACAAATGCTAGAAACGTAGGTTTGCCTTTCCTTAATCTTTCTTCTAAGATAAGTCGTAAGGTCAGGATTGCCTCACGTGTTCCAGTGTTTCTACGGAATCCAAACTGATCTTCCCCGAGGTTGGCTTCTACTAGTTTTTCCATTCGTCTGTAAAGAATTCGTGTTAGTATTTTGCAGCTGTGACTTATTAAGCTGATAGTTCGGTAATTTTCACATCTGTCAACACCTGCTTTCTTTGGGATTGGAATTATTATATTCTTCTTGAAGTCTGAGGGTATTTCGCCTGTTTCATACATCTTGCTCACCAGATGGTAGAGTTTTGTCAGGACTGGCTCTCCCACGGCCGTCAGTAGTTCCAATGGAATATTGTCTACTCCGGGGGCCTTGTTTCGACTCAGGTCTTTCAGTGCTCTGTCAAACTCTTCACGCAGTATCATATCTCCCATTTCATCTTCGTCTACATCCTCTTCCATTTCCATAATATTGTCCTCAAGTACATCGCCCTTGTATAGACCCTCTATATACTCCTTCCACCTTTCTGCTTTCCCTTCTTTGCTTAGAACTGGGTTTCCATCTGAGCTCTTGATATTCATACAAGTCGTTCTCTTATCTCCAAAGGTCTCTTTAATTTTCCTGTAGGCGGTATCTATCTTACCCCTAGTGAGATAGGCCTCTACATCCTTACATTTGTCCTCTAGCCATGCCTGCTTAGCCATTTTGCACTTCCTGTCGATCTCATTTTTGAGGTGTTTGTATTCCTTTTTGCCTGTTTCACTTACTGCATTTTTATATTTTCTCCTTTCATCAATTAAATTCAATATTTCTTCTGTTACCCAAGGATTTCTACTAGCCCTCGTCTTTTTACCTACTTGATCCTCTGCTGCCTTCACTACTTCATCCCTCAAAGCTACCCATTCTTCTTCTACTGTATTTATTTCCCCCATGGTAAAGCATAGGTATTATAAATAATATAAAAATTGTGACAGCCTTATAAAACAACACTTGAATTAGTTGGTTTAGCTATGCCAATTTTTACAGTTCACTTCAGTTTGCTCTACAATGCAACTTCTGTCAGACTGCTTGTTCCTTTAGATTATGTAGAGCAGTGTCTCAGAACTTGTATAGAGTACTGCCACTGAACTCAATGCAGTTTTCTTTCTCTGAACGGTGTTTTGAATCTAATATATTAATTTCATTCATTTCCTTCTTCTCTTTCAATTTATGATAACATATGCTTGATGTCTTTGGATATTTTTTATTCTAATTTCCTGATTATCATACAGCTTGCACACTAAAGAATTTTACTAAGAATAAAATTGGTATGGCATCGACATATTTTTACTCTTCAGCAGAAAACTTGCGACAAGTTAAAACTGTCTCCTGGACTGATTCTTCAAACTAGAAATTTAACTTTGCAAACAGTGCATTAACAATATTGCTGTCCAAGCAAGTTTCAAGGACTGACTCAAATATTCACCTCATCACCAGTTTCAATTTGTCGCAAACATGAAACAACTTTGAGGCAGTTATTATTACTTAAGTATGGTCATGATCATAAAATAATGTACTTACGAGTAGACTTCCTCATCATCTGACATGGTTGCAAGAGGTTAAAGAGCTGTAACCAAAAGGGAAATAATTATCAACAATCAGTTTAATTATGCTATATATGAAATCTATTAAATAATTTACTTTAGACAATGTCAATTTTGCTGAAATAGCCACATTCATCCACAAAAGATTAAACATCATCCACAGAAGTATTTTAATTGTAGGGTGACTAAGATTCTATAAAATACCACCACAAAAAACTACATTCTAATAGTGGTAGAAGAAATTTTTTTGAGAGATGGTACATTGCTAAATGGATGGTGAAAGGCCCATTTATTTATCTGACATACTGGATGTTTATAATTAACATGCAGCTACTCATGGAGGTCCAGTGTAGGCTGTAATTATTGTATGGCAGTGAAACTTGGTAGATATGCTAATATATTATTCCAAAATCGATTTATGTTGGGAAATAATTAGTTCCAATTTTGGCCATCTGGTGTAAGTCTGCCACTTTACACTGTTTGTATGATGGTATGACATCTATGCTATCATTTGACAAGCCATAACGCAAGTTAACGGTAAGACTGTCAAGAAAAGAGACTGTGTGCTGTGCTGTTAATGAAACTGTTTTACATGAATGGCAACAATTACACTGATGCATTTCTTTATTCATTCTGTAAATCATGATTAACTGAGATAATATTACCCAACTGAAAGGTCTGAGGAGAGAAGCTTAATGTCATTAAATGGTGTAAAGAAGTTGATAATGAAATTTGAAAATATGTATCACCTCGGTATGGGGCATGGAAGAGGAAGACATCTGCTGGAAGTTATTGACAAGGTTGCTGTTTCTGTAATTGATCATGCAACATGTGTCCCAGATAGTGTCAGTGCTCATTCAGTGTCATGAGAATTGTCTATCCCATGGTTAACAGTACTGAAAGTTTTGCGGTCTATTTTACACTGGTACCTATGCAAGATCTAGGCTGTATAGCAACTGAAACCTCACAATCGACTGCAACATTCTGAATTTGCTCTCTGGTTTCTGGCACAGATCAAAGTTGATGAGATGTGCCTGGCAATATTCTATCATGGGACGAGGTACATTCTTCACTGCAGGGGTAATGTTAAACTGCATTATGTGCACAAACAGCCATAGCTCTTGCCGTATGTGACCATGTCGTGTGTTTTCACAAGCACCTTTGTTGTCGGTCTGTTCTTCTTTGAAGACAATATACGCAAAAGGTGTCTCAGGTGTACCATGACGGATGCGCGTTACCTAGACCTCCTTGCACAGCGTATGATTCCTGCTTTGGAAAAGCACAACTGTGTGGAAACCACTATTTTCATACAAGATGGGGGAACACCTCATGTCAGTTGCCCAGTGAAATATCTGCCTAATGCAACCCTCTAAAAACATGTTATCTCCATAAGTTTTCCAGGTGTATGGGCTACAAGATCATTTGATCTGAATCTACATACCTTTTGGCTATGGGGATATCTAAAAGAATGCATTTGCTATGGATCTACATCTACATCTACATCTATACTCCGCAAACCACTCTAAGGTGCATGGTAGAGGGTATGTACCAGTTATTAGGGTTTCTTCCTGTTCCATTTGCATATACAGCATGAGAAGAATGATTGTTTGAATGTCTCTGTGCATTCAATAATTATTCTAATCTTATCTTCATGATCCCTACGCAAGTGATACATTGGGGGCTGTAGTATATTCCTAGAGTAATCATTTAAAGCCGGTTCATGAAACTTCATTAATAGACTTTTTCAAGAGTCTTCCAGTTCAGTTCCTTCAGTATCTCTGTGACACTCTCCTACAGATTAAACAAACCCGTGACCAGTTGTGTTTCCCTTCTCTGTGTACATTCAATGTCCCCTGTTAGACCTATTTGGTATGGACCCCACACACTTGACCAATATTTTAGAATAGGTTGCGTGAGTGATTTTAAGCAATATCCTTTGTAG
The DNA here is from genome assembly GCF_021461385.2 of Schistocerca piceifrons. Classification (NCBI taxonomy): domain Eukaryota; kingdom Metazoa; phylum Arthropoda; class Insecta; order Orthoptera; family Acrididae; genus Schistocerca; species Schistocerca piceifrons. Next base: position 498,465,876 of record NC_060144.1, read on the forward strand.
ACTAATTGCAGTTCCCCAATATTCTGCCAATAAACCAAAGTCTGCTACCTGCCTTATCCATGACTGAACTTATGTGATCATTCTACTTCTTATCCCTACAAATTGTTACTCCCAGGTATTTGTATGAAGTGTCTAGTTCCAACAGTGACTCATTGATTATAGTCATAAGATACTACAATTTTTAATTTTGTGAAGTGCAAAATTTTACATTTCTGAACATTTAAAGCAAGTTGCCAATCTCTACACCACTTTGAAATCTTATCAAGATCTGACTGAATATTTACGCAGGTGTGACATGTGCATTTTTCCTAGAACTGGGGACGGTTTTTTGTTTGAGGGATCTATGACAGATTATCATTAGAAGAGGGGCTAACACAGCTGCAAATTCAGTGTAGAACCTGACAGGGATTCCATTGGGTCCCAGAGCTTTGTTCAATTTTAATAACTTGAGCTGTTTCTCAACAGTAGTGACACTAATACTTATTTCATTTATCTTTTCAATAGTACAAGGATTGAATTTGGGCAATTCTCCAAAGTTTTCATTTGTAAAGTAACATTTAAAAATGTAGTTAAGCATTTCAAAGTTCCTGTCTCATTCACTATGGACTGGACAGTGACTTTGGTGCCACTAACAGCCTTCATATATGACCAGAATTTCTTTGGTTTCTGTGAAAGATCATTTGACAATATTTTACTATGGTGGTCATTGAAGGCATCAGAGACAAGTGTATCATCAGGAGTGCCCCAGGGAAGTGTGATAAGACTGCTGTTGTTCTGCATATACATAAATGATTTGGCAGACATGGTGGGCAGCAGTCTGCAGTTGTTTGCTGATGATGCCATTGTATATAGTAGGGTGTCAAAGTTGAGTGACTCTAGGAAGATGCAAGATGACTCAGTAAAAATTTCCAGTTGGTGTGATAAATGGCAGCTAGCCCTAAATGTGGAAAAATATAAGTTAATGTAGATGAGTAGGAAGATCAAGCCTGTGATGTTCGGATACAATATTACTAGTGTCCTGCTTGACACAATCAAATCGTTGAAATATCTAGGTCTAATGCTGCAAAGCAGTATGATGTGGAATAAGCATGTGAGAACTGTGTTAGGGAATGTGAATGGTTGACTTCTGTTTATTGGGAGAATTTTAGCAAAGAGTGCTTCACCTGTAAAGGAGGCCACGTATAGGACACTGGTGCGACCTGCTCTTGAGTACTGTTCAATTGTTTGGGATCTGTGCCAGGTTGGATTGAAGAAAGACATCAAAGCAATTCAAAGGTGGGCTGCTAGATTTTATTACTGGTAGGTTTGAACAACATGTTAAGTGTTATAGAGATGCTCCAGGAACTCAAATGGGAACTGCTGGAGGGAAGCTGACGTCCTTTTTGAGAAACTCTATTGAGAAAATTTAGAGAACAAGCATTTGAAGCTGGCTGCTGAATGATTCTACTGCCACCAACACACAGTGTGTGAGAACCACAAAAATATGATGCAAGAAATCAGAGCTCATATGGATGGATATAGACAATTGCTTTCCCTTGCTCTATTTGCAAGTGGAACAGGAAAGGAAATGACAAGTAGTGGTACAGGGTAGCCTCCCCCATGCACCATATGGTGGCTTGCGGAGTATCTATGTAGATGTAGATGTAGAAGGCATCACGCATTGCTCTCTCTTGACAGCCAAAAGTGTTTCATTCAACATCTCTCAATCTATAATCCTATGCTTCGTTTTACACCTATTATTCAGTTACATTTGGTCTCTACCTGATGTCAGTATACAGGAACACATTGCACGGGAACACATTGCTCAAATTCCACCAGAACTGCTGTGAGCAACAGTTGATTATATTGTTTTACAGATGCAGTATGTTGTCAACATCTCTGGTGCTCATATTGAACAAACTGTGTAAGCAGCAGTTAATGACAAAATCATCATTATGCCTTTTTCACTTTTCTGTCCTTGTCCCATTCCTAATCCATTATATATGGAAACATTGCTGTATGTAGGTCTTTCTTGCACTCACAGTGCCAGATTTGCACCTGGTGGCTAGAATTGCAACTAACTTTATTTCTAGCATAAATCAGTTCTACATTAACATGTTACCATATCTGCCAAGTTTCATTACCATATAATGATTACAGCCCACACTGGACTTTTATGAGTATCTGCACTTTCATTATAATACCTGGCATTTTGTTCGGTTATGAAGATCAAGCACAATATTTGATACTTGTGATTCAAAATTGATAAAATGGTTCATACAACAGGACCATGAATGATTTATTCTTCCACCTTGTCTAGCTGAACTAGTGCTCCATCTGTCTCCAGAACTGATGAGTATAATTCATCATCTCTTTTGCACACAATTTGGCACATTTCACTATGACTGATGCAGTTTGCTCAAACTGGTCGCACAATGTGCTGCAATGCAGTTTCCCATGCCAGGAAAGGTGTGTAGCCTTATTTTATTTGAGAATTTTTTTGTATTTATTACACAGGCAGAAGGAAATAGTGAAGCATTTGTCCCCTGGTGTTCAAATTTTTGAGTGGCATAAACCAAAGTTACAGGGATTATTTTCAAGGAATAATGTGGATGGTGCCAGAAAATGTGGTGAGTGTGGACAGCAATTGCAAGTTTCTGTTTTACTATCATTTTGAAACAATTTTAATCACTGTCTTGTTTTTCTTTAGTGTGTATGTAATGCTATTATGTTGGTCATGAAAATTCAACAATAAATTTCATGGTTTTCTTATCAATGTGGTGTTTTAGTTAAGGCACTGAACTTTATGTGGGATTAGAGGGGTTCACATGTCCATCTGCAATCAAGATTTAGACTGCTTGTGATTTACATATGTTGACTAAGGTCTGTGCTGGGATGGTTACTTTTGAAACCACATCTGATTTTTTAAAGTCTGGTTTTACTATACGAGGAAGTATTCTGTCTTTAACATTGTTATCATTGGCAGTGTGTTATGCAATAAGCTTCATTTTATTCCATAATTTAGTGTCTTACATACTTTATCATTTGAGTTGACTCCTCATTGTTTGTATTTAAGTGAAGCTTATGCATGATTGTAAGTATAGTTAATTATGTAGTACATGTACTGAGTATAGAATGCAAACATTTCAGACAGGAAGATTGGTAAGACTAAGATTCACTCCATTCATAGACCTAGCAATCATTGAGTTGCACACTTTCCAATCTGTTTTTTAAGTTTTTTCCCTCATCTTTTTAGCCAAATGCCTAGCTCGCTCTTCACGTTCATCTCATAAATATAATGTCATAAAACACAAAAAAACCAAGAACAGATTTTGAATGATTTGCAAGTATATGTCATTCATAACATTGTTCTTGAGAAAGTTACAAAACTGCAAAGACAGACTGGCTGAGTAGCACTTAATTTCAGGAGGCAAAATCACAGTACTGCTAATAGACACATTTAAAATCGAGAAAACTTCTTGTAGGTTTTGGAACTGTTGGTTCCATTCTTAGGGAGGAAAGAGAGGTGGATGGAAAAGATTAGAAAGTAGGGGCAGATCATCTGACTCCAAGATGAGAGGGGTCCTTGTTTTTTGAGGACAAGGGGAAGCAAAGATGATGGGGAAGGTGTCAAAGAGAGTGGGTGCTTCAACCCAGAGGTGATGTGAGGATGGAATGAGAAGTAAAGATGGATAGAGGAAGAGAAAGGAGAAATAAAATGGGCTGTACGGATCCTAACACCTGGTACAACAAGTCCATCCATGGCACCACCTACTTGGACTTGACCGCCTTAACATGTCATCAGACCCACTTCTTTTTTTATGATTATATGATTTATTTACTCAGTTATTTCCCTTATTCCACTTTCTATATTTTTCACTTTCTCCCTTCCTTTTCTTTATCTCCATTTCCACTTTCACCTTATTTTTTAAGAGTCCTTTTACTTCTCATATCTCTTCCTCTGTCCATCTCTCTCTCTCTCCCTCCCTCTCTCCCTCCCTCTCTCCCTCCCTCTCTCCCTCCCTCTCTCCCTATCTCCTTATTTCTTGACTGAAACTGGGGCAGCATTACCAACATACTATCTTTGTCCTCCTGTTTCTGACACCTCCCTCTTCATGTAGGAATAAGTTTTACACTGTAGCATTGGAATTTCACCTCCTGAAGTCAATTTTGGCCAGACATTCTGTGTCCTTATAATTTTATAACATTCCACTTATTAGATTAAAGTGATGTTCTAATGTTGGAAAGGCAGTCATCACCAGGAATAAATACCAGACAAACAATAAACATTGACTTGCCGTGTATGGACCAGACGATATAAGAATAAACCAAATAAACTCACAATTCTTAATATTATTCCTAGACCTGTCTATGGCTCTGGTTTTGAGCCAGTGAAGACATAATCAGATTTTGAAACCATTTAGGCTGTGAATCTTATATTTCGAACTTTCGGTTAATAACTGCAGGAGTGCACTAAATGTCTCATAGGTATTTGTATATAAACGTGCAATTATGCACTTCAGAAACTTGGAACATATGACAGACTTCTAACACAGGATTAATGAGTCATTATAAACACTGTATTCTACCACTGTCAGTTAAGACTGTCCAGCAGCAACACCATTTTCAGTCAAGTCTGCTATGAATCTCACATTTTTAACTTATCAATTTTTGAAAATATGATATAACTCAATAGATAAAATATTTACTCACCAAGTGGTGGCAGGAGAATGAAAAGTCATCCAGAAACCCAGATCATGGGGACTTACCAGACAAGATGATAAGGGAAAACTGACCGTTGGGGCAGCACAGGATGATATTTGAAAACTGGGGTTATAGGTGGAAGATACAGTAATAAGCAAGACAGAGATTACTGACAAAACATTGTGCAAGAGATAATCAGAGTGGAAAGCTAAGTGCATAGTATGTGGTAAAGTGGGGAGGTGGAGAAAGATAGACAGGTTAAAAAAAAAAATAATAAAAAAAAAAATAATAATAGAACACTAAAACGGACTGAAGAAAGGAATAGTTGCTGAGAAGTAATGCTAAGACTCAAGAAATTAACGTACAAGGTGATTATAATTAAAGTGAAACTTTCAAAACGCTGTATAAATAGGACCACTGGTCAGAACAGCATCAAATTGTAAAGGAATATTATGGGAGAAGGGGGAAAACATATGGCAGAAGAAAAAAAATAGTGTGTAAATTGATGAATAGATGGTGCTGTATGTGTCAGACTCATTGAAGTTGGTATAAACACCCCGGGTACATGGCGTTTCCTCCTTTCACATCTGCGATGTTTGCCATGACTGTCTCAATGCAGGATCGCACTCTGCTTGTAAAGCTGTATTACAAGAATGATAACTGTGCACACATTGCTCTGCAGAAGTTCCATACACTGAAGGGTTTGAAAAAAGACATTGGACCAATGAATGCAGTGGGTCTGGAGAAAATGATTCAGAAATTTGGAAAAGACAGATTCTTATGGTGTGCAACATGGTAAGGGACAAAATGAATTGGTTCAACGTCAGTGGAAGCAGTGGCCACAGCAATACAGGAGGAGACGAGTCGTGGTGTGCAAATGTGTAGTGTACAGAGAACTGCCCGAACATTGGACGTGAGCACAATGCGTAAAATCCTACAAAACAGCCTCTTCAGCTATCCTTTCAAAATTACCTATGTCCAAGAGTTGCTTCCTGTTGACCTGCCACCAAGAGAGACCTACGCTTTAGAATTTCTTGCTCACATGGAACTGGACAATGATTGACTGTGGAAGATTTTGTGGATGGATGAAGCCCACCTCCATCTGACAGGATATGTCAATACATAGAATTGTCAAATATGGGCAACAGAAAATCCACATGCAAATCAACCAGTACTAGAATGAGATTATCACTCTGCAACAGAGTGTGCGCTGATATGAAACTTCCTGGCAGATTAAAACTGTGTGCCAGACGGAAGGTAGGAGATGAGGTACTGGCAGAAGTAAAGCTGTGAGGATGGGGCATGAGTTGTGCTTGGGTAGCTCGGATGGTAGAGCACTTTCCCACAAAAGGCAAAGGTCCCGAGTTCGAGTCTCGGTCTGGCACATAGTTTTAATCTGCCAGGAAGTTTCAACCAGAACCACTTCATCCTGAAAAGGTCATTGTGTGGTGTGGAAAAAGAAATCATTTAACATAGACCCATATTTTTTCAAAGAGACAGGAACTTCCGGTCCTGTTACCTGTACCATCACTGGTAAACGCTATGAGTGTCTTTTGCGCAACTACGTCATTCCGCCTCTCCAGCAATGTGGATGGGATCATTTTTGTGCAAGATGGTGCACCTCCGCACATTGCAAATCCAGTTAAGCAGCTACTGAAGCACCATTTCAGAAACGCTAGAATTATCAGCCACCATTTCCCTACAGCCTGGCTGTCCCGATCACTTGATCTTAATCTGTGTGACTTCTGGCTGTGGGGCTATCTGAAAGATGTTGTGTTCAGTATTCCAATTGCAAACTTGGCTGCATTGAAGGCACACATTGTGGAACACATTCTGAACGTGACCTTGGAAACACTTTGATCAGTTGTGGAACATGCTGTTTCTCGATTTCAACATGTTGCAGAAAATGGTGGACAGCATATTGAACATGTTTTGTGCCAGTCACATGTAAATTAATAATCTGATTTGATTTGGATCGATGCTTTATATGCAGTTTTTGCCCTCAGGACAATTAAAATACAATGTGATGTGATTTTCCCGTGGTGAATGGGCTTACATAACTAACAGTATCACACCTGTAAACCCATGCACACTTAGTAGTACAGTTTGTTTAGTGTCAAATGTACACCTTAGGCATTGTTGAATGATTCATTTGTCATTTTAGTCAACCACTATTAAATTGCCATATGTTTTCCCCCTTCAAAGATAATGTTCCATTGCAATTTGTGTCATTCTGACCAGTGGTGTTATTTCGACAGCGGTCTGAAAGTTTAACTTTAATTATAATCACCTTGTAAATTAAGACCAGTTGGGGGTAGTAAGAACCCAGGTAGGAACTGGCATTACAACATGTCCTTGGTTCTCACCAACCACCTGGTCTTAATTTATGTTAATTTCTTCAGCTTCAGCATTTATTTTCAGTAACCATTCCTTTCGTCGCCTCCTTATAATTTTCTACACCTTGCATTATTCCCTCCCCCCTCTCACATCTGCAATGTATAATGCACTTAGCTTTCCATTCTTGTTGACTCATGCATGATTCTTTGTCTGTAATCTCTTTCAAATCTCATTCAGTGCAGTCTCCAGCAATCAGTCTTTCCTTCGCATCCTGTCCAGTAGTTCTCCTCTGATCTAGGGTTTTGGGTGACTTTTCAAAATTCTCCCACCTTTTTGCAAATCCCAGCAGTTCTTTTCCTTCATCCGTCTTCCTTCCTCTTCAGCCCTTCTGCCAGAAGAAGGAGCCACTTGCTCCAAAAGCATGCGAATTTCTTTAACGTACACATGTGTCTTGTGTGTGTTCTCTTGCCACTGTTTGGTTAGTAGATTTTTTATCTATCAAGTTACATTGAATTTCGCTCATTTTAACTGATGTTTCAGAACTAAATGCACATTTATGTTGTAAGTATAACTATTTACCAATACGCTATTATAATCTCACTGTATTCTACTGGGCTGCAAAGACTAGCATTTATTTTAATTACAGTTTAACTTAGATGATCTTTTCCTATCTCCCTTCATTTTTATTTGTTTGTATTTGAACTAGTTCATTAGTTTCTGTTCTGCTCATTCTGTATTCAGATGATGTTATTTTTAACATTGTGTTGTTGATCTTATGTATTTTCCCCTTTATAATTAGACAGGTGAAAAAATCTATTCGCCAGGCAGCAGCAAGAGAAAACACATATAAAAGTTATGGACGTATGCAAGCTTTCAGAGCCAGTGGCTTCTTCTTCTGGCAGAAGAGTTGAAGGGAAAGGACTGCTGAGGTTTATGAAATAGGGACAGTTATGGAAAAATTGCCCGGAACCCTGGATATGGGGGACCTTACTGAATATGATGAGAAGTAAAGACTGATAGTTGGGTGAGCTTAAACCAGCAGAGTGCAACATGTGTGGTGGAAGGTGCGGGGGTTACAGGTAAACTAAAAGGAAGTACAGAAATGGAATAGTTACAGAAAAGAAATGATGAGACCAAAGAAATTAACGTGAATTTAGGCCAGGTGGATGGCAAGGACGGATCACAGGTGTATACTAATTTCCACCTGCAGAGTTCTGAGAAGCTGGTGCCAAGAGGAAGAACCCCGATGGCGTGTGTAGTCAAACAAGCACTGAGTCATGACTGCCTTGTGGTAGAGCATGCTCTATACAGGATATTGTGTGTTGCCAGTATACACCATCTGCCTATGTCCATTCATCCAAAGTGATAACTTGGTTGTAGTCATTCCAATGTAGTAGGCTGAACAGTGTTTACATAACCGCTGGTAAGTGACGTATGTTATTTCACAGATGGTTGTCCCATTGATAATATATGTTTTGCCAGTTAAATCTCTGGTATATGTGGTGGCAGGAGAGTGCGTAGGGCAAGTCTTAGTGTGGTACAGCAGTCACAGGGGTACGAGCAATAGGATAGGGATATGGGTACAGAAGGAGCATCAGGTCTGACCAGGAAATTGTGGACATTGGGAGGACAACAAGACGCTATTCTTGATGTGGTGGGTAAAATGTAAGACAGAATGGATCTCTTTTCATGGCATGATTTTAAGAAGTCATAACCTTGTTTAAGTAGCTGATTAATAAATTCAAGAGAAGAATTTACAAGATATGTGTTATCATTCACATTCAATATGTTCACATCTACATCCATATTCCACAAATCACTGTGAAGTGCGTGGCAGAGGGTACTTTCCGCTGAATCAGTTATTACGGCTTATTCCTGTACCATTCACACGTGGAGCATGGGAAGAATGAGTGTGTAAACACCTTTGGCTGCGCTGTAATTAGTCTAACTGTGTCATTGCTAACCGTGCAGAAGTGATCTCAGGAGGAGGGGGTTGTAGCATATTCCTGAATCCATCATTTAAATACAATTGCTGAAGCTTTGTAAAAGTAGACTTTCTCGAGATAGTTTGTGTCTATCTTCAAGCGTCTGCCAATTCAGTTTCTTCAGCACCTCCATGACACTGTCCCATGGCGCAAACAAATCATGAGCATTCGTGCCGCCCTTCTCTGTATACGTTCAACATCCCCTGTTAGTCCTGTTAGGTACGTGTCCCACACACTTGAGTGGTGTTCTAAGATGTGCCCAGGAGTTATTTGTCACCAATCCCCTTTGTAGACTGATTGCATTTCCCAAGTATTCAACAAATGAACTGAAATTTGACACCTGCTGCACCTACACTAGAGCCCACATGATCAATCAATTTCATATTCCTACAAATTGTTACATCCAGATATTTTTATGAATAGACCAATTTTGTTTGTGACACTTTGATGTTATAACTATAGGATACTACACTTATTTGTTTTGTGAAATGCACAGTTTTCCATTCCTGAACATTTAAAACAAGTTGCCAGTTATCCGGTTTTTCAATTTCCCACTGTTTAATAACCAGGTTAGTGACGAGTTAAACTGAATGTGTAGTTTTGAGAGCATACCCAGGACCAGAGTTGATGGTGTGTGGGGGTTGGGGTGAAGCAATTCATGTCTGTTTCCCAGTGAATGGCAAAATAGCTGTGGGATCTCACAACAAATAGCTCTCACTACACATCTTATTTGTTAGCAATGGCAGCCAGTTATCATATGCAATAGCTCACTGTAAATATCAAATGTGGCACTTTGGTTCAAATGCAAACCATAAATTGCACTAAAATTACACAATTCTCTTTGCATACGAGCTGGAAATTGCACTAAAATTATGCCATTTCTCTTCAAATGTGTGCTGATAGGCAAATAAAATGAACGAAAACATGTTTTACAGTTCTGTCTCTATGATAACTAGAAACCAGCATCGAGTCCTGAAATGATGGTCAGCTGCACTAGGATCAATTGAGAGGAATGATACAGCTGTCCATTTTCCACTGCACGTGATCTTATGTGATATCATCTCTTCTGCCACTAAGAGTGCTATGTTGCTCACAGCAGCAGGTCAGTATTTTTCTCTGAAACTGTCTATAACGTATTGTACAATCGTAGGGCATGACGGATTTTTAAAGGGTGGCTTTCTCAATGCCACTGTTAATGAGCGGACTAAAGCACAGACTGGCAGCTCTCTGACTTGGGTTGAATTCATGCTGTTGCCAACATTCTTTATTTTTCCATTGTATCTTATTCCTCACAATGTTGAACTATTAATAATAAAATTTAAATATCAATTGATATATGCAAAAATAATATATTCACTTTAGTTACGAATGCTGCCCTAGTAAGTTGGAATGCTGTAGGCCACCACATTGTACCACAATGCATGAGCCATCATTACTTGTCAGTATCCATTACATATTCTGGCCTTCTTCAAACTGTTAACCAAATTCGTACTCTTTAGTTGACAGGGTTCAGGATATTTTTAGGCCAACGCAAATTCTTAATAAAGAGGATCATACACAAAGAAAGAGCTTTCCATTTCCGTGTGGTCTGGTGCACTTCGTCCTCATTTTCCAAATGTACAGAGTGTTAAAAAAAGTGTTGAATACTTTGAGAGGTGGTAGTACTCATCAGAGCAAGAAAAATAAGTTCAGTAAACATGGGTCCAGAAACGCATACTTTCTGTGATACATTCAATTAAATATGGATCCGGAAATGCACACTTGCTGCCATAAACACGTGTTTACAGGAAGTGCCCAACAAGGAGTCTATCCAGAAAATGTGCACCTCTGTCCTCTGGCACAAGGAATGATGCACCCTTTGAAGTACATCCAGTTGTTGTACCTGCTGGGCTGTATTGAAGATGTGACCCTGTTTTACCATTGATTGGCATGGTGTAGACCAGTTCCTTCAAGTGTTCTCTTAATCAGAAGTCTAGGGGATTGAGGTTTGAACCCCCCTCCCCCCCCCCCCCCCCACCGTCTCCCCTGACCAATCCAGCAGACCTGAGATATCCGCATTAGATGTTCGCACGTGTATTCATTGCTGCAATGGCACAGCCTCCAACAAGGTAGGCAATACATTAATGAGAAAGTCCAGATAATGTATCCCTATTAACCTTTGTGGTAGCACATATGACCCTATTAATCTATCGCCAATTACACCTGCCCATACGTTGATTGATAATCGGTGTTGGTGTCATATCTCCTGAATTGCTTGGAGATTTACATCTGCCTATACATGCCGGATGTGTTAATTCACAACAAGATCTCTTGATAATTCTGCAACAGCCACTGACAGAACCACCGTCTGCCATGATGTCTTCCCAGGACACCGCTCTACTCATCGACGGTCGTCATCTGGATAGCGCAGAACTGCAATTCATCGCTGAACATATTGTGATGCCATTCATCAACAGTCCATCCTACCCCTCATGGCACAACAACAAATGCAGCCAGATGTGTTGTGATGTTAATGGTAACCTGCTCATGGGATGGTAGTTCCCTAGTCCGGCCACTGCCAGTCTCCTACCAGTGGTGCCGGATGACACAGAATGTTGCAGGAAGTCCATTACTTATTCTCAGAAGGCAGGTGGGAATGTGAACGGTTTACGATGTGCTATGTACACAGTGTGGTAGTCTTTCCTTGTTGTCGGATATGGTCAGCCCAAACATTAATGCCCTAAAATTTCCATACATACCAGCATTGGTCCAGTGTCACATTTCAATGCCCCAAAAATCTGAAAATTGTGTGATTTGAACGGGCAGTCAGATGTAGACACACAGTGAGGCGCCTTTCAAATCTGTCAGGGGCGGATAGTGCTATCTCATATGACTACATGGAATCTCCGTATCCTTCACAATAATGCACCTGGTGGCCATTCTTCCTATTATAGAGAATTGCGGTCTAAAGTCTAACCATTTACATGCCAGCCAATCACATCCGACTGTGTCTTCTGGGTGCTTCACTTTACTGTGTCTGGTAGTGTATTTGGATAATAATTTGTGGAGGTATGAAGTAGAACAGCCCTAAATGTTCAGTTGTGCATAAAGCAAATGGCAGGCCACTGTCCATTGGTAGAAATTTGGGGAACTACAATGCAGGTCAGAATAACAGGGAACATTGAACATATACTAAAAAGGTGGATGCGAATTGTGATAGATTTGTTCCACTGACAAGAGAGTACAACAGAAACATTGAAAAATCTTAACTGCCAGCCACTCGAAAAATGATGGCGTAGACTTTGCTAAAACTTGCTTAGAAAAAATCAAGAACCATTTTTAATGACAAAAACTACGAATATTCATAACCCCCTACGTACCTATCTCGTAGAGATCGCGCAGATAAAGGAGGTGAATATCAGCTTGCACAAAGGCTACAAGCAACCATTCCTCTCACGCTCCATCCGGGAATGGAACGAGAAGGAACCTTAATCATAGTGCAATGCTGTAGCGATCTGACAGTAAACCATTGGTAAATGAAGGACCAGATCTATTGCATAGAAAAGTAAAGCTCCATCATTCTAGCCGACCGAGCGCCGTCTCAATCCCAGCCAGTGTTTCTATTTGTATTTGTAGTCTTGGCTTCACGAGGCCGAGTAGACTCCATTCCAGTCCACCCACCGAGGAAAATTCCCTGCCAGTAGTGGGAATTGAACCCAGGCCCTCCTAATAACGGTCAACCGCACCAACCACTCACCTATCCTATTGGGGGCGGACAGGTCTGTCGCATAAACAGTCCAGGATATTACCGTTACCTTGCCAGGTCCAGCGACCTTCCACCTTTCGTACGAGTTTAGACGATTTTCAACTTTGCATTCCCTTATATCTAGGTATGGAATTTTTGTGTCCTTACATCGCCCATAAGTACAATAATGGAAAAAATTTGCAACACCAAGAACGAGTTGTGCGACATAAAGTAAAATTGGTATTAATGTTTCTACACCTGAAAGATGATGTGTATTCAAATTTCGCGCGAGAAATTGCAGAAAGATTTGACAGGAATGTTGCCACTGTACATGATTGCTGGCAGCGGTGATCACGGGAACGTACGGTCGCAAGAAAACCAGGCTCCGGATCATCACATGGCACTGTAGAGAGGGAACACCACCGTGCTCTGCATATGGCTCTGGCGCATCATACTGCATCTGCAGCAGCAGTTGGCAGTACGGTGACGCAGTGAACTGTTACAAATCGGTTACTGCAAGGACAGGTCCAAGCCGGACACCCTTTAACGTGTATTCCACAGACCCCAAACCAACACGATATGCGACTTTACTGGTGTCAAGCGAAAGCGCTTTGGAGGTCAGGTTTGGGATCTTGTGTTTTCTGATGAGAGCTGATTATGTCTCGGTGTCAGTGATGGCCGTTTTTTGGTTAGAAGGAGACCAGCTGAGGGCATTCAACCACTTATCTCCAAGTTAGACGCACTAACAGTACACCTGGTGTTATGGTCTGGGATGCGATTTCGTATGACAGCAGGAGCATTCTCGCGGTTCTCCCATGCACCCTGACGGCAAATTTGTACGTCATTCTGGCGATTCGACCTGTTGTTCTGTCGTTCATGAACAGCATTCCAGGGGTGCTTCCCAACAGGATAACACTCGACCACAAACAGCTGTTGTAACCCAACATGTACAGTATCGACATGGTGGCTTGACCTGCTTGATCACTAGATCTGTCTCCAATCGAAGACATATCGGACACCATCGGACAACTACAGTGTCATCCATAACCAACATTAACTGTCCCTGTATTGACCGGCCAAGTGCAACAGGCATAGAACTCCGTCTCACAAAATGACACACGGCAATGGACAATAAAATGTATGCACGTTTGTATGCTTGCTTTCAACAGTCTGCCGGTTACACTGGTTACGAACATACCAGTATTTCACATTTCTGATGGCTTATCTCGCACTTACATTTGACGTGGGTTATATCGCGATTAAGCTGTGATCGTGCAGTGTTAATCACTTAATTATGTTAGAAAGACAAATTAATTCCGAAATTTCATTACTCTACATTGATTATTTTTTGGTGTTGTGATTTTTTTCTGTCAATGTAGAAACTGTAGAACGCCTTTATTTTTGCGGAACAATTATGGAAGACCGAATTTAGTACTTCCGGTTTCGCTTTATCGTCTTCCGATTCCGTGTCAGTATAATTGAATGAGTGATTGGATATATGATTTGACCTTATTACTAATTTTATCCAGTCAGAATGCAAGTCTGAAAGTACAATGTCCTACGGACGAAAGCAATGTCCAGCTGTCCCTTCTTCACATACTGTGTGAAACGCGGAAATGATGTAAATTCTCGGGTGTAGGAAGATTAATGGACCCATTTCATGAGTCTAGAACTGCATGTGTCAGGCTGTATAGTATCATGTTGAAAACCAGAAAAAATAATAGAGAACTCAAAATGACCAGTGCCCTGACTGTTCTACACAAGGCGAATGCTTGCAGTCATTTGTAACTAATGAGGATTGCTACTGCCTACTGTACTACGACCTTATTTGAGACATCCTTGCTGATCGTCTGTTCCTACATCATACTGAAGATAATGACTGTGCTCTGTTCTGTCAAGTGCACATTTGGTAGCTACTGCACTATAACATGGCATAACGTTAGCCGTAGCGACTTGTTGCTTCCTTTATACTATCGGTCGTTATTGGTTACAGTGCTGATCGACCTCCATACTGTTGAAAGTACTATGGCGGTTTGATAAGCCTGGTAAATTACCATGAAAGAATGGAACGTTTTTGTTGCGTCTTCGGGGTTGGTCAGCTTGATTATTCCAAGGATCGTATAAATACTTTCAGTAGTGTACAGTTCATTGTTGACAGCCATTTGAAATGGTCAGTGTGTCGACTGAGATTGAAAATGGAGAAAACTTAGTTTAGTGCTGTTATTAAACGTTTTAATTTGAAGAGCTGGACTGCCACATAAACCAAAACGGGACTGGATGAAGTTCACGCGTAATCTGCACCATCACTGAAGACCATTTACTTTTGGATTTATACGTGGTCCGAGAAGCACCGAAGATGAAGCGCACTCCGGCCGCCCAATTGATGTCACCATAAAGGAAACCACTGACAAAATCCATGATATGGTAATGCAAGACCGCTGAATAAAAATTCGTGATGTTGCTGAGACTGCAGGCATCTCAAATAAGCTAGTGCATATCGAGCACGTAGAATTGGCGGCACGGGTGTCACGAATGCTAACAGACCACCAAAAGCGCATCCGGCACAACATTTCAACGCAATGTCTGGCGATATTTAATCGCAATCCTCATGACTTGTTGCGCCGATTTGCGACTGTTGATGGGACCTGGATCCATCATTACACACCAGAGTTAAAACGGCGGTCAAAATAATGGACAAAGGCTGGCGAAAGTGCTCCAAAGATGGCAAAGACCATTCTGTCAGCTGGTAAGGTGATGGCCACTGTTCCTTGCGTTTCCCAACGAACAATCCTCGTAGATTATTTCGAAAAAGATAGAAACGTAACTGGACCGCATTATGTTTCATTGTTGGATCGTTTGAAACTTGCGCTGGCAGAAGAAAGGCAAGGTTGGCACAAAAAAATGCGCTGTTTCGCCAGGATAGTTCACCATCCCTCACATCAACGATAACAAAGGCGAAAGTGCATGAATTAGACTTTTACTTGGTCCCTCATCCAGCTTGTTCACCAGGCTTAGTCCCAAGTGACTTCTTCCTGTTCCCTACCGTGAAACTTTGGCGTGCTGGGAATAAATTTTAATTAAATGAGGAAATGATAGTTGGAGTCAAAGAGTATATTGCAATTTGATAGCTGGAGGTTTGCTGGACCAAGTGTATACCCCACAAGAAGACTATGTCGAGAAGTAAGGTGAGTTGTTTTTCTTGCAGTTTTAGCAGACTCGTTAAACTATCCTCGTAGGTGGTGTTGCCACTAATTTATTGTCAAGAGTACAATTGTGACAACGTCGATCGAAGAATGTTGAATGGTCATACAACTTTGGACACTAGTATCACAAACAAGACTGCATAACTTGCCTTGCTGCTCTGTCCTTATCGTCTGTGAACAATCAAGCCTGTGTTTCATACGCAAAAGGAAAGTTATGGTAGAATTTTACGTCTAGACGATAATGAGATGGCTTGATTCCTTCCACAAGGGATAGAGATAGGAGAAAGACGAAAACGCGAGCTAGCACACGGATTCACAAGCTGCAGTTTTACTATATGGGTAAACCTAGGCAACCGAGCGCCTGAAGTCTTAATTTTTTTTTATGGTGTGAAATATTTTATTTGTGTGTATACGTTTTAAGGTTTGCCAATGACTTATAATTCTTTTGAGGTAGCACAGAACGTGGAGGATCAGTCGAAAAGAATGGATATTGTCCATAATAGAAGTTGTGATGAACACTAGGAAATGTAAAACAAGGGTAATGAAGTGTAGCGAAATTCAGTCGGATGAGGATGAGGGAAATCAGATTAGAAAAGTGACGTTAAAAGGTGTAGACAATACTGCTACTTGGGCAGCAAAATAGCGGACGACTGCACATGCAAAGATGATATAAAATGCAGACTGGTATTAATAGAAAAGCCTTCTTGGAAAGAGAACTATATTAATGTCGATTATAAATTTCAGTGTCATGAAGTCTTTTCTGAAAGCATTTGTGTGAATAGTAACCTTATATGGAAGTGGAACGTGGAAGATAAACAAGAGGAAAGTAGTGGCTTTAGAAATGTGGTGCTACAGTATTCTGTTGATTAGATAGGAAGATGGAGTAAATGATCAAGAGGTACTGAACCGATTTGGGGAAAAAAGAGCTTAATGGTACTGAAATAAAAGACGAGACGACTGATATGGCATATGCTATGGCAGCAGGGAATATTAAATATCGCCGGCCGGGGTGGCCGAGCGGTTCCAGGAGCTACAGTCTAGAACCGCGCGACCGCTAAGGGCATGGGTGTGTGTGATGTCCTTAGGTTAGTTAGCTTTAAGTAGTTCTAAGTTCTAGGGGACTGATGACCTTAGATGTTAAGTCCCATAGTGCTCAGAGCCAATATTAAATATCCTTTGGTGTATAATATATTCGTAATGGACGAAAGCATGGATGCAAGAACTGTGAAAGGAGACCAACACTAGAATTGGTACATACACAATTTCAAATAGATGTAGAGTGAAATAGCTGTGCAGATATGAAAGTACTTTCACAACATAGACTAGGCGGAAAGCTGCATCGAACCAGTGTTCAAACTAACAACGTAAGTTTTGATTTCTGTATTCAGCAGGACGTGCACCCCACATGAAGAGACAAAATACTAACTCGATCATAAAAGGGGGAGTAAGATAATCGCTCGTGGCTTTCGTTAACGGGACCATTCTGGTTTTCACCTTATTAGCGAAACCCCGGAAAAATCAGGCTTACTGGACTGGGATTTGAATCCCATTCCAACCAATGTCTTAATCGCTGCACCCTTTCGCTGAGTCATTTACAAATACACAATTAGTGTACACATTCGGTGGGCCATTGCACGATGGGTTTTGTCTAATCCAGGTAAACAATTCCTCAGTATAAAAGGCCACCCGAAGGTCATGGATATTACTGCCTGCCTACAAGATTGTCTTAAACTCTCTTTTTAACACAGAAGCGCAATTGGTTTCACTGTAAGGCGAAGAAATGAAAGCATGCCTCGGACTTAGTTGCCAATTTGGAAGAATTGGGGTTAACTTTGAGTACAATAATTTTAATTGGACGTGGCATGACTATTATGAGTACTAATTGAATCATTTTAATTGGCTTAACTGTGTGTTCTTACTGAAAGATAGTAAATAATTACACATGAAAACTCTATTTTTTTCTTGTGTCCACGAACGACCTAGATTCTGGGCACAGATATATAGTATTACTGTTTTAAAGATGTTATTGTCTTCGAAAGAAGGGCTCACCCTGAACTGCTGCGACCTAAAGCGTTTTGCTTGCTCTACGTTCTTAAATACTTACTGACTTAACCACGATCCTCTGCTTTGTAATAAATAGTGTCCCGTTGCCATTATTCTGTTTTTAGAAACCAAAAAAATGGTTCAAATGGCTCTGAGCACTATGGGACTTAACATCTGTGGTCATCAGTCCCCTAGAACTTAGAACTACTTAAACCTAACTAACCTAAGGACATCACACACACCCATGCCCGACGCAGAATTCGAACATGAGACCGTAGCGGTCACGCGGTTCCAGACTGAAGCGCCTAGAACCGCACGGCCACACTGACCGGCTTAGAAACCATATATTTAACCTGTATAAACTGTTCTAGATGTACTTGCCGCATTTATTCTCTATACATGAAGTATACAGATGGAATAGATAATAATGGGAGCACACCAAGAACAGTTTATACAACAACAACAACAAATTGGGAATGAGCGTATGGCCGGGAGGCCCCATCCGGGGAAGTTCGGCCGCGAAGCGCAAGTCTTATTTCAGTTGACGCCACATTGGGCGACTTGCGCGCCGGTGATTGAGGATAAAATGATGATGAGGACAACCTATAACCTATTTTCAATATGGTATGATCTATTAGATATTACTCTATCAATGTTTCATATACATCACTTAATTTACCTGATATATATTATAAGATTTTGAAGTATTTCGAATTACTACTTAATTTCCTTGATGGTTGTACTGTACATCAACATCTGTGTTCCTACTCTCCACAAAGAGACTGCTGACAGGCAGATATAACTCTTTGAAACAGTAACGTTAGAAAACGGGCTTGTAATCCGAAACCGGAGTAGAGAATTTTGTGAAATGGAAACAAGAATTCTACAAACGGTATTACCCATAAGAGCAAGCAAGTATGGTTCATACTCATAACTTCATCTGACTGAACTGATATACTGAAGAACTGCCTTTTTTCAAACTGAATGATTTTTTTGCGAATGCTCTTGAAAAGAGGGGAACTATAATGTAATGACTTGAGACTTTTCGCAAATATAGCTGAGAAGAGTTCTAGATACGGGATCCAGAGTTTCTGGGACAGCAAACTTTCACCTCGATTACCACGTAAACATTGCGTACCGTGGCTCGGACACATTTAACACATTTCGCGCCCATTTTTGAGAAACATTGTGCTGCAAATACTAATAAGCTTTATATCACTGTATTCTTCTTTTCAGAAACTGTCTGATAGTTAAAGGGAAGTTTTTATAATCATAATTACTTCATATAGCAGTAGATGACAAATGTAGAAGTCTTACTCATACAGCATACCTTCCGGCATATTCGTACTATCACTTGCTGAGAGGTCAATTTTTTTATGTTGCCCCGTTTATGACATGTCTGTGTTGTGTACGTTACACAGGACCTTCATATAACATATCTTTCGGCATTTACGTACAGTCATTTGCTGAAAAACAATTTTTTTTGCCCCGTTTTGACTAGTAAATGTTGCCCGCGTTTCAAAGGACGTTCAGTTTATACGTTTTACTTCCCCTACCGATATTTAGGCATATTTCTCATATTTGTCGCTTCCTTGTGGATATGGAATGGCACTAGACTATCTAAGTGTCATAACTGATTCTCACTCTTCTCAACAAGATACATGTGCAGCATCTAGTAGTAAAAAACTACAAGTTCTGGTGTACCACGAAATAAAAAATTGTCACTGTATTTCTTACGTTTATATGACGTTAATTCAAGTGAATGATTGTTATTTCTGAGGATAAAGCATATTTATGAGAACTGTGAAGAAGGAGAGAAACACAGTAGAAGCAGTGATGGCATTTGAGTTAATAAAGCTAGCGTGAAGTGCAGTGACAGTAAACAGAACAGACTGAAAGAGGTGACGCCCTCTTCTACCGGGGAGTTTCTCTGGTAAGACGCATCCAGTGACAACGGAAATCTGTCTGCTAAGACTGTACACTTAGTGACAATAAAAGAACTATTTTCACCATTCATGCCTTCTGAGATTTATTCCTAACATTGAATTTAAGTTGTAAGTCAGTCAGGAGTGACAGATTAGAGTCTAAAGCTGCATGGTGACACAGCTCAAGGTGGAAGGGTCAGGGGCAATATGGTTTTAGACATTGCAGAGTGATGAACGAAGAAACTACCACTATAGTGCTGAATTTTGGAAAAAATGTAACCAGTTAATTAGATTAGGTATAATTAGATTTTTGCTGAGGAAACATCATACAAGTGTGAGAACTATGAGCTAAGGCGGGAAAATAAGAGAGACAAAATCGACAGGGCAATATTAAATTGCGAAGTACCTGTTACCGAAGTACGCTGTATAATCAAAATAGAAAAATGAAAATGATGTTTTCAAAGTAAAATAAAAGTGTAGAACGAAGGGTAAGGAAAGTAAATTAAGAAAGCTACAGTAGTTCGTGGGTGTGAGAAGGAAGGTTAATTTCCGTTTGGTTGGTTTCGGGACTTGAGAAGTAAGGCAAGAATCGACATCCTTGCACCTGCCCGTCGTTATAAGTTGTTTATTTTTATAGTTTTTTTAACACACTGCCACTCTCACTGAAAACAGCGGTGATCACAGGCAACAGAGATAGGCTCTACTCCTTCGGCCAAATTACGTGTCTGTACAGCGAAAGACTCGTCCGTGTCATACTCTGTCACAGATATGAAACCAATGAGCGCGTGTAGTTACTCCGAGCGAACGAGAGAGTAGATTCTTGTAGTATCGAGTTAGGTTTCTAGTCCCACAGAACGTGTTCTTCTGTGGCCACAATCTCATTCAGAATCCATCGCCAGAACACTCTGAATTCTTTTCGAAGAAAAACTTGTACAATGGTTCCCGGACACGAACTGAAACTTGCTGCGAATTGCTGGCAGCTACCGCACTATTTCCATAGCTCTTCACGTAGGTTTCATCAGACGAAGGCCAGTCGTTTCTCGCGGCGCGCATCCCGAATACGAGCCGATAGAGAGAACACTTGCACTGTCTGCCTGTTGCACCTGTGTTCACCACTGTCGTTCCACCACGGCAGCACAAGCGTCACCTGCAGTCGCACACAAGCGGCAAGCGGCCGACACACAGACGCAGCTGAGCCGCGAGGCACTCACACTGTCCGCGAAGAATCCGAGGGCCGTGGAATGTGGAGTCCGCGAGGCTTGCAGCGGATCTGGCGAGGGCGGGCCAGCGCGCCGCGACCACCACGGCTCGCAGGGGGCGGCGCCACCCCACCACCCCGCCCCCGGGGCGCCGCCGCCCCCCACCCCCCGCCGGCGAGACGACCAGAAATAGAGCAGTCGCCGCCCGGCCCAGTCAAATCGAGCGCTCGCCCAGCGCGCACGGTCGCGATCATGTTTCCAGACGCTGCCTCCGCCGCTTCCACCGCCCCCGCACACATCCAGAGGCTGCTACGAGAGCGCCGTATGCCGTCCGGTCCCTTGCCACTACGGTCGTTAACTCTCGGCCCCGCCCAACGTCGTTCGTGACCGTAAAGCCGACATCCCTGCGTTACGCAGTTGCAAACGGGCATCAGATTTGTTGTCGCTCGAAAATGCTCGAGATTACTATATGCGCTCACCGATTTGACCGGTATTGAGCGGTTTCCAGTCACTACCAACGTTGAAAGTTCCTGGCAGATTAAAACTGTGTGCCGGACCGAGACTCGAACTCGGGTCCTTTGCATTTCGCGGGCAAGTGCTCTACCAACTGAGCTACCCAAGTACGACTGACGCCCCGCCCTCACAGCTTTACTTCCGCCTCCTACCTCCCAGTTGGTAGAGCACTTGCCCGCGAAAGGCAAAGGTCCCGAGTTCGAGTCTCGGTCCGGCACACAGTTTTAATCTGCCAGGAAGTTTCATATCAGCGCACACTCCGCTGCAGAGTGAAAATCTCATTCCGGAAACATCCCCCAGGCTGTGGCTAAGCCATGTCTCCGCAATATCCTTTCTTTCAGGAGTGCTAGTTCTGCATGGTTCGCAGGAGAGCTTCTGTAAAGTTTGTGAGGTAGGAGACGAGGTACTGGCGGAAGTAAAGCTGTGAGGAAGGGGCGTGAGTCGTGCTTGGGTAGCTCAGTTGGTAGAGCACTTGCCCGCGAAAGGCAAAGGTCCCGAGTTCGAGTCTCGGTCCGGCACACAGTTTTAATCTGCCAGGAAGTTTCATATCAGCGCACACTCCGCTGCAGAGTGAAAATCTCATTCTACTACCAACGTTATTTGGCAACGCGTTTAATGCGCCAGAAATACCGATAAACAGAGTTTTCGGGAATTCCCGTTACAAACATCTTGGACTTGTAGGAGGAGGGGGGGGGGGTAGTACCTAACCCATGTCCGTAAGTGTATCGTTTCCGTGCTACAGCCGTTTGTAAATATGTTTGCTAGGAAGGCATGCAACTGCGTAGTCGATAGTCATGATGGGGGTTGGTTACGTCCGACCGGCTAATCTCATTTGACTTCTGTCTTACCTCTGTCACCTTGTTCGGGCCTTATTCACGTGTCTGAGTGCACTGGCAATGCCAAACGAAAGTCTATTACACTGAAACAGTCCAAAACGAATATTGACAACTAAGCAGCATTGGGAATCACAGCCAATGCAAGCTGGAGGTATACCTCACCTCGCAGTCGCAGTAGCTCCAGTCGATGTTTGTCTCTCAGTGTGAAGGTACCTTTCTGGCTTTGACGAACTTCAGTGTCACTGACGGGGGAAGACCCATATGTGCCTCAAAAGCTTTGAGACCCAAGAAGGGCTTTGTCGCACCTGAGCTAAACTTGGAAAAGAGGTCATTCAGGTAAGGGATGATGGCTAGCGATTAGATGTGGGGGCAGAGTCATGGATTTCTAAGCCAGTAGCATTGAACAGACCCAGACCCGAGAGAATGATTGCTTCAGGAGCATTGCCAACCAAAATCCCGGCTGTGCATTCATTTGAACGATACTGAACTACGACTGAAAATTAGCTGTTGATTTTAATGACATAATTGTGCTGTGGAGTGTCAATATCATCACCGATGTATCATAGTGCTGGAGGACCCTGTGTCTATCTGTAGCACAATGGGCACATTGTTGATGGCTAGCATGAGCGATAGAGATTCCTCTGAATGAGGAAGCACAAACTGGATGTAGGATATGTCCGGCAACAGGTCTGCCCTGTCGTCCACCCTGTGTCTGACTGGTCCATAAGTGTTTAGTTGCCTTTCTTTTTGAATATTGCTTGGCACATTTCAGCCCTATATCCGGATTTCCCACAAGAGTTGCTCTAGCACACCAGTAGTGTCACTGGTGTCTCTGGTGACTAATAAAACACAAGCTTCTGGAAGGGAGCTGTTGAGGGCGAAGTCAGGCTACCGAGTATTTGTCTGCATTGTGTGAAACTGACGTCACGGAGAGTGCAGCTGGGGCTGAGGGCAGCGTGTTGGTCGGGCGCTAAACACTTGTGATGGGTCCTGCAGGTTTGCTGATGATCTGAGACAGTGTTCAAAAGTTTTTCTATTTGGGAGACATGTTTCTAAGGAAGGGTCCTCCAATTTAAGGAGGTACACAAATAGTTCATCTTCAGGGCATGTACAAGAATCATATCCCAGGCCAAGGAAGCCACGTATGATTACTTTGAGGATTACTAGACTGGAAATGGCAGTCACGACATAAACCCTGGAAGTGTGCCATCCATTCGTGTTAAGATGGTCCGCTATGTTTACGGCAGGTCTGCTGTCATAAGTATATGTACATGTGATCCAAAGTATTCTAGCAAACTCAACTTCAACCTCTCATAGGGCATACTGTAGAGTTCCACTTCTAGGTGGCAAATGTCTGAGCTCACGTGTGCCAGAAAGAAGGCATTGCTATCAACTGTGATGCCAAGGGCTAAGACGTGCTGTTCCACGCATGCAGTGTAGTTCACCCATGGCTCGGCCTTCTTGTCGAGCTGCTGGAACGGCGACAACGCCGTCTGGAAGCCCTTGAACATGTAGTCGATCTGGAAGAGACGGTTGGAGAGCTCCAGAGGTGACGTGGATGTGGTCGCCAGCCAATCGATCAGGAGTTCGTAGGTGTGCTGCATTTGGTGGATGCAGTAACAACATTTAGGCAGAGACATAAACTGGTTCCGTCTTGCTGGAAGCAATGTGACACTAAATGTATTTGAAAGTGGAAGAGCACATTCCAAAATAATGTCTACCTGGCTCGGACAAAACAATTGCGACACTGCCTCATAAAAAATTACTCCATTGACTCTTGAATAAGTCCACCAAAGACGGTGCAGAAAAAATACCTGGGTATAAAATGACTATGATGTTTATTGTAACAAACATAAATACTTTTCAACTATGGAAGTTAATTTGGAACAAAATATTAGAAAACAGGTCACTATTTAGATCTTAAAAGAACAAGAATAACATCTGAAGGCTGAAGACCTGAAAAAAATTAGTAAATAGTAAGTTCCAAAATCCAATGTCCATACACTAAGCATATCACAATCAAAGTCCCGAAGGGACACACAGATGTTTAAGTAAGGTGGTTGCCAATCAAAAATGAAGACAAATAATACGAAGTCTGCGGCCGCGGTTCTAGGTGCTTCACTGTCTGGAACCACGCTGCTGCTGCAGTCACAGCTTCGAATTCTGCCTCGGCTATGGATGTGTGTGATGTCTTTAGGTTATTTAGGTTTAAGTAGTTCTAAGTCTAGGGGACTGATGACCTCAGATGCTAAGTCCTATAGTGCTTAGAGCCATTTTTGAACCATTAATACGAAGTCTGACTGCTGGTCATGGTGTCAGAGGTCATGTCTCTTCAATATAGAGGCACAGATGGTGTAGTTCATATCTGGCAGCCCCTGGAAGCGAAGATGGACGTTGGCGGCGTTGTCATTGAAGCGATGGCTCCAGCGTGAAATCCTGATTGTGGGGATGTTTTTGCAATCAGTGCCTACCCCCAAGAAGCTCACTCAGAGTGAACTTGAGCGTAGCCTAGGTACCTGCCTAGAAACTGCCGAGGCGCCAGGTTACTGCAGGTAATACTTTTGGTCACATGCCCCATGGAGGAGGAAAGGTCTGTGGGGCTAGTGACCTCTGGCAGTGCTTCAATTCCTGCCTGTTGGCAGGGTAGAGTGTGGACATCCCTTGACTGTCATCTGAAGAGCTGTCCTCTGCATGGTCTGTGTCCACATAACCTGTCTATGTTGTTGCTTACTGACTGAATAGGTACAAGACCTCGACACAGCATTCCTCATCCTCCCCCCCCCCCCCCAAAAAGAGAGGAGGAGAGGTGGTAGCACATCTCAATGTCACTGGAAGGGATAGGGCCCTGCCAGTGGTTGGAGTGGGTTGGGGGGGGGGGTCTCAGGTGCACCTCCATCAGCATTGGCATTTGTGATGCATGTGCAGCAGCTGGGGGACCTCAAGGAAGCCAGTCATAGGCCAGAGCTGAAACAGACAAGTGGTGTCTGGCGTGTTCATTGAGGAGGGCTTTGCCTCTGGAATAAAAGATGTTGGTAGATTACTGGACACAGGAAGAAGAATACGGCAAAGCTGCAATTGGTTAATGTGCTTACAGCACTCTGTGCCTTCTTGAAGTATCACCTCAGCCAGAGACCTGGTCAGAAGATTGGAAACAACCACAGGAAACCAATTCCGGCAGCCTTTGGTGAAGACAATTGCCCACAGGCTATGTTTGGGTGAGAAATAGTTGTGTTGCACAGCCAAGAGGAAGGGTGTGTGCTGCCAGACTGGATGATAGGTAATTGCCACTGATGGGGTCAGTTGTGGAGTTTTTCTGCTGGGGTTGACCTGTCCTGAGCCGTGGAGCGACAAGAAACCAGGAAGAGCATAAGGGCCTCATCCAAATGTTGATGGCACTGGAGCTTGGACATATGGGAATTAAAGGTACTGACTAAGTGTTCAGCTAGACCATTAGAAGAAGAGAAGGATTGTGCAATATGTATCAATGGTATCCCATTTGCTTTGCAGAAAGTGGAAAACTCTGCAGAAAAAATTGATGGCCATTATCTATGACAGTGGATTCTGGGAGCCCTCCAACTGAAGACATACAGGACAGAATTTAAGTGGTCTGACCTGCAAACATGGCAGCCATGCCTGAGGCATAGGGGAAGCTACAGCCAGCATCTATGGCGATTAACCAGGAGTCCCCCAGGAAGGAACCCACCAA
This sequence comes from Schistocerca piceifrons, assembly GCF_021461385.2. Taxonomy (NCBI): domain Eukaryota; kingdom Metazoa; phylum Arthropoda; class Insecta; order Orthoptera; family Acrididae; genus Schistocerca; species Schistocerca piceifrons. Next base: position 498,492,030 of record NC_060144.1, read on the forward strand.
ACCAGGTGTAACAGTGACCAGATAATATCTGACCAAGGAAAAAACGACGATCCTTCATTATGGCTATCAACCTGAGAGACTCTTCAAAATGATTGCTTACATTACTTTACTGGAAATGACAGTTGTGAGGTAAATCCTGGAGGCATTCACGGTCAAATTTATGGCAGCTGAAAAGCTTGTTGTGGACTGCCACCATATGTACCTTGGAGTAAAATATTCTTAAAAAACTCGAAATCAACCTGTCATAGGGCAGATCTTGCGGTTCCGCTTTCAAATTTAATTGTTCTAGAAGGTGTTTAATGTCTAGACCCATGTATGACAGGAAAACTAGTGGGCATCTTCTGTGTGCTACGGTCTAAGAAGTGTTGTTCCATGCATGCGACATAGTTTGCCCATGGTTCAACCTTCACATCAAGCTGCTGAAGTGGCAAGGGCGCCGTCCAGAAGCCCTTTATCATGGAGTCGATCTAGGAGAGACAGTTGGGGAGCTCTGCAGGCAATGTGGTGATGGGTGCCAGCCACTCGATCAGGAGTTCATGTGTGCTGTGCATCTGCTGGAGCAGTAACAACACCTGGGCAGAGACATCCCCGGTTCTGTCATGCTGGAAGAAACATGACAGTAAGTGTACTTGAAAGTGGAAGAACTCAGATCAAAACATACCCTTCTTTGAGATGAATATGAAGTTAATTGTAGCACACATGAGTGGTCTTCTCTGATGGGATTTAGTATGGAACACATTGATTGAAAATAAGTCACTTCTTGGACATTAAGAGAACAGCAATATTATCTGAAGGCTGAAGACCCTAAAATGTCACAGTAATCTAAAAGTTCCAAACTCCAATGACCATAGACTAAGTGTACCGCAGTCACACTCTGGAAGGGATGTGTGAAAGTTAAGGTCCTGAGAATAAAAGTCCTGAATATTTCTGATGAAAAACAGAGGCAAATATCAAAAAGTCCGATTGCTTTTCAAGACATCTGAGGCCACATCACTTTGGTGTAGAGGCAAAAATCGTGCAAGTCAATAGCTGGCAGCTCCTGGCGATGAGTCTCCAATGGACACAGCGTCGTCATAGCAGCAGCTCCAGAGTGAGATCCTGACTGTGGGAATGCTTTTGCAGTTGACACCTTGCCCAGGAAACTCACTCGGAGTGAACTCTTCGAATGTAGCCTGGGCACTGGCATAAATACTGCTCGGGTGCCAGGATACTACAGGTACTAATTTCAGTCAAATGACCTTTGGAGGAGAAAAGGTCCCTGGGCCAGTGACTTCTGGTGGCCTTGCGGAAAGGCAGACTGCAGCCATCGCTTGTCTGTCATGTGAAGAGCTGTCCCCTGTGAGGTCTGTGCCCCTGTAACCCCTCTGTGTGCTTGGTTGCTGGCTGAGTAGGCATAAAGCATCGACAAAGCAGTTAGCGCCTGGTGCAGAGATTGGCAGCTGACTGAACATCAATAAACGTATGAAGTGAACATAAAAATGTGGAAAAATCCAATACCATTTACTTACACGATTAGCAGTCACTCAGAACCTACAGAGAGCTGGAAGATTCTGTCTGGAGCGATATAAGGTAGAACAAGCACATACACCGAGTGGAAAGTAAGGATGTTCAGTTACATGTAATATATTGAATTACACTCTTTATGTTAAAAATGAAACAAAAACAGATTAGTTGCAAAGTGTACAACTTTGCTTCCGCCATTTCTTCCCAAAAATTTGCGGCTTTAATGAAACAAATTGGTTACACATGTATCAATTCAAAGTATTTTCCATCGCTGGCCACTACTTTCTCCTATCTTTCGGGCAGTTTACGGGCCCTGCGTCTTTTGAAGCGATCCACGAATCGATCCAGTTTGTGACTTCTTCATGAGATCGGAAGTGTTGGTCAGCCAGTCCATGCGCCATTGATCTAAACAGGTGATAGTCAGAGGAAGAAATGTCTGTAGAATACGGCGGGTGGGGTAGGACTTCGCATTTTAACGTTTCCAAGTACGTTTTGACCTCTTTTGCAACGTGGGGCCGAGCGTTGTCGTGCTGCAAAATCACTTTATCGTGCCTCTCGCTGTATTGCGGCCGTTTGTCTTTTAATGCTCTTCTCAAACGCATTAATTGCGTTCGATAATGAGCACCTGTGATTGTTTCACTTCGTTTTAACACCTCATAGTACACTACGCCGAGCTGGTCCCACCAAATGCAGAGCGTGATCTTGGAGCCGTGACTATTCGGTTTGGCCATCGACGTGAAAGCATGGCCGGGATATCCCCATGATTTTTTTGCGTTTATGGTTATCGTAGTGAACCCGGTCACAATGCGATGCAGAAATCCCTTCCGTTTTTGTCTCTGAAGCAACTGTTCATAAACACACAAACGCCGTTCAACGTCTCTTGGTTTCAGCTCACACGGGACCCAAGTTCCTTCTTTCTGAATCATGCCCATAGCCTTGAAACGTTTTGAAATGACTTGCTGTGTCACTCCCACTAATAGTGCCAATTCTTCTTCAGTTGGACGCGAGTCTTCACTCAGCAATGTCTCCAATTCTGCATCTTCGAAAACATTCTCTCTTCCACCACTATGCCGGTCTACGACGTTAAAATCACCGTTCTTGAAGCATTGAAACTACTCACGACACGTTCTTTCGCTAATAGCGTCCTTACCATACGTACTTGAGAGCATTCGATGAGACTCAACCGATGTTTTCTTCATATTGAAACAAAACAGTAACACCTTCAGCAAATGACGAGAATTAGTCTCGTAAACTGACATTTTCAATCAAGAACAACTTTATGATGCAGACACAAATCGACTAATGTTTGAATGAAATTATGTTGACAGGGGTTCAAGCTAACTGCCTGACGTCTGCGATCTGTTTCTTTCGACCGCTACTTACCGTTGTCGCCACCTATCGGCAAACGGCGGAAGCAAAGTTGTACACCTTATATATAATTTGGTAGCCCAAAGAAGCTATGCATCTGTCTGCTGTGCAAAACGAACTGGGGTGTTGTGGAGCATAAACACATCTTTGGGGAGCTTCCCATGACTTAATCTTGACAGGCTCTCGTCGCCATGAGATTTCTGTTGTATGCTCCTGTGACTTTTTTCACTTTACGAACGTAATATGTTAACAGTGTACCATGGCAGCCCCAGAAAACACACAGACTTCACCTTGCCGTCTTATGGCTTGGTCTTTGGGTTTTTCGGTGATGCTGAATCCACGTGTTTTCACTGTTGCATTGCTCCTCGTCTCAAAGTTGTAGTGATACACCTAGCACTAGTCCACGTTGTATATGAGGCTAAAAATATCGTATTGACTGGCCTTCACAGCTGCAAGAATTCTGATGCTGACTCGTTTTTTCAGCATGTTTGAGTGGGTATGAGGAATTGATGAACCCAGCAGGCAGCGAGCTTTGTTGCAGCGTGGTAGGTTACTGTGGTACAGGAATTTTCAATGTTTGCTTAGACTGCAGACATGTACCTACAACCAAATTTAATTAAATAATTTCAGCTTTTTGAGGTGGAAATTAAAACTTCCTGACTACAGCTCGTAAGCTACTGCGACCTGTTGTGGAATATTGCTACAGTTGTGGCGGTTCGCCCGCTTTTATTTGTTCGTTGATTGTCCTCGGTGTCGACGTACTGGCTGAAAGAATAGAGGATGGAAGTGTAGTACTGTCTAATGATGTAGCCGACAGATGCACAGTTGGGTTTCATAGTACTTTACTTTCACTATCCACAATCCCCAAACCACAAAAACTTGCACCAGTACTAATACAGAAAGGCAGTGAAAAATTTGGATGTCCTAACTAATTCTTTTTTCAAACTGTGAAATGCCTCTTCACACTCCTCTGTCCAATTCCACATCACATTCTTTTTCATTAAACTACCAAGGCAAGGACGGTTAAATGCCTGATCTGATACGAACTTTCATTAGAAGCCAAACAAACCAAACATATCTTTAAGAGCCTTCTTGTTCTTTGGGGGTGGGAAATCGGCAATAGCAGAAAGCTTTTCTGGATCAGGCTGTATACCTTCCTCGTTAATCCTGTGACCCAAAAATGAAATTTCCTTCTTTAAAAATTCAGATTTGCTTAATTTTAGTTTCGTACCTCCTCCTCTGTGCATAGCTCTCAGTACTTCATTCAGAATCTTACAGTGCTTGTACCATTCTGCACTCGCTACTATGATAGCACCTACATAGCACGTTATTTCATTGGTTAATATCTCACTTAGCACCTTGTCAATAGTTGTGATTAAAACACACACACAGACAAGTTCAGACCAAATGGCGCCACACAGTACTGGTAGCGCTTACCTTCATGTAAAAATGTTGTACATGGCTTAGATTCCTTGGCCAAACTGATATTCCAGTAGCCACAAGTCACATCAAAAGAAGTCAGAAATTTACGTCCACGGGACTTTTGTAAAATTTCATCTACCGCACGCTAGTGGGTTTGTCACTCTCTCCTATTACAATTTCATTTAACTTCCAGGCATCCAGAAACTGCCTGACACCACCGTTCTTCTTCTTTACAACCACAAGTGGGTTATTATACCTGCTGTTTGACCTTTCAATTAACCCTCATGAGACCATCTTTAGAATTTCTTTCCTGACTACTTCTTTTTTGAAAATGGAATAATATAACGTTTTTCGAACATGTTTCATGATCCTTAAACTTTAATTTGCACTCAAAATCTTTTACCAAACCTGGACTGTCTGAAAATGACTTACAGTTGCTTCGGAGAATACCTTTTAATTCCTCCCTTTGACTATTTGTAATACCTTCAATATACTCAACTCTCTTTATTATCTCCAACCTTACTCTCTCCCCCTCTTCTTCCTCAATAACCTGCTCTGTGGTCAAAACTGTTAATGGCGAATCTAATTCAGTTTCCATACACTTGTCCATACCTTTCAAAAATGATACTTTGTACCTACTTCCGTTGTACTTAAAACTAGACTTACCACTAGCAAAATCAATATTTACACACAATTTGCGCAAGAAATTAGTTCCAAATATTACATCAATGCTGTCCTGCCAATTCCACAGTTAACAGTACCTCTTGTTTTACACTCTATAGCTTACCAGTAGCATCGATAATTTTTATTCCAGAAACATGCATCACTACGATACCCTCTGTGTTCTTAATAGATTCAAAAAATGCCTGTGAAATGTCATTCAAGTCACTACCACTGTCCAGTAAACACTTAACATGTATCCCTTGTACCCTTGCTGCTATTACAGGGAGCCACGCTTCCTTTTTACTTGCCATACGATCTTCTTCATACAACACATCCTTATTAATCCTTTCCCTGGAGAAACCATCATCCTGCTTATCAAAATTATTATAGACTCAGTCAAATGACAGATAACATGGCCCTTTTCCTCATTACCGCCCTCAAACTCTAACTCTTCATTAGGCCTAATATTATCCTCTTTTATTCTTTCTTTACTTACCACAAGGCCATCATTATCAATTACAAATTCCAATACCTCGTCCTCATCACTCCTGGATTCGTCACCGCTATCATCATTACCACTACTGCCATAATCAGGCCCGCTGTCACTCTCATTGTCCTAAAATACTTGACTGATTAGTTGATCCTTGTGTCCTGTACTAGACCACAAAGCAAAACACGTGAATTCTTTGTGTTCTCTTAAAAATTTAACATCCATTTTGACACTGGGCATCCTGAGCACCAGCAACACACACTGTTTCATCACTTGATTTTATTATAGTAAGTTCCTCCTCTCCTTTTATGGGATAAACATTGCTACCCACACCATCATTCAAAATCTCACTAGAGTTAGAAATTACACTCGTTTTACTACTATCATTTGCATTACCCTTACTTGTGATTACAGCACATTTATATACACGTGGTTCTTCATCACTACCTGCTCGAGTGCGAGCCAAAAATGGAGCATTATCTAGTTTAATTGGTTTGATCCAGAATTTAGTCATCTCCTCCATTTCTTTTACTTGAATTTCTCCTACAATTTCCGTGGCCATTCTGGCTATCCTCCAGATCCTTTTGTGTAAATAGTTAAACCAACTTTTTGGCGTCACTAGTGGTCACTGGATCTGCCCAGTTAGCTATTTTCAATTTCTATCTGGTTAGTCCTATGAGGGGATGATATGACGAAGTAATTTGGGATATTTTTACTTACCCTCTGGTTTTGCCATCTGCTTCCTTAAAATAATCTGCATTTTCATAAAAGAGAAAGGTTGGCCCTCAGTTTTAAGGAATATAGTACCAGATCTAATTTTGTGCTTAGTTTTATGTATGTAAATGATTTTCTAATTTATTTTGATTATTCTTAGTTAATATCAGTAATTGCTTCGTAACTTAAATTCTGTTGTTGCTGAATAAACAAATATAAATTCTGTACTAATTATAAACATTTGGAGGAACAACAAATAGTATTTTGAAAGTATTTATTTCTGCTCTATTCGAAAACATGTTAGCAAAGCCACCCTTAATTAATTCCAAAGTAATTAACAGTTTCGTCAAAAGTATTGTTTGCGTAACGATATTTTTTAATTTCATGTTACTACAAGATGTTTCACTGCATGACAGAATGGCGATGTACTTCCAACATGATGGATGTCCGGCACATAGCTCGCGTGCGGCTGAAGCGGTATTGAATAGCATTTTTCATGACAGGTCGATTGGTCGTCGAAGCACCATACCATGGCCCACACGTTCTGTGAGGGAAGTTGAAGGATATTTGCTATCGTGATCCACCGACAACGCCTGACAACATGAGTCAGTGCATTGTCAATGCATGTGCGAACATTACGGAAGGCGAACTACTCGCTGTTGAGAGGAATGTCGTTACACGTATTGCCAAATGCATTGAGGTTGACGGACATAATTTTGAGCATTTATTACGTTAATGTGGTATTTACAGGTAAACACGCTGTAACAGCATGGGTTCTCAGAAATGATAAGTTCACAAAGGTACATGTATCACATTGGAACAACCGAAATAAAATGTTCAAACGTACCTAAGTTCTGTGTTTTAATTTAAGAAACCTACCTGTTACCAACTGTTCGTCTAAAATTGTGAGCCATATGTTTGTGACTATTAAAGCGCAATCTGTCACAAAGCGAAAAAAGAGGTCCAACTAAAACATTCATATTTCTTTACGTACTACATGAATATGTAGTAAAAATGGGGGTTCCTATTTAAATAAAACGCAATTGATATCCGTTTGACCTATGGCAGCGCCATCTAGCGGGCCAACCATAGCGCCATCTCGTTTCCCCCTTCAAGCTAGACGAGTTTCATTCTTTGTAGTTTTTTCGTTTCATGCTTATTTCGTGAGATATTTGGACCGGTCACTATCAATGGACCACCCTGTATAAAGTCTCCACACTCTTCATTCGCTTCCATCGAATACTGTTGCAACTGACAGCGGAATAGTGCGTACGACTTCATGAAATTCAATATTCGTACCACCAATTTCTTCACATGCTCCATGCCCACAAATTTAGCAGAAAGTTCTTCTTGATGTACAGAGCAATGAACCCCGTCTGCCGATGAGAGTAATTTTTTACTGTCTCATTGTCAACTAAATCTTAAAATTCTTTCTGCATGGTATTGTAATGTCGTTTCGTATCGATTTTGCAGTACCCATCAATCATGCGACTGCGTCATGGATAATGAGAATATCCATCCCTCTCTTCCCTCATTCCTATTCATTTTTAAAGGCTTGTGACTGTAGATCTCTTTATGTCTCTTTTTATGCAAACAGCCACTGTACCTCTGAACGTCCTTCATACCACGAACAAATGGCGAAGAATAAACAGCGTTGACGCCACGACTCTGCCGAATTGAAGAGAGTTGGCGAGGTGTGTCTGTCCTGTAACGCAGAGGCTTTTTGAAAGGCGTACGACGCACGTCCTGAAACCACAAAGTGTGTGTAGTCCAGTTCACATCACAAAGAAGCAGAGCCGAATAAAATTAATTGCATAATTTCAATTATAGATTCGAGTTTCTTGCAAAATTTCAAGCTCACTGCTAGTAATCGTAGATCTGACTGTCAATCAATTAAAACGTCACAATACTAAATCATCTATTTTATGTAGTAACATTAATTTTCTCCAATTGAATGACATCAGCAACCCACTCGGATAGTCGTCCATGTTGAAGCGCTGCTTCTGGGAGGGGAAGGTGTGCTGATCCCAAATCGAATTCACCCAGGGGACTAAGGATGAGGGTCAGTGTGCTGCCCATCCTGGATGCGGCTTTTTGGTACATCCCTCTAGGAGAATACCAGGCTGGTAACTAAGTTTCGCCTCAGTTTCACGATCAGCAAACATTTCGAAAACTTTCGCTCGCTTTCACTTAAATATCACTACACAACTGGGGTACATATGCTACGTACCATGGGGTAACAGGGTGGCGCACAGGAAGGAGTCCATCCATCTCTTGAAATAACCTTGCCAAATCCGTTACTAACCACGCAGTGATGAGGATCAAAGGCATAAGAAAAAGTATAACCAAAGGACACCACTGATGGCTTCCGCGCACGAGGGACCACCGGCTGGAGGGCGTGAAACAATGTTCACATTAACCATTTAATTAATTTAGAAAGTACCTAAGGTGGTGGGCGAAAATCCGTAAAGTTCAGAGCCGTTATGTTCGAATTTAAGTTGGAGCCATGCCAATGTGGATGGGCATTAATTTCTCCCATGCTCGAAGAACTGGCACAAAGACAGCTCTCCCAACTTGTGCATCCATAGACTGTGTCATCCCACTGGTCTGAGGGAGCAGCAACAGTTCTGCCTCCACCCCTTGTTATGTTGGCTATGGGAACCTTTTATCTATGGACACACGCTGCTGGATGGCTTTCGAGTTTACGAAAGTGCGGGGACAATGCTCTGTGACTCCATTCGGTTACAGATACTGGACAGTAGCGTGGAAGTTATCAACGTTCTAATACACACACATTGCCTTCCGTTACCTTGGGAGCATTCCTGTGTGAAAATAGTCCGGCTAGATTAGCATGTTTTGCGATAGGATACTTGCAGGAACTAGTATGTTGGTAACTACCATACAACTCTGCTACTTGTACCATGAGCGCCTGGCATTGTAATTCCGCCAGTAGCGATATGGTTAGTTTTGTCGTACTGCTCCTGTTTTTGTGATCGTACTTCGGAACTCATGGCTAACATTGATCTCATTTCGGAAGTTCCCGCTCTCTATATAGACTGGACGCATTCTTGTTTAATTTTCATTGTGTCTTTATGTATTTTCTATTTCACTGCTTGCCGTACGGCAAGGTGACAGCTTGCTAAGTTTCTCAGAACTTCTCTCTAATTATAGTATCAATTTAGGCGACGAAAGTCTTACAGTAGGTGAAGAAGGTTAATGTCTTCATAATGTAAGGCAGAATATTATCCTGGCTGATAGGAAACCATTGATAGGCAGTAACTTCCCTTTCTCTATCCACTGTCATCACAGATGTGACCTACCATACTACTACACCTGCTACAACTCTTCGTCTTTTTGACAGTTTTAACACTGTTGGGGACACTTTCAGTGAGGTGTCTGAATGTCTACGCATGAGTGGCAGCCCATTTTTGCTCAAGAGCCGAAACCGGAGAAGGTAGTGATGATGGTCGCTGGGATCTGGAGCGAAATCGGCGTTTGAACTTATCCGAAAGGTGTTCTGTTAGGTTCAGTTCGGGAGACTGGGCGGGTCAGTCCATTTCAGGAGTGTATTTGCCACAAACCATTGCTTCAGAGATGTTGCTTTGCGATAAGGTGGACTGCGAGCTGATACAGTCGTGGTCTCCTAACTGTTCCTTTACCGTACGCGTCACATTATGCTGTAAAATGTATTCACACCCTTCCTCATTTAGGATTTTGCTTAAGCGGAGTAAGAGGCCCATAACCTAACCATGGAAAACCCCTATGGAGTAACACCACCTCCTCTGTACTCTTCCATTGGATTGCCACTGGTTACAGTGTCATTCATCACACCTTTCCAATCATCCACTGAGCTGTGTCGTTGCTCTGTACCCCGCCTCAACCGTCGCTTAGCACTGACTTCAGAAATTTGGCTTACGAGGAGCTGCTCGACCATTGTATCTCGTTCTTTTTATCTCCCTATGCACAATCACTCTGTTAGCTGGACTTCCGGTAGCACATTGGGACTCACTACTGGTTCCTTTCGCTGATTTCATACGATTCTTACAACCACCGTCTGCAGTGCTTAATAGTCCCTGTCAGTCAGCATGCGTGGTCTTCCTGGCCTAGGTTTAGCAGTGGTTGTTCCTTCGGATTTTCACTTCACAACTGTATCACCAAAAGTTGGCTTTGGGAGCTTTAGAAACGTTGAAATGTCCCTGAAGAATCTGTTACTCAGGTGACATCCAATGGCTAGTCGACTTTCGAGGTCACTGAGTTCTCCTGACCGACCTGTCCTTCTGTTACTGTTTCTCTACTGGCAACACAGTACTGCCCTCCTCCATTTATACACACGGGGTCCCGAGTTCGATTCCCGGCGGGGTCAGGAATTTTCACCAGCCTCGAGATGACTGGATGTTTGTGTTGTCCTCATAATTTCATCATCATCATGAAAGTGGCGAGATTGGGCTCAGCAAAGGTTCGGAATTTGTATGGGCGCTGATAACCGCGCAATTGAGCGCCCCACAAACCAAACATCATCATCATCCATTTATACGGCGGGTCAGCTTCTCATGATAACATATAGTTGTAAATTCTGCGTTATTTAGGGATGTCTGGCTACTTTTAACCAGATAGTGTATATTGACGTAATTGTTATTGGAAAGTTCTGCTATGCTCAGAGATACATTATTTCGCTTCACGGTTCGACACATTCTCTTTTTCTAGAGGATGAAATTAATTAGGGACTTGCATCTTCAGCAAACAGCCAAAGCAAAATACTGCAGAGCATCTGAAATGAGCAATATGTATTACAACACTAAGAAATAAAACATAGGAATACGGAAACCCGAAGCTAAATACGTTGCAGTGACATATAACGGCTAAGTTTCGGCGACAGCAAAACATAATTTCAAAAATGCCGACGTGAAACTGAGCTTTCGAAATATCAGTCGGAAGATGAATGTAACAGTTTATTGGTAGTCAAGTGGGACATTCGTGTGAAGTGCGGTATAAAGAACATATATACAGGATGAGTCACCTAACGCTACCGCTGGATATATTTCGTAAACCACATCAAATACTGACGAACCGATTCCACAGACCGAACGTGAGGAGAGGGGCTGGTGTAATTGTTTAATACAAACCATAAAAAAATGCACGGAAGTATGTTTTTTAACACAAACCTACCTTTTTTTAATGGAACCACGTTAGTTTTGTTGGCACATCTGAACATATAAACAAATACGTAATCAGTGCCGTTTGTTGCATTGTAAAATGTTAATTACATCCGGAGATATTGTAACCTAAAGTTGACGCTGGAACAGCACATTGCGTCCACATGCTAACACCTTTTTATTCGTCTTTTTCACTGACGCACATGTACATTACCATGAGGGGTGAGGTACACGTAAACACGTGGTTTCCGTTTTTAATTATGAAGTGGAATAGAGTCTGTCCCGGCATGTCAGGCCAATAGATGTTCAATGTGGTGGCCATCATTTGCTGCACACAATTGCAATCTCTGGCGTAATGAATGCCGTACACGCCGCAGTACATCTGGTGTAATGTCGCCGCAGGCTGCCACAATACGTTGTTTCATATCCTCTGGGGTTGTAGGCACATCACGGTACACATTCTCCTTTAACGTACCCCACAGAAAAAAGTCCAGAGGTGTAAGATCAGGAGAACGGGCTGGCCAATTTATGCGTCCTCCACGTCCTATGAAACACCCGTCGAACATCCTGTCAAGGGTCAGCCTAGTGTTAATTGCGGAATGTGCAGGTGCACCATCATGCTGATACCACATACGTCGACGCCTTTCCAGTGGGACATTTTCGAGCAACGTTGGCAGATCATTCTGTAGAAACGCGATGTATGTTGCAGTGCTCTCCGATACACACGATCGTACAGCGGAGGAGTGGTACTCAAGCGTCAACTTTAGGTTACAATATCTCCGGATGTAATTAACATTTTACAGTGCAACAAACGGCACTGATTACGTATTTGTTTATATGTTCAGATGTGCTAACAAAAATAACGTGGTTCCATTTAAAAAAACATAGGTTTGTGTTAAAAAACATACTTCTGTGCAATTTTGTATGGTTTGTATTAAACAATTACACTAGCCCCTCTCCTCACGTTCGGTCTGTGGAGTCGGTTCGTCAGTATTTGATGTGGTTTACGAAATATATCCAGCGGTAACGTTAGGTGACTCACCCTGTATACACTACTGGCCATTAAAATTGCTACACCAAGAAGAAATGCAGATGATAAACAGGTATTCATTGGACAAATATATTATACTACAACTCACACGTGATTACATTTTCACGTAATTTGGGTACATAGATCCTGAGAAATCAGTACCCAGAACAACCACCTCTGAGCATAATAACGGCCTTCATACGCCTGGGCATTGAGTCAAACAGAGCTTGGATTGCGTGTACAGGTACAGCTGCCCATGCAGCTTCAACACGATACCACAGTTCATCAAGAGTAGTGACTGGCGTATTGTGACGAGCCAGTTGCTCGGCCACCATTCACCAGACGTTTTCAATTGGTGAGAGATCTGGAGAATGTGTTGGCCAGGGCAGCAGTCGAACATTTTCTGTATCCAGAAAGGCCCGTACAGGACCTGCAACATGCGGTCGTGCATTATCCTGCTGAAATGTAGGGTTTCGCAAGGATAGAATGAAGGGTAGAGCCACGGGTCGTAGCACATCTTAAATGTAACGTCCATTGTTGAAAGTGCCATCAATGCAAACAAGAGGTGACCGAGACGTGTAACCAATGGCACCCCATACCATCACGCCGGGTGATACACCAGTATGGCGATGACGAATACACGGTGACAATGTGCGTTCACCCCGATGTCTCCAAACACGGATCCGACCATCATGATGCTGTAAACAGAACCTGGATTCATCCGAAAAAATGACGTTTTGCCATTCGTGCACTCAGGTTCGTCGTCGAGTACACCATCTCAGGCTCTCCTGTCTGTGATGCACCGTCAAGGGTAACCGCAACCACGGTGTCCGAGCTGATAGTCCATGCTGCTGCAAACGTCGTCGAACTGTTCGTGCAGATGGTTGTTGTGTTGCAAACTTCCCCATCTGTTGACTCAGAGATCGAGACGTGGCTGCACGACCCGTTACAGCCATGCGGATAAGATGCCTGTCATCTCGACTATTAGTGATACGAGGCCGTTGGGATCCAGCACGGCGTTCCGTATTACCCTCCTGAACCCACAGATTCCATATTCTGCTAACAGTCATTGGATCTCGACCAATGCGAGCAGCAATGTCGCGATACGATAAACCGAAATCGCGATAGGCTACAATCCGACCTTTATCGAAGTCGGAAACGTGATGGTACGCATTTGTCCTCCTTACACGAGGCATCACAACAACGTTTCACCAGGCAACGCCGGTCAACTGCTGTTTGTGTATGAGAAATCGGTTGGAGAGTTTCCTCATGTCAGCACGTTTCAGGTGTCGCCACCGGCGCCAACCTTGTGTGAATGCTCTGAAAAGCTAATCATTTGCATGTCACAGCATCTTCTTCCTGTCGGTTACATTTCGCGTCTGTAGCACGTCATCTTCGTGGTGTAGCAGTTTTAATGGCCAATAGTGTACTAATCATAGGTCAGTATTTGGAGTATGGTACATATAAAAGCAAATAGACATCCTGTGGGAAGTATTAGCCATGACATGAAAACATTGCAAAAATGGTTCAAATGGCTCTAAGCACTATGGGACTTAACATCTGAGGTCATCAGTCCCCTAGACTTAGAACTACTTTAAACCTAACTAACCTAAGGCATCACACACATCCATGACCAAGGCAGGATTCGAACCTGCGACCGTAGCAGCAGCGCGGTTCCGGACTGAAGCACCTAGAACCGCTCGGCCACAGCGGCCAGCTAAACATTGCACAAAGGAGCCATAGGAAGGTATGAAGCGAAGTCAAACGAAAACCAGTCACCCGCCACAACTGGAGCGTGGACTGTTCCTTTCAAAAGTAATCACCACACGCTTTAAGACATTTACCCTACTGGGAGGCGAGACGATCGTTTCCTGTTTCATAGAACGCTGTCGGCCACTGAAGGATCCGTACCCGCACCCACTCGTTCCCTTACTCGTCCGTTTGACACCAATGTCCACGGATGTCTTTCTTCAGGTAACCAGAGATGTGAAAATCACACGGTGAACGATCCTCGCTGTACGGAAGATGTTGCAGCGTTTCCCACCCACATCGTTCAAGCGTAGCCTTGGTCCGATTGGCAGTGTGGGGTGGGGCTTATCGTGCGACATGCTGATGCTTTCTGACGGCATTCCTGGGCGTTTTGACTTTAGGGCGCGTCGAAGTGTCTGCGCGTTGCTTGTGGTTCCATGCTTAAGGAACTCGACAAGCAGAAGGCTCCTACAGTCGAAGAAGGTCACAAGGTCATCATGACCTATCGTGGTGCTACCATTCCGAGCCCGAGGGCAAACAGCATAGCCGACAGTGGAAACATGCCACACCTCTCCCACCAAACAAATACAAAGCTGTTCACACAAGTCCCAGTGTGGTCATGATGCCCTTCTTCTTCGAATGTAGTGGCCCTCCGTTCATCAAGATCCTCGAGCATGGAACCACAATCAATGTGCAGTTTTATGAGGACACTCTGCAGACACTGTGACACGCCATAAAGCCGAAACGGCCAGGAACGCTGTCGTACAGCATCATCCTGCTGCAGGGTAATGTCCGCCTCTACACTGCCAATCGGATGTGCTTCAGCGATGTGGTTGAGAAACACTGCAACATCTTCCATACAGAGGTCATTTTTGGCAACCGGAATAAAATAATGATCGAATCCTTTTACCGACCTCCCAATTCAGATGATACAATTGCTGAAAGGTTCAAAGAAAACTTTAGTTTGATTTCAAACACGAACCCGACCCATACGATTCTAGTCGGTGGTAACTTTAATTTACCCCGATATGTTGGCGAAAATACATGTTTAATTCCGGAAGTACGCATAAAACATCATCCGAAATTGTACTAAACGCATTCTCTGAAAATTATTTCGAGCAGTTAGTTCACGAGCCCACGCGAGTAGTAAACGGTTGTGAGAACACACTTGACCTCTTAGCAACAAATAATACTGAGTTAATAACGAACATCAAAACCGATACAGGGATTAGTTGACACAGGGTTGTCGTAGCGAGATTGAATATTGTAACCCCCAAATCCTTCAAAAATAAACGAAAAATATACCTATTCAAAAAAGCAGATAAAAATTAACTTGACTCCTTCCTGAGGGACAATCTCCACTCCTTCCAAATTAATGATATAAGTGTAGACCAGAGAAATAGTATCGGCGCCAATTCAGAGATTTATACCAAATAAATTAACAAACGACGGAGCTGTTCCTCCTTGCTACACAATATGGGTGAGAACGTTGTTGCAGAAACAACGAAACAAACATACCAAACTTAAACGAACGCAAAATCCCCAAGATTGGCGATCTTTTACAGAAGCTCGAAATTTAGCGCGGACTTCAATGCGAGATGCTTATAATAGTTTCCACAACGAAACATTGTCTCGAAACCTGGCAGAAAATTGCGGTGAGATTCTGGGCGTATGTAAAGTATACTTGGGGCAAGACACAATCAGTGCCTTTTCTGCGCGGTAGCAATGGAGATACTATCGGAGACAGTGCTGCAGAGTTACTAAACACAGCCTTCCGAATGCCTTCACAAAAGAAGACGAAGTAAATATTCCAGATCTCGAATCAAGAACAGCTGCCAACATGAGTCACGGAGTAGTGAAGCAACTTAAATCACTTAATAAAAGCAAGTCTTCTGGTCCAGACGGTATACCAATTAGGTTCCTTTCAGAGTATACTTAACAATCATACAAGCGTTCGCTCGACCAAAGATCCGTACCCAAAGACTGGAAAGGTAGTAAGAGTATTCCACTAAATTACAGGCCCATATCATTAACGTCGATATGCAGTAGGATATTGGAACATATATTTTGTTCGAACATTATGAATTACGTCGAAGAAAACGGTCCATTGACACACAGTCAACATGAATTTAGAAAACATCGTTGTTGTGGAACACAACCAGCTCTTTACTTGCATGAGGTGTTGAGTGCTATTGACAAGGTATTTCAGATTGATTCCGATTTCTGCATTTCCGCAAGGCTTTTGACACTGTACCACACAAGCAGTTTGTAGTGAAATTGTTGTTGGATTCGTGATTTCCTGTCAGAAATGTCACAATTCGTAGTAATTGACGGAAAGTCATCAAGTAAAATAGAAGTGATTTCTGGCGTTCCCCAAGGCAGTGTTGTACGCCCTTTGCTGTTCCTTATCTACATGAACGATTTGATAGACAATCTGAGCAGCCCTCTTAGGTTTTTTGCAGATGACGCTGTCGTTTATCGACCAATAAAGTCTCCGGAAGATCAAAATAAATCGAAAAACGATCTAGGAAAAATATCTGTATGGTGCGAAAATTGACAATTGACCCAAAATAACGAAAAGTGTGAGGTCATCCACATGAGTGCTAAAAGAAGTCCATTAAACCTCGGTTACACGATAAATCAGTCAAATATAAAGGCCGTAAATTCAACTTAATACCTAGGAATTACAATTACGAACAACTTAAATTGGAAGGAACACATAGAAAATGATGTGGGGAAGGCTAACCAAAGACTGCGTTTTATTGGCAGGACACTTAGAAAATGTAACAGATCTACTAAGGAGACTGCCTGCACTACGCTTATCCGTCCTCTTTTTAGAATACTGCTGCAGGGTGTGGGATCCATACCAGATAGGATTGACGGAGTACATGCAAAAAGTTCAAAGAAGGGCAGCACGTTTTGTATTATCGCGAAATAGGGGAGAGAGTGTCACTGAAGTGATATAGGATTTGGGGTGGACATCACTAAAACAAAGGCGTTTTTTGTTGCTACGGGATCTTCTCGCGAAATTCCAATCACCAACTTTCTCCTCCGAAGGCGAGGATATTTTGTTGTCATCGACCTACATAGGGAGACACGGTGACCATGATAAAATAACGGAAATCGGAGTTCGTACGGAAAAATATAGGTGTTCGTTCTTTGTGCGCGCCTACGAGATTGGAATAATGGAGAATTGTGAAGATGGTTCGATGAACCCTCTGCCAGGCATTAAAAGTGATTTGCTGAGTATCCATGTAGATGTAGATGTACTGCTCGGATCGTTCAGCATGTGATTTTCACATCATTGGCGACCGTGGACCTGCGAGGACGTAGGTTGCAGTCCGATGAGGACGGGCAAGAGTGGGTGCGGTTGTTGATCCGTCATGCAATCTGAGACACCCCTGTGGGTAAACGTCTTAACGTGTGTGGTGATCACTTTTGATTGGAACCATTTCGTCCCGCTGTGGTGGATCTTCGATTTTCATTTGACTATCCCTTATACATTGAAGTTTAGAAGAGTTGGAGGAATATAGTACAAGAAAAGGTTCTCGTAGGGTCTTTTGAACGAGGAATGTGAAGATGGGTTTAATTTTTTAACATTTTTGAGAAGCTGATCACGTATTTTTATTAGCTCTCATATGTTTCATTACATAATTATTAATAGGATGAAGTCACTCACTGGAGATGTGTCACAGTGTCTCGCCATGATAAAGTATTTTGGTGTTTCCCCGTAGAGTGTCCCGTGCATGCAGCTTGGAGCCATGCTTCCTTTCCTGCAGTACGAGCCAAGTGGCTGTATCCTAGCGAGTAGATGACGCTGAATACATGACCAGCAAGCGATGCGACCTCTGCAGGTTGCTCGCCGTTACTGTTTCGCACCTATTACTTTCATACTGCGTTTTGTTCTGTTACTCCTTTACACAATATGCCTTTAGAATCTTGTCATGAACTATATTGTGTTAGTAGCAGTACCATTGATTCTAGGTGACTTATACGTTGTTATGTTACTTTCCTCTCTTACTGTTGATTTTAGGAACTTAATTTGTATTTGTACCATTGAATATCGTGAGCTTTTGGTTGATATAACTTTGATTTGGACTGTAGTTTTCTCTTTTGAAATTTTTCGTATGTAATATTTTGTTATCTGGATTATAAGCTGCACAAACCTGAGCTCCACTGTCCAGATTAGCGCATAATTCCAATATTAACGCTCTGAAGTTTGGAAACCGTTCAGCGTGATGACTGGTGATTACGCAACTGTGACGACCTTCTGCAGTAACTAATGTGTGGTTGCGTATACTGTTTTCTATGTAATGTTTTAATTGATTGGTTATATCTGATACTTTTCATTTGGCTGTCTTATCAATAGCCCTGAAGATAACCAACCATTGTGGTTGAAACTAGTAACCTTGTATTAATTCTGTCGAACAAGACATGTTAAATTTTCATGCGGTGCCACATTTTATGAAGTGCATATTATTTCCTGATGAGGGCGCAGCCCATGCCTAGTTTGCAGACTCATTTTCTATTTTGGGTGCCAACACAAACATTTCCAAATTAATTTAAATTTCAGTGTGACTCCCACCACATACCAAAAGTGTTATAGAGTTTGTCCAGTACTCTGGCCAAGACCAACCAACATTAATTATTTATGTTAGGATGATACATCACAGTTTTAAAAATAAAGACTGATAAATAATTTCAAATACTTGTGATAAATTGTCGTCAGAAGACTCACGGATACCACACTTCAGTTATAGAAAACTGCCACCGTATCTGCCAGGAACAGAATACGGTGTCTCCTCGCTCAGCTGTGCCATTCCAGCACCTTCTGTGTGACGTCACGTCCGCCAACTAAGAAGGGTGCGTTCGTATGCCTACTAAACGCCAAAGCGCTGGGTGGTCCATAGGTATGGAACAGCCATTCTAGTACAAAAACTTGTGGATAAACAGAAATGTAAAGTCAGATAGTGTGAGGTAGTAGAGGGCGAAAACTGAGAATATGTTAATAACATGGCGGCCAATTTGGAAGACACCATCTTGATGCAACACGTAGTTTACAGATACAAAGGGGGTCATGACATATAAAACAGATAGAGAATTATACGTGAAAAACAATGGTGTCTTTCATTTGAGCATGGTGGCTTTATTCATTCTTGAGTTGTACAGGCAGTGCTCGATGCGTTGTCCAGCTCATTGTAAGGTTGCTCTTAACTGTTTCATCTTCACGAGTTTTAACCAAACATGCACTCGAATGCGAGCACAAGCATCAACATTCCGTTCGCTGAGTCGTGCAACGATTCTGATCAGAAATCAGTTGGACTTAAGCACAGTTAATGTGGCGTCCACATCATCGGACCTCTAAGACGTATCCAGCTGCGGGGAAGCTGGATATCTAGGTAGGCCTATGCCTGGCTGACCCCGATGTCTTGTGAGACGTGATGAGTACTGCACTCTTAGACCCCTACTGAATGATGTCGGAACAGCTGTTGACGTTGCTTCATCTGTAATAGTTTTCGACCGTTCAGCTTTTCTGTTTGTCTGCAATAGACACAATTTACGAAATTTCGCGAGAAGTTTCACCATCACTGTCTGGATGACAATGATTGAAATCCTCTGCGATAACATGGGTACTCATTTCTCCTGATATCATGACGATCCAAACAACGTTGTGCTCTTGTTAGCGCCGTAAGAAAGAAGCATCATTCATAACTCGAGAGGTGATTGTACTTCTACAGTTTCCGCTATCGGTATTGAACATGCAAGGTAGGAGGCCAAAATTTCGTCACTTTAGTAGGTTAGAGATTGTATCATTCCTGAAAGGTTATCGAAAACGTCACAAATTGGTATATGTACCCCTCAATTTATTCTTCACTTTAGGAAAGTTACAATTAAACTGTTATAAAACACTAAAGAGAGTATTTGACATAAAAGTTGACACTTTAGAAACAGAAATACAAAAAAAATATTCGTAATTTCTTCCCTCATAACAATTCTAAAATTTTAAATTATTTTAAATGTATTTTGCCACACTAAAATTGGCAAACGCTTTCGTTGTTATAAATCACGCAAAGGCCTCGAATGAACAATGTTTTCCAGTTATTTTCAACCGTATAAACATCTGTCAGATATGAGTTTGTATGTTTGTCCGGGTGAATAGCGTATTTCATGATAACAAACCAAGCATTTCGTGCAACGAATCTATTTCTCTCCGTCTGCGTTTCCCCATGTGAAAAAAGTAAAATAATATCTATAAATAGCAAAAAAAATCAATTTTTAATAACAGTTCCAAATTTCGTCACCGAAACGAAAATTGGGATTGCAAGGGGGACGAAATTAGAAACTTCTTCAGATTTGTTATAACTCCCGCTACAGCCACATCCAACGGCCTTGCCGCAGTGGTAAC
The DNA here is from genome assembly GCF_021461385.2 of Schistocerca piceifrons. Classification (NCBI taxonomy): domain Eukaryota; kingdom Metazoa; phylum Arthropoda; class Insecta; order Orthoptera; family Acrididae; genus Schistocerca; species Schistocerca piceifrons. The sequence continues at coordinate 498,512,528 of NC_060144.1, forward strand.
ACCGGTTCCCATCAGATCACCAAAGTTAAGCACTGTCGGGCGCTATTGGCAAACGGGGTGCACTCAGCCCTTGTGAGGCAAACTGAGGAGCTACTTGACTTAGAAATATCGGCTCCGGTCTCGTAAACTGAAATACGGCAGGGCGAGCGGTATGCTGACCACGTGCTCCTCAGTATCTACATAGAGTGATGGCTGTGTGCTGAGCACGACACGGCGGTCGGTCTGTACCGTTGGGCCTTCATGGCCTGTTTTGGCGGAGTGCAGTTTTAGCTTTTTTACAGCCACATAGGCCGAACCCTTGACTATAGCGAACACATGCCAGGAACTACAACACACGACTTAAATCTCTTGTCCATCTTGCCGACATTCTACACTGCTAATCTGTTACTGAATTATTGACGTGTGTTCCAGTTGGGTCTTGATCTCAAGTAACGGTCTCTATCGTCTGTCAACAATTTTTCCCTACGATCACTTCACGAGTATACAGTGTATATCAGGAATCCGGTAAAACATCAAATCTCCGACATTGTTGCGCACGGAAAAAGATCCTACAAGAACGGGACCAACGACGACTGAAGAGATCGTTCAACGTGACAGAACTGCACCCTTCCGCAGATTGATGCAGGTTTCGATGCTGGGCCACCAACAAGTGTCAGCATGTGAACCATTCAACAAAACATCATCGATGTGGGATTTCGGAGCCTAACCCAGGCTGCCTGGTCGGACGAGTCTCGTTTCAAATTGTATCGAGGGGATGGACGTGTGCGGGTATGGAGACAACCTCATGAATCCGTGGAGCCTGCATGTCAGCAGGGCACTGTTCAAGTTGGTTGAGGCTTTGTAATGGTGTGGGGCGTGTGCAGTTGGAGTGATATGAGACCCCTGATACATGTAGATATGACTCTGACAGGTGACACGTCTTATCACCTGCATCCATTCATGTCCGTTGTGCATTCCGACGGACTTGGTCAATTCCAGCAGGTCAATGAGACACTCCACACTTCCAGAGTTGCTACAGAGTGGCTCCAGGAACACTCTTCTGTGTTTCAACGCTTCCGCTGGCCACCAAACTCGCCAGACATGAACATTATTGAGCATTGTGCTATTCAGAAGAGATCTCCACCCCCTCGGATTTGTCGGCAGCCCTGCAGGATTCATACATACTTACATCAACACACATATACTCAAACAAACAAAAAATAAATGACAGCAAAAACTGAGAAAGTTGGCAACACTTACAAAAATAAATGGCACTTTAGACACAGAAAATAGCAACAGTGAGTTCACGAAGAACTGGGCGCTTTCAGCCAGTTTTGTGTATGAGGGAAAGCTGCTTGTTTCTCAAATGATGAATTAGACGTTTTGCTTTAAGTACCTTTCCATTTTATAGTAATAAACTTCCATGAACTGTTATAAATCTATGACCGATATGTGACAGTGAAAACAAATCACGCACTATTCCAGGACGCCCACTGAAGATGCCTCGTTAAAAAGGCGAAACGCGCTGGGTTCATAAATAAAATAAAAAGTTAATGTGCAGCAGCCAAAAGGCGTTTTTCTTGTGAACTTCGTCCAGTTCGTGAGAGTGTTGCTTATCGATTTGAGACCCTTAGGGAATAACATTAACGGATGATATTCGTTGCTATAGAAATAATTAACAATCTGCAATGAGAGACTCTAGGAGATAGCCGCGTGCATCACAGAGAGATTTACTTCAATAATTCTGGGTGCCTACATTTCATTATGTGTCACGAAACATATAATTTCCATCGTCATATGTCTCGCCTACTGACATGAGGGCGAAATTTTGACGAAGCTGAACATATAGATAGAGGTATCCACAACGTGTCCACCGGCACTCCATTCACTCATGAAGCGGAAAAAAAGTGGAGGGAGGGTGGAGGCTCGATTCTGGTACACTCTGTACTCCCTGATACACAGTATACAACGGCTTGCGGAATACAGATTTAGGTATACTGTGTACACCGGTAGATGTGGATACCGTGATTCGTTGCTGCCGTAGGACTTTGACAACAGCAATATGAATACAAGAACAGCTTGGCTTGTTGACATGGGTGCGCATCGTTTTCTTGGCAACAGTCAGCTAATTCGATTGTCTTAGTTCAGAGTCGCGGTCCTTAGGAGGGGTACAATGGATTGTTTCGTAATGCCCTGGCAGACTGCTGACGGACGCTTGGCGTTATGTGGTTGGCACTCGCGAGAAAACATCTGCCTTGCTACATACATCCTCGTGTATTCTGTCTATAGTGGCTGGCAAATTTCCTTTACGGTCAGTCGGTGTACTCAATAGCGTCACCACATACAGAAGAAAGATAATTTCCAAATTAGAGATGAAGAACCGAACATCACGGCGAAAGCAACTTCGGAATCCATTCCCGCTACCACCATCGATATTGAAAAAAATTCCCAGAAGCTGGTAGGCCTATGTGATCTGTTGTAATATTATTATGATCTGCTGTTAGCTTCCTGAGAACACACAGCAGTTAGTCCAGCTGGGGAAGTCAGTCAGGTGCTAACTCTTCTCGACGGGTATCTGCATCCACGCTGTCTACAGCACTTCTCACAGTTTATTAACTGATTTGAGGTTCTGGGATTTTAGGACCACGGAACTTTGACCTATTGCTTATGCGCTTTCGTTCGTTTACCAACATGTCTAGACGTGTGACAGTACACGCTACTTGTAATCAGGTAGGTCAAAAGTACCTTCCATATGAAGAAATAGTCATAGAAATAGCGACACCGAAATACTCCTCATAGCATAGCACTGCTGCTACAGTCTGTTGTTATGGCGGTAGCCACAGAATGGGTACGTCGCGACACAGGACACAGTCACGCTGACGTCATCTACTTGCGCTGCAGCCATTGTGACAAGCATGGCAGAGGGTACTTACAACTGTAACGCACTTTGGGGTTTCCAAACAAGAATGGAATGAGAGAAAAATGACTGTTCAAATGCTCTGTGAGTGCTGTACTTAAATTTACCTGGTCTCCGAGGTCCATTCGAGAGCGGCACGCTGGCGTATATAGTATATTGCTAGAGTCTCCCCTTAATACTGGTCTTAAAAGTTAGTAAATGCCCTTATACGAAATAGTTCACGTCTATCTTCAGGCATCTGCCAGATTATTTTTTCCCGCCCTTCCGTGCACTCTCCTCTGAGTCACACAAACTTGTGACACTTCCAGCTGCCATTCTTTGTATACGTCCTGACTGGCATGGTACCCCCACACCTCAGAAATATTCTAGGATCTACACTGAAGAGCCGAAGAAACTGGTACACCTGCATAATATCGTGTAGGGCCTCCGCCACCACGCAGAAGTGCCGCAACACGACGTGGCATGGACTCGATTAACGTCTGTAGTAGTGCTGGAAGGAGCTGACACCATGAATCCTGCAGGAGCACGAGTGGATGGAGACCTCTTCTGAATAGCACATTGCAAGGTGTCCCAGATATGCTCATTAATGGTCATGTCTGGGGTGTTTGGTGGCCAGCGAAAGTGTTTGAACTCAGAAGAGTCTTCCTGGAGACACTCTGTAGCAATTATGGACGGATGGGGTGTCGCATTGTCCTGCTGGAAATGCCCAAGTCGTCGGAATGCACAATGGACATGAATCGATGCAGGTGATCAGACAGGGTGCATACGTACTTGTCACCCATCAGAGTCGTATCCAGAAGTAACAGGGATTCCATATCACTCCAACTGCACACGCCCCATACCATTACAGAGGCTCCACCAGCTCGAACGGTCTACTGCTGACATGCAGGGTCCATGCATTCATGAGGTTGACTCCATACACGTCCATCCGCTCGATACTATTTCAAACGAGACCCGCCCGACTAGGCAACGTGTTTCCAGTCATCAACAGTCCAGTGTCGATATTGACGGGCCCAGGCGAGGCGTAAAGCTTTGTGAATTGTAGTCATCAAGTGTACACGAGTGGGCCTTCGGCTCCGAATGCCCTTATCGATGATGTTTCGTTGAATGATTCGCACGCAGACACTTGTTGGTGGTCCAGCATCGAAATCTGCAGTTTTTTTGCGGAAGGGTTGCGCTTCTGTCATGTTGAACGCTTCTCTGCAGTTTTCATTGGTCCCGTTCTTGCTGGGTCTTTTTCCGGCCCCAGCGATGTCGGAGATTTGATGTTTTACCGGATTTCTGCTATTCACGGTACACTCGTGTAATGGTCGCACGGGGAAATCCACACTTCATCGCTAACTCGGAGATGATGTGTCCCATCGCTCGTGCGGCGACTATAACACCACGTTCAATTTCACTTAAATCTTGATAACCCGCCATTGTAACAGCAGTAACAGATCTAACAACTGCACCAGACACTTATTGTCTCATATAGGCGTTGCCGACCCAGCGCCTTAGTGTGCCTGTTTACATACACTATGTGATCAAAAGTATCCGAACACCTGGCTGAAAATTACTTACGTTTTCGTGGCGCCCTCCACCGGTAATGATGGAATTCAATGTGGTGTTGGCCCACCCTTAGCCTTGATGACAGCTTCCACTCTCGCAGGAATACGTTCAATCAGGTGCCGGAAGGTTTCTTGAGGAATGGCAGCCCATTCTTCACGGAGTGCTGCACTGAGGAGAGGTATCTATGTCAGTAAGTGAGGCCTGGCACGAAGTCAGCGTGCCATAGGTGTTCTATAGGATTCAGGACAGTCCATTACAGGGATGTTATTGTCGTGTAACCACTCCGCCACAAGCCGTGCATTATTAACAGGTGCTCGATCGTGTTGAAAGATACAATCGCCTTCCCCGAATTGTTCTTCAACGGTGGGAAGCAAGATGGTACTTAAAACATCAATGTAGGCCTATGTTGTGATAGTGCCACGCAAAACAACAAGGGGTGCAAGTACCCTCCATAAAAAACACGACAATATCACCGCCTCCGAATTTTACTATTCGCACTACATACGCTGGCAGATGACGCTCACTGGGCATTCGTCATACCCACACCCTGCTATCTGATCGCCACATTGTGTACCGTGATTCGTCACTCTACAGAACGCTTTTCCACTGTCCAGTCGTCCAATGTTTATGCTTCTTACACCAAGCGAGGCGTCGTTTGGCGTTTACCAGCGTTATCCGTGGCTTACGAGCAACCGCTCGACCATGATATCCAAGTTTTCCACCTCCCGCCTAACTGTCTAGTACTTGTAGTGGATCATGATGCAGTTTGGAATTCCTGTTTGATGGTCTGCCTATTACAGATTACGACGCTCTTTAGCTGTCGGCGGTCTCTGTCAGTGAACAAGCGAGGTCGGCCTGTACGCTTTTCTGCTGTACGTGTCCCTTCATTTTTCCACTTCACTATCAAATCGGAAACAGTGGACCTAGGGATGTTTAAGAGTGTGGAAATCTCGCGTACAGACGTATGACACAAGCGACACCCAATCACATGACCACGTTCGAAGTCCTTGAGTTCCGCGGAGCGCCCCACTCTGCTCTCTCACGATGTGTAATGACTACAGAGGTCGCTGATATGGAGTACCTGGCAGTAGGTGGCAGCACAATGCACCTAATACGAAAAAGTGTGCTTTTGGTTGTGTGCGGATACTTTTGATCACATAGTATTTCTGTATTAGTTTCTTTGGCGCCTCAGTGTATTACACCCAAGATCCTCTACAACATATTTCAAATTTTCCAGTCTTTGTCTGCTCTAACAAGTCTTCCCGACTTAGCTATTTTGGATGCAGTTACAAATGTCCCACACCTGTTCATTATTCAGAGTTTCTATTGTTTTAAATCATCACCTGCTCTTTGGTATTCCTCGTTTCGTGTCTGTTTTCTTTACATTGAATTTTCGACTTTCTAAGACCCGCAGTTTTTGTCATTCTGCAGGTGTATCGTCGACGCCTGTTGCCTTGTTTAGATCTGACCATTTAGTGCTCTGTCAAACACTGACTTCTCTCTTATCACGCTTTCGAACAGTTGTCACCATTTTGCATGTCTTCGATTAACTCTTGCAGTGTATACGCCCTTTCTTCTGCACTATGATCATTTTTTAAAATTATAGTCCATGTCTACTAAAATGATTCCAACGCTTTTTATTAGTCTGGTAGCTCCGACTCCTGGGCGTATGTATTCTAAATTTTCAGTATTGTACGAGGGTGGTTTTATAAGTCTGGTAAATATACATGAAAAAATGGAACCTTTTATGTTGCGCGTTCATGGTTGGTAAGCTTGATTAAACCAAGGACCGTATAAAGAATTTCAACAATATACAGCGTACAGTTCATTGTTGACAGCCGTCTCAATTGGCCAGTGTGTCGACTGAGGTTGAAAATGGTGAAAAATGAGTTTCGTGCTATTATTAATTGTTGGCAACCGAAATGAAATACACTACTGGCCATTAAAATTGTTACACCAAGAAGAAATGCAGATGATAAACGGATATTCATTAGAAAAATATATTATACTAGAACTGACATGTGATTACATTTTCACGCAATTTGGGTGCATAGATCCTGAGAAATCAGAACCGAGAACAACCACCTTTGGCCGTAATAACGGCCTTGATACGCCTGGGCATTGAGTCAAACAGAGCTTGGATGGCGTGTACAGGTACAGCTGCCCATGCAGCTTCAACACAATAACGCAGTTCATCAACAGTAGTGACTGGCGTATTGTGACGAGCCAGTTGCTCGGCAACCGTTGACCAGACGTTTTCAATTGGTGAGAGATCTGGAGAATGTGTTGGCCAGGGCAGCAGTCGAACATTTTCTGTATCCAGAAAGGCCCGTACAGGACCTGCAACATGCGGTCGTGCATTATCCTGCTTAAATGTAGGGTTTCGCAGGGCTCGAATGAAGGGTAGAGCCACGGGTCGTAACACATCTGAAATGTAACGTCCGCTGCTGAAAGTGCCGTCAATGCGAACAAGAGGTGACCGAGACGAGTACCAATGGCACCCCATACCATCACGCCGGGTGATTCGACAGTATGGCGATGACGGATACACGCTTCCAATGTGCGTTCACCGCGATGTCGCCAAACACGGGTGCGACCATCATGATGCTGCAAACAGAACCTGGATTCATCCGAAAAAATGTTTTGCCATTCGTGCACCCAGGTTCGTCGTTGAGTACACCATCGCAGGCGCTCCTGTCTGTGATGCAGCGTCAAGGATAACCGCAGCCATGGTCTTCTAGCTGATAGTCCATGCTGCTGCAAACTTCGTCGAACTGTTCGTGCAGATGGTCGTTGTCTTGCAAACTTCCCCATCTGCTGACTCAGGGATCGAGACATGGCTGCACGATCCGTTACAGCCATGCGGATAAGATGCCTGTCATCTCGACTGCTAGTGATACGAGGCCGTTGGGATCCAGCAGGGCGTTCCTTATTACCTTCCTGAACCCACCGATTCCATAGTCTGCTAACAGTCATTGGATCTCGACCAACGCGAGCAGCAATGTCACGATACGATAAACCGCAATCGCGATAGGCTACAATCCGACCTTTATCAAAGTCGGAAACGTGATAGTACGCATTTGTCCTCCTTACACGAGGCATCACAACAACGTTTCACCAGCAACGCCGGTCAACTGCTGTTTGTGTATGAGAAATCGGTTGGAAACTTTCCTCATATCAGCACGTTGTAGGCGTCGCCACCGGCGCCAACCTTGTGTGAATGCTCTGAAAAGCTACTCATTTGCATATCACAGCATCTTCTTCCTGTCGGTTAAATTTCGCGTCTGTAGCGTGTCATCTTCGTGGTGTAGCAATTTTAATGGCCAGTAGTGTAAAAATTGGATCCTTTTACCGACCTCCCAATTCAGATGATACGTTGCTGAAGGGTCAAAGAAAACTTGAGTTTGATTTCAAACACGTACTCGACTCGTAACGATAATAGTTGGTGGTGACTTTAATTTACCCTCAATATGTTTTCGAAAATACATGTTTAATTCCGGAGGTACGCATTCTCTAAAAATTATTTCGAGCAGTTAGTTCATGAGCCCACGCGAATAGTAAAAGGTTGTGAGAACGCACTTGACTTCTTAGCAACAAATAATCCTGAGTTAATAACGAGCATCAAAACCGATTCAGGTATTAGTGAACTCATAGTTGTCGTAGCGAGACTGAATATTGTGATCTCCAAATCCTCTAAAAATAAGCGAAAAATATACCTATTCAAAAAAGCATATAAAAATTCACTTGACGCCTTCCTAAGAGACAATCTCCACTCATTCCAAACTAATAATATAAGTGTAGACCAGATGTGGCTTAACTTCAAAGAAATAGTATCGGCAGCAATTGAGAGATTTATACCAACTAAATTAACAAACGACGGAGATGATTCTCCTTGGTACACAAAACGGGTTATCCACTGTGACAGAAACAACGAAACAAACATGCCAAATTTAAACAGGCGCAAAATCCGCAAGATTGGCGATCTTTTACAGAAGCTCGAAGTTTAGCGCAGACTTCGATGTGAGATGCTTATAACAGTTTCCACAACGAAACTTTGTCTCGAGGCCTGGCAGAAAATCCAAAGATATTCTGGTCGTATGTGAAGTATGTTAGCGGCAAGAAACAATCAATGCCTTCTCTGCGCGATAGCAATGGTGATACTGTCGCAGACAGTGCTGCCAAAGCAGAGTTACTAAACACAGCCTTCCGAAATGCCTTCACAAAAGAAGACGAAATAAATATTCCAGAATTCGAATCGAGAACAGCTGCCAGCATGAGTAACGTAGAAGTAAATATCCTCGGAGTAGTGAAGCAACTTAAATCACTTGATAAAAGCAAGTCTTCTGGTCCTGACTGTATACCAATTAGGTTCCTTTCGGAGTATGCTGATGCATTAGTTCCATACTTAACAATCATATACAACCGTTCGCTCGACGAAAGATCCGTACCCAAAAACTGGAAAGTTGCATCTGTCACATCAATATTCAAGATAGGTAGTAGGTGTAATCCACTAAATTACAGGCCCATATCGTTAACGTCGATATGCATCAGGATTTTAGAACATATATTGTGTTCGAACATTATGAATTACCTCGAACAAAACGGTCTATTGACACACAGTCAACATGGGTTTAGAAAACATCGTTCCTGTGAAAGACAACTAGCTCTTTATTCACATGAAGTGTTGAGTGCTATTGACAAGGGATTTCAGATCGATTCCGTATTTGTGGATTTCCGGAAGGCTTTCGACACTGTACCACACAAGTGGCTCGTAGTGAAATTGCGTGCTTATGGAATATCGTTTCAGTTATGTGACTGGATTTGTGATTTCCTGTCACAGAGACCACAGTTCGTAGTAAATGACGGAAAGTCATCGAGTAAAACAGAAGTGATTTCTGGTGTTCTCCAAGGCAGTGTTATAGGCCCTTTTCTGTTCCTTATCTATATAAACGATTTTGGAGACAATCTTAGCAGCCGTCTTGGGTTGTTTGCAGATGACGCTGTAGTTTATCGACTAATATGACGATGTCGTTTATCGGCTAATAAAGTCATCAGAAAATCAAAACAAACTGCAAAACGATTTAAATAAGATATCTGTATGGTGCGAAAAGTGGCAGTTGACCCTAAACAACGAAAAGTGTGAAGTCATCCACATGAGTGCTAAAAGGAACTCATTAAACTTCGGTTACACGATAAATCAGTCTAATCTAAAAGCCGTAAACTCAACTAAATACCTAGGTATTACAATTACGAACAACTTAAATTGGAAGGTAAATATAGAAAATGTTGTGGGGAAGGCTAACCAAAGACTGCGTTTTATTGGTAGGACACTTAGGAAATGTAACAGACCTACTAAGGAGACAGCCTACACTACGCTTGTCCGCCCTCTTTTAGAATACTGCTGAACGGTGTGGGATCCTTACCAGATAGGACTGACGGAGTTCATCGAAAAAGTTCATAGAAATGTAGCATGTTTTGTATTATGGTGAAATATGGGAGAGAGTGTCACAGAAATGATACAGGATTTGGGCTGGAAATCATTAAAAGATATGCATTTTTCGTTGCGACGGAATCTTCTCACGAAATTCCAATCACCAACTTTTTCCTCCGAATGCGAAAATATTTTGTTGACACCGACCTACATAGGGAGGAACGATCACCACGATAAAATAATGGAAATCATAGCTCGCACGGAAAGATATAGGTGTTTATTCCTTCCGCGCGCTATACGAGATTGGAATAATAGAGAATTTTGAAGAGGGTTCGATTAACCCTCTGCCAGGCACTTGAATGTGATTTGCAGAGTATCCATGTAGATGTAGATTAAACATTTTAATTTGAAGTGTTGGATTGCCACGTAAATTAAAACAGAACTGAATGAAGTTTGCGTGGACTTGCACTATCATTGAAGACCAATTACGTGTGGATTAGTGAGTTTAAATGTGGGAGGACAAGCCCCGAAGAGGAGGAGCACTCTGTCCGTCCAATTGAGGCCACCATAAAGGAAACCATTGGCAAGATCCATGACATGGTAATGCAAGACCGCCGAATAAAACTTCGTGATATAGCTGAGCCTGCAGGCATTTCAGATAGGCTAGTACATAATATCACGCACGGAGAATTGGCATTGAGGATGTGTACAAGGTGGGTACCACGATTTCTAACAGTCGACCAAAAGCGCGTCCAGCTGAACATTTCAACACAATGTCTGACGATGTTTAATCGCAATCTGCAAGACCTGTAGCGCTGTTTCGGGACCGTTGATGAAACCTGGATCCATCATTACACACCAGTGTTAAAACAGTGGTCAAAAAACTAAACAAAGGCTGGTGAAAGGGCACCAAGAGAGCAAAGACCATTTTGTCAGCTGGTAAGGTGATGGTCACTGTTTTTTGGTTTTCCCTGAGAATAATACTGATAGATTATTTGAAAAAAAAGGCAGAACCATAACTAGACCCTATTGCGCTTCGTTGGTGGATCATTTGAACTTGCGCTGGTTGGTTCAAATGGCTCTGAGCACTATGGGACTCAACTGCTGTGGTCATTAGTCCCCTAGAACTTAGAACTACTTAAACCTAACTAACCTAAGGACATCACACACATCCATGTCCGAGGCAGGATTCGAACCTGCGACCGTAGCAGTCGCACGGTTCCGGACTGCGCTGGTTGAAAAAAGACGATCGTTGGCACGCAAAAAGTGCAAGATCGATGCATGAACTGCTCGAGGTGCTGCCCCACAATGTCAGTACTGGCTCTTGAGCGAAAAAGTTTGACGACCACTGGTTTACACTGTTGGCGATAAATTATGTCCGAGAGCGTACGTTCCAAGAAGTCTCAAGGAACATATTACTTCTTCCCACTTACATTTCGGGAAATGATAAAGACTTAAAAATACGGAGGCATACCGACAGTCGTTCATCCCATGCAACATTTCGCGAATGGAAGACTTAATGGGGGAAGTGAAAAGGGTGTGACACTCGATCCCTCCAGTGGGGACCTCTCCTTGTTAGCTTGACAATCTCATCTTTTCAGTAACAGCTGTTTGCAACGTTGCACACATCTGTCGGCAATATATCGTTTATTATTCAAATTACCTGCTCCTCCTCACCTGTGGCTCAGACATTTTCCTCCTTCGGTATATATTTGTCTTTATTTTGTTTCCTGCTGTGGCCATTTTATTTTCGTAATATGTTAGTTTCAATATCCGTATTACTTTCTAAAGTATTATGCCGTAAGCGATGTAATGAATAATAGCTAAGAACAGGAAACAGTTGCTTTATTTCTATGTTATTCTGTGTAACTTTGGGTTCAGGTTTCTAGACGATAAACAAATTGGCGATGTTTTGCATTACTTTTGGTGGAACGTTAGATAAAGTAGTAGAGCAGAGGCTGCACGGATTAGGCTGTACAGGCACAGAGAGGACACGATCCGAGGTTAGTGTTGGGGGAGTGGGTCGCATATTGCAGTTGTCTGAGACCGCCCTAGGTGCACACTTACGTAACCGACACAGGACTATTCTGGGAGACCGTGCTCCACATAGCGCCGCTACTGCCAGCTACTGCTCTCTGGGGCGAAATCCAAGTGCGTCACACCTCCAGGGAAAGCGGGAAATCTCTCACAGCGCCGTAGAGTCCACAAGAAAGTGTAGGAACACACCGTTGTGACATCACTTTCTTCGTTTGTTGTTGGTGCCTGAGGTGACAAAGGTCATAGGACAGCGATATGCACATATAATGATGGCGGTAGTATCGCTTACACAAGTTAGTGCATTGGCGGAGCTGTCATTTGTACTCAGATAATTTATGTGAAAAGGTTTCTGACTTGATTATGACAGCGCGACAGGAATTGACAGACTTTCAACGCGGACTGGTAGTTGGAGCTAGACGTGTGGGACATTTCATTTCGGAATTCGTTAGGGAATTCAATATATCGAGATCCACAGTGTCAAGAGTGTGTCGAGAATACCAAATTTCAGGCATTACCTCTAACTGCGGACAACGATTTGGCTGACGGCCTTCACTTAACGACCGAGAGCAGCGGCGTTTGCCTAGAGGTGTCAGTGCTCACAGACAAGCATCACTACAGAAATAACTGTAGAAATCAATGTGGGACGTACGACGAACGTATCTTATAGGACAGTGCGGCGTAACTTGGCGTTAATGGGCGATGGCAGCAGACGACCGACGCGAATGCCTTTGCTAACAGCACGACATCGTCTGCAGGGCCTCTCCTGGGCTCGTGGGATCCTGGGCCCGTGGGATCTAGATGACTGGATTACCGTGGCCTGGTCAGATAATTCTCGATTTCAGTTGATAAAAGCTGATGCTAGGGTTGGAGTGTGGCGCAGACCTCACAAAGCCAAGGACTCAAGTTGTCAACAAGGCAAGATGCAAGCTTATGGTGGCTCCATAATGGTGTGGGCTGTGTTTACATGGATTGGACTGGGTCGTGCTTATGTTCGGCTACTTGGAGACCATTTGCAGCCATTCATGTGCTTCATGTTTACAAACAACCATGGAATTTTTATGGATGAGAATGTGCCATGTCACTGGACCGCAATTATTCGCAATCGGTTTGAAGAACATTCTGGACAATGCAAGCGAATAGTTTGGCGACATGAATTCTACTGAATATTTGTGGGACATAATCGAGGGGTCAATTCGTGCATAAAATGCTGCACTTGCAACACATTCTCAGTTATGGATGACTATAGAGGCAGCGTGGGTCAGTGTTTCTATAGGGGACTTCCAACGGCTAGTCGAGTTTATGCCATGTCGATTCGCTGCAGTCCGCCGGGCAAAAGACGGTCCGACACGAGGTTAGGAGGTACCCTATGACTTCTGTCACCTCAGTGTCGCTAGTTGTAAGTTTCGTCAACACGGACCGTCTCTGAGACTGAACGAAAGATAATCACATTTCATTTATTTTGGCTTCGATGAATCAGCAAAACTGAAAGAGTAGGGCTTATCGCCCCATCGAGAACGAGATCGTTACGGAACGGATGAAGCATCTGCATAGGAATGTTGCATTTGATTTTGTACAGTAGAGATGTGACAGTACGGTTTTGGACAGTTTTACAAAAAAAGTTTTTATTCTGTCTATTCAGGTTAAAGGCTCAAAGAGTTTTACTTTGAATTTTTGTGGTCGTTTCTTTGCATCTACGCTGAACTCGAAGTGACAGTAATTGAATTGTACAGCCAAGCAGTTCCACGCGCACCTGCAGGCACAACGGATGATGCCTGTTGGATGTAGAAAAGTAGTAACGCTAAATTACTACAGCGAAATGCAGATTAGAGGTGCACAATTCGTAGTAATTGGTGGAAAGTCATCGAATGAAACAAATGTAATATGTGGCGTTTCCCAAGCAAGTGTTATAGGCCCTCTGCTGTCCCTGATTTATATATACGATTTAGGAGACAATGTGAGCACTCCTCTTGGATTGTTTGCAGACGATGCTGTCGTTAACCGCCTAGTATAGTAGTCAGTAAATCAAAAAGGAATTGTCAGATTATTTAGAGAACAAGTTTGTGTGGCGCGAAAAGTGGCAACTGATTCTAAACAAAAGTGTGAAATCTTCTACGCGAGTACTAAAAATAATCTATTAAATTTCGGGTACACGATAAATCACATCAAGTCACAAGTTGACGATTTAATTACATACCTAGGGATTACAATAACGAGCAACTTAAATTGGAACCATCACATAGAAAACTCTGCGGTGAAGGCGAACCAAAGACTGCATTTTATTGGCGGAACACTTAGAAGATGCAGCAAATCTATAGCGACTGCCTACAGTGCGATTGTCCATCCTTTTATGGAAAACTGCAGGGTGATATGGCATCCTTAGCAGATAGGATTGTCGGAGAACGTCGAAAAAGTTGAAAGAGAGGCAGCGCTTTTTGTTGTTGTTGTTGTTGTGGTCTTCAGTCTTGAGACTGGGTTGGTGGAGCTCTCCGTGCTACTCTATCCTGTGCAAGCTTCTTCATCTCTCAGTACCTACTGCAGCCTACATCCTTCTGAATCTGCTTAGTGTATTCATTTCTTGGTCTCCCTCTAGGATTTTTACCCTCCACGCTGCCCTCCAGTACAAAATTGGTGATCCCTTGATGCCTCCGAACATGCTCAATGAGTTTTACTTTGAATTTTTGTGCTCGTTTCTTTGCATCTACGCTGAATTCTATTCAATACCTCCTCATTAGTTATGTGATCTACCCATCTAATCTTCAGCATTCTTCTGTAGCACCACATTTCGAAAGCTTCTATTCTCTTCTTGTCCAAACTATTTATCGTCCATGTTTCACTTCCATACATGGCTACACTCCATGCAAATACTTTCAGAAATGGCTTCCTGACACTTAAATCAATACTCGATATTAACACATTTCTCTTCTTCAGAAACGCTTTCCTTGCCATTGCCAGTCTACATTTGATATCCTCTCTACTTCGACCATCATCAGTTATTTTGCTCCCCAAATAGCAGAACTCCTTTACTGCTTTAAGTGTTTCATTTCCTAATCTAATTCCCTCAGCATCACCCGATTTAATTCGACTACATTCCATTATCCTCGTTTTGCTTATGTTGATGTTCATCTTATACCCTCCTTTCAAGACACTGTCCATTCCGTTCAACTGCTCTTCCAAGTCCTTTGCTGTCTCTGACAGAATTACAATGTCATCGGAAAACCTCAAAGTTTTTATTTCTTCTCCATGGATTTTAATACCTACTCCGAACTTTTCTTTTGTTTCCTTTACTGCTTGCTCAATATACAGATTGAATAGCATCGGGGAGAGGCTACAAGCCTGTCTCACTCCCTTCCCAACCGCTGCTTCCCTTTCATGTCCCTCGACTCTTATAACTGCCATCTGCTTTCTGTACAAATTGTAAATAGCGTTTCGCTCCCTGTATTTTACCCCTGCCACCTTCAGAATTTGAAAGAGAGTATTCCAGTCATCATTGTCAAAAGCTTTCTCTAAGTCTTCCAATGCTAGAAACGTAGGTTTGCCTTTCCTTAATCTTTCTTCTAAGATAAGTCGTAGGGTCAGTTGTGCATCACGTGTTCCAACATTTCTGCGGAATCAAAACTGATCTTCCCCGAGGTCAGCTTCTACCAGTTTTTCCATTCGTCTGTAAAGAATTCGCGTTAGTATTTTGCAGCTGTGACTTATTAAACTGATAGTTCGGCAATTTTCGCATCTGTCAACACCTGCTTTCTTTGTATTATCGAGAAATGGGGGAGAGTGCGCGACGGATATGATAAACGAGGTGGCAATTATTAAAACTAAGGGGATTTTTGTTGCGACGAGATCTTTTCACGAAATTTCAACTCACCATCTCCGAACGTTAAAATATGCTATCGACTCCCACATAAACCATAATAAATTGCCCGAGTAGTAAAATAATGGAAATCAGATCTTGCACAGAAAGATAAGTGTTCTGTTTTCCCACGTGCTATTCGACAGTGGAACGCCGGATAAATCGTCTAAAAGTGTTATTAATTGTGCGGTGTCTGTTCTTCTGGACACGACACATTCGTGATTCCGCGGCCTTATGTATACACGATGAAAGAGAAATAACCACGTCAGGCGCATGAGGGCACTGAAATAATTCAATGGCAACAAATGAAAATTTTTGCCGGACCAGGACTCAATCTCGAATTGCCGCATTATGCGAGCTATCGCTTTAACTACTTGGTCTATCCGAGCTCGCTTCCCGTCCAACCCAAATTCCCAACTTGTCACACACAACTTCAGTAGCGCCCCCTGTCTATTTTCCTCATTCCTCTCAACATGTTCTGTGAATCCCTCACGGGGTCAGACCTAGGGTGCATTCACACTGAATATATCATAAAATGCTCTCAAAGCTTAGATATAATATTTATGTGTGTGCTGTCTGTTCTTTTGGAGATGTCCAAAAGAACTAACGCCACACATATAATAGTATAATAGACGCCTTGATGGAATTTTGTGGTATCTTCAGTGTGAATTCGCCCTAAGTCCGATTTCATGTGGGAATCATGCTAAATGCTGCGGGCAACGAGGAGGACGCTGGACGGTGAGTGTGGGGCGCTATGGAAATAGTATGCAACAAGTTGCGAGCTCGGATAGCCAAAGAGGTTGAGACGACCACTCGCGTTAAGTGTGAAATATGGGTTCGACTGCTGGTCCGCCACAAAGTTTCACTTGTCGCTATTGAATTATTTCAATGCCCTCATATGGCTGAAATCGGTGTTTCTGTTTCATCAGTCTGAACCCTCTGTCAAGCACTCAAGTGTGAATCGCAGAGTACTGAGCTAGTCGATGTGCGAGGTCTGTTAAAAAAATTCCGGAACATTCGTAATTCCGCGCCAGTGGTGTTTGGATAGATATGCGGTTGGCATCCCTGCACAGGCCTGTGTTTAATGTTTAACTGCCGGAAGTTTTATTGTTGTATATTTGTTAGTTATTGTTCAGCGCCGTATAGAGTAGAGCGTTGTGTCGAGCAGTTCGCGGATTTCGAGACGGGCTAGTTAGAGGAGCAGCGCGTCTGCATTAAATTTTGCGTGAAACTCGAGAAAAACTTTAGAGACACGCCAAATGATGCAGGAAGCCTACGATGATGAGTGCTTAAGCCGTACTCAGTGTTACGAATGCTTCACACTGTTTAAAAATGGCCCGGACGGAAGTTAAAGATGACCCTCGTTCAGGACGCCCTTCGACGTCTACCGACGATGCTCATGTTAGAAACGTCAATGAAGTTGTGCGTGCCAAACGAAGACTGACTATCCGAGAGATTGCAGAAGAATGTAAGATTTCAGTTGGATCATGTCATGAAATCCTGACACAGCATCTTGGAATGCATTGGGTTGCCGCTAGGTTCGTCCCATGGCTCATGGGTCCAAGACCAGAAAGACCTTAGCCTCGCAATCTGTGAAGAGCTTTGGGATCGCACAAATGAGATGTTGCTTAAGAGAAACATAACTGGTGATGATGTTGAGACCAAGACTCATCTTCACTGATAGTCGGTAAAAGTTCTCCAAGACCAAAAAAAGCTCGTCAGGCCAGGTCAAATGTCAAAGCCATGTTGATAGTTGTCTTTGACTTTGAAGTATTAGTTCAGATGAATTTGTGCTACAGGGACAAACTGTTAGTCGCTGGTTCTATCGGGACACGTTGAGACGCCTGCGAGAAAGTGTGAGAAGGAAACGGCCTGTAATGTGGCAAGACAATTCATTGTTCTTGCATCACGATAACGCACCAGCACGTTCATCCCTGTTGGTGCACGACTATTGCACAAAAAACGAAATCAATGTGCTGCCTCATCTAACGTACTCTCCAGGCCTGATCCCTGCTGACTTTAGTGTTTCCGAAGTTTAAAACTCCACTGCAGCGATAGACGAGATAAAAGAAAATTCGCAGACGCGCTTCGCGCGATCCAGTAAAAGGCGTGCTAAGGCCGGTTCCAGCAGTGAAAACGGCATTGGGAGCGGTGAATCAATTGTGGAGGAGAGTATTTCGAAGGGGACCGTGCACTATACGTAAAAGGTAATCGTAGCAAAATTTTGTGGACAAAGTTTCAAAATTTTTTGAACGGATCTCGTAGATTAGACGCTTCGTCCAGACATTGGTAACTGATCCTCGACATAAACAAATGTAAGCTAATGCACATAAAGAGGTGCAAAGATCAATTATGGTTTGCTGATGAATCATTGGAATCAGTCACATCCACTAAATATCTAGGAACACGCTCATGGGGCGATTTTTTGTTAGGATTGGAAGAGGAAATCGAGAAGACCGATAGAAGATCAGCGCGTTTCATCACTAGTCCATTAATTAAGCGCGAAAACGGCATGGAGATGTTCTCCAATTCCACGGGCAGGCGCTATAAGAGAGGTGTTGTGCATCGCAGTGTGTCTTACTGCTAAAATTCCGTCAACCAGCCTATTTCTTCTTCATATACCTCGCGAAAAGACCACGAGGGAAGCACTAGAGAGATTCGCGCTCATACGGAGCAACGGTCCTCCTTCCTCCGCACCATTCGCGATTATAAAAGAAAAGTGGGAAGCAACACACCAAAAGGTGGCTTGCTGGTTATAGATGCAGCTATAATGTGGTTATCATAACTTTAATACTTTTATGCTGGAAGGGGCAATTAAAAAGTGTCTGTCTGAGGCGTTTCTGCACCGTATGTGCAGCATAGCGCCATTCCGATGCGGGTATGTGAGCATCGACTTGTAGGCAAAGGATTAGTGTTGTATTCGTGTGTCTCCGACGTGTGTGCGGTAAATGCGGAAACATGAACATTGGCGACGTTTTTACTAGACGTGCAGGACCAACGTTTTGTTATTCTTTCCTTGGCTGCCGAAGGACAAGGGCCGGTAGATATCCATCGGAGAAAGAAGAGTGTGATTGGGACAGCATGTCTACCGAAAACCACCGTTGTTGAATAGGACGCCAAGTTTCGTGCTGCTACTTCATAATGGGAGACACTCGAGCACCCGCCCTGTAGTCCCGATCTCTCCCCAATTATCATGCCACCGGTCCCTTTGAAAAAGGCCTCGAATGCTCAAGGATTCCTTTCGGACGAGCACGTGCAGCTAGGAGGTACATAATTCTTCACGCAACAGGGCATGGTGTTTTACCAAACAGGTATCTTCAACTTTGTGCGTCGGTGAGATGATTGTCCCAGTGCTCATGGCCATCTGTTGGCGTATCGATTGTGGACTGTGCGGCCTTCGAAATGAAACGTTTTATTTGCCCCTTATATAAGAGGTGCGACAATAAAGTAATGAGACCGATGTGAAAAATAATGTTGCTTACCGTTTTAGTCAAGTTTAGTGTCGTCTCCTTCAAAGTAGTTCCCTTCTGATTGCACACAATTTTTCCAGCGCTTCTGCCATTGATGGTAACATTTCTGGAACTCATCTTCTGTAAAATCCTCCACGACCCTCGTCACAGCTTTTTCGACATCTTGTGTTGTTTGAAAATGGTGTCCCTTGAGCGTCGTTTTGACTCTTGCAAATAGAAAAAAGTCGCACAGAGCGATAACTGGTGAATAAGGTGGCTGTGGTAGTACCGAAATTTGTTTTGAGGTTGAAAATTGCTGTACAGACAGAGCAGTATGGGATGGCGCATTATCGTGATGCAGAATCCAATTATCAGCAATGCTGGCACGGACACGAAGAATTCTTTTACGAAGTCTTTCTAAAATTTCTTTGCAGTAATATTGGTTAACTGTTTGTTCAGGAGACACCCACTCTTTATGAACAATTCCCTTGGAATCAAAGAAGCACACAAGCATGCATTTCACTTTTGACTTTGACATGCGAGCTTTTTTTGGTCTGGGTGGTCCCTTTGAGCACCATTGCGAACTTTGGAATTTTGTCTCTGGATCGTACTGAAAAAACCAACTTTCATCACCAGTGATAGCACGGCTCAACAATTTTGGACTGATTTCCGTTTGCTCTAACAGATCGGCCGCCTTTGCTCTTAACAGATCGGCTGCCTCATTTTTCCGTGTTTCTCGCTGTCGTGGTGTGAGATTATTGGGGACAATTTTTGCACAAATCTTTCTCATACCAAGATCATCAGTTATTACTAGACGAACCGTTTCTCGATTGATGTTCAGTTCTTCTGCAATCATTTTCACGGATAATCTTCGATCAGATCGTACGAGTTCACGCACCCTGGCCAAGTTGACATCTATCCGTGAGGTTGATGGGCGTCCACTGCGGTCTTCATCTTCAGCATTCGTTCTGCCTTCACTAAACATTTTATGCCAACTAAAAACTTGAGCTCTTGACATAACCTCCTCTCCAAAAGCGTTCTAAAGCTTACCGTAAGTGGTCGCGTTTTCACCCAATTTAACGCAAAAAGAAATGGCGTACCGTTGCGCAATATTATGTGGTTCCATTTCCTTGACGAGAGACATAAACATGTGTTAATTTATTACAGCACAACTCACGACTGAGCAGTTGCATCGATGTGCCGCTTGGACTAGAAGCAACTCATAGACCAAGATCAAAGATATTCTGGCTACGCAAGCCTGCAGGGTTGCCACATCTTGCAAAGAAAATCAGTCTCATTACTTTCTTGTCGCACTTCGTATCATTTTCGCTCCAGTGCATCAACTGTTACAGTTGGCCTTTCCGGTGTCTTCAGTTTGTCTTTTAGTGTCATGTTCTTTATTTTTCACTTCCTGTTTTGTTTCTATTACTGGAAATGGCATTTGCAATCCTATACGCCAGATGCAAATACTAAATCTCACTTGTATATGATGCTTGTATATGGTGCTCAAATGAAACCCTATCACTCACAAAGCATCATACGCTCCACTTTCATAATTTAGATCTTTTTTTTAGCTACATGTAAAGATAAGCAACAGCATTTCCGTTTATGTCTCAGAGACACTCTCTCGAGGTAAATTGCTGTCATGATAACCCTACGTACGGTGCATGATCCGTACCGGAGAGAAGTGGTTGGTTCGTTTGTAGGGTAACGGACAAAACGACACGGTCATCAGTCGATGAGGAGTGGGAAACAAAGAGAGGGAGAGGTGGGGTAGTATTAGCGGCAACCTGTCCCAGTCCTTCTTCGTGTAGCGCATAGCGCAGCGCTAAAGATGAGTGTCTATATGCCTACGTACGCACTCTAAACTCAATTCGTATCTTACTACGCCGATCATCAAGGTGACGCACTGGTAAGACACTGGACTCGCTTTTGAGATGACTTCGGTTCAACTCCCAATCCGCTCATCCCGATTGAGGTGTACCTAAACTGCTTAACGCGAACACTGGGACGATGCCGTTGAAAAAGACACGGCTGATTTTCTTCCCAATCTAACCCCAACAGATGCTCTGGATGCTCTCTCTCCAGACCTCGATAGGACGTTCTTCGTAGTCCCACGACCCATACAGATGATCCAAGAAGAAGGCGGCAGAATAGTTGCACAGTCTTCGTCCAATATTAGGTGTATAAATTTTTGCAAATGGATTTCGCGAGAGTAACCGGCCTTTCTTCAAAGATTGTCATTTAATGTTTAAAGCGCGAGTGCTTCATGAAATTGCCTAAGAAATCCTCCTGACAGACGCTGCAAGGAAAGCGTCGTGTATCACGGAGAGGTTTTCTGTTGAAATTCCGATGTCGCACTTTCCAAAAAGAGTGGGGCAACATATTCGTCCCCTGAATTACGTCTCTCGAAATGAGCACAGCGAGAAAATCAGAGAAATTAGTTCTCTTACTGAAGTTTTACTCGTATCGACAGTGGTTCATCCCGCCCCAAATTTGCGAATGGAACAGGAAAGGAAAGAATGTTAGTGCTACCAGAAGTACCCTTTGCCACACGTCGTCAGGCTGCTTACAGATTATAGATGTAGGTGTGGTTGGCACAGAAAAGTAAGTCGTGTCGGAACGCATCAGGCCAGTCAGAGGACTAATGACCCCTCACAAACAAGCAAGAAAGTAGTTTGCGGGAGGACTTCAGTACATAAGAAGGGAAAAAGAACGGGCCCGCAAAATTACAGACCGAAATCGCTAACTTCAGTTTGCTGCAGAAATCACTGAACATACTCTCAATTCGAATATAATAAACTTTCTTGAGACTGAGAAACTTGTGTCCAAGATTTTAGAAAGCATTGCTCGTACGAAACTCAGCCTTCCCTTTTCGCACAGATATTCTGCGAACAACAGATGAAGAGCAACATGCAGATTCCATATTTGACACGGTGCTTCATTGCAGGCTGTTAACAAAGGTACGAGCTTATGGAGTAAGTTCACAGATATGTGAATGGCTCGAAGAATTATTAAGTAATGGCACCCAGTATGTTGTCCTCGACGCCAAGGAAAAGGGTATCGTCAGGAGTCCCCAAGGGAAATGTGGTAGTACTACTGTTGTTCTGCCGGCCGGAGTGGCCGAGCGGTTCTAGGCGCTACAGTCTGGAACCGTACGATCGCTACGGTCGCAGGTTCGAATCCTGCCTCGGGCATAGATGTGTGTGATGTCGTTAGGTTAGTTAGATTTAAGTAGTTCTAAGTTCTAGGGGACTGATGACCTCAGCAGTTAAGTCCCATAGTGCTCAGAGCCATTTGAACCATTCTTTGAACTATTGTTCTCCACATACATAAATGATTTGGCGGACAGGGTGGGCAGTAATCTGCGGTTGTTTGCTGATGATGCCGTGGTGTACGGTTGGTTGTTGAAGCTGAGTGACTATAGGAAAACCCAAGACGACTTAAACAAAATTTCCAGTTGGTGTGACGAATGGCAGCTAGCTCTAAATGTGGAAAAATATAAGTTAACGCCGATGAGTAGGAAGGTCAAGACTGTAATGTTCGGATACAGTATTACTACTGTCCTGCTTGATATAGTTAAATTGTTTAAATATATCGGTGCAACGTTGCAAAGCGACATGAAATGGAACGAGCATTTGAGAACTGTTGTAGGGAAGCTGAATGGTCGACTTAGATTTATTGGGAGACTTTTAGGAAAGAGTGGTTCACTTGTAAAGCGGACTGCATATACAGTAGGACGCTGGTGCGACCTATTCTTGAGAACTGCTCGAGTGTTTGGGATCGCCACGCGGTCGGATTGAAGGAAGGCATCGAAACAATTCAGAGAATGAGTGATGGATTTGTTACTCGTAGGTTCGAAAAACACGTAATTGTTACGGAGATGCTTCGTGAGCTCAAATGGGGATTCTAGGAGGGAAGACGACGTTCTTTTCGAGAAACAATATTGAGAAAATTTAGAGAACCGGCATTTGAAGCTGGCTGCCAAACGATTCTGCTACCGTCAACATACATTAAGCATAAGGCCCACGAAGACAAGATGCGAGAAATTAGGGCTCATACGGAGGTATATAGACAATCGTTTTCCCCTCGCTCTATTTGCGAGTGGAACAGGAAAGGAAATGACAAGTAATGGTATGTGGTACCCACCACCACGCGCCATACGATGCCTTGCGGAGTATCGATCCTGAAGAACCAAAGAAACTGGTACATCTGCCTAATATCGTGTAGGGCCCCCGCGAGAACATAAAAATGCCGCAACATGACGTGGCATGGACTCGACTAATGTCTGAAGTAGTGCTGGGAAATGACACCACGAATCCTGCAGGGCTGTCCATAAATCCCTAAGAGTACGAGGAGGTGGAGAGCTCTTCTGAACAGCACGTTGCAAGGCATCCCAGATACGCTCAATAATGTTCATATCTCGGGAGTTTGGTGCCCAGCGGAAGACCGTTCCTGGAGCCACTCTTAGCAATTCTTGACGTGTGAGGTGTCGCATTGTCCTGCTGGAATTGACCAAGTCCGTCGGAATGCACCATGGAGATGAATGGATGCAGGTGATCAGACAGAATGCTTAGTACGTGTCATCTGCAGAGTCGTATCTAGACGTATCAGGGGTTCCATATCATTCCAACCGCACATGCCTCACTCCATTACAGAGCCTCCACCAGCTTGGACAGTGCCCTGCTGACATGCAGGGCCTATGGATTTATGGGGATGTCGCCATATCCGTACTCGTTCATCCGCTCGATACAATTTGACACAAGACTCGTCCTACCAGGCAACATGTTTCCAGTTATCAACGGTCTAATGACGGCGCTGACCGATCCACGAGGCGTAAAGCCTTGTGTCGTACAGTCACCAAGGGTGCACCAGTGGGCCTTCGCTCGGAAAGCCCATATCGATAATGTTTCATTGAATGGTTCGCACGCAGACAGTTGTTGATGGCCCAGCATTGAAATCTGCAGCAATTTGCGGAAGGGTTGCGCTTCTGTCACGTTGAACGAGTCTCTTCAGTCGTCGTTCCGTTCTTGCAGGATCTTTTTCCGGTTGTAGCGATATCGGAGAGTTGATGTTTTACCGGATTCCTGATATTCACGGTACACTCGTGAAATACACTCCTGGAAATTGAAATAAGAACACCGTGAATTCATTGGCCCAGGAAGGGGAAACTTTATTGACACATTCCTGGGGTCAGATACATCACATGATCATACTGACAGAACCACAGGCACATAGACACAGGCAACAGAGCATGCACAATGTCGGCACTAGTACAGTGTATATCCACCTTTCGCAGCAATGCAGGCTGCTATTCTCCCATGGAGACGATCGTAGAGATGCTGGATGTAGTCCTGTGGAACGGCTTGCCATGCCATTTGCACCTGGCGCCTCAGTTGGACCAGCGTTCGTGCTGGACGTGCAGACCGCGTGAGACGACGCTTCATCCAGTCCCAAACATGCTCAATGGGGGACAGATCCGGAGATCTTGCTGGCCAGGGTAGTTGACTTACACCTTCTAGAGCACGTTGGGTGGCACGGGATACATGCGGACGTGCATTGTCCTGTTGGAACAGCAAGTTCCCTTGCCGGTCTAGGAATGATAGAACGATGGGTTCGATGACGGTTTGGATGTACCGTGCACTATTCAGTGTCCCCTCGACGATCACCAGTGATGTACGGCCAGTGTAGGAGATCGCTCCCCACACCATGATGCCGGGTGTTGGCCCTGTGTGCCTCGGTCGTATGCAGTCCTGATTGTGGCGCTCACCTGCACGGCGCCAAACACGCATACGACCATCATTGGCACCAAGGCAGAAGCGACTCTCATCGCTGAAGACGACACGTCTCCATTCGTCCCTCCATTCACGCCAGTCGCGACACCACTGGAGGCGGGCTGCACGATGTTGGGGCGTGAGCGGAAGACGGCCTAACGGTGTGCGGGACCGTAGCCCAGCTTCATGGAGACGGTTGCGAATGGTCCTTGCCGATACCCCAGGAGCAACAGTGTCCCTAATTTGCTGGGAAGTGGCGGTGCGGTCCCCTACGGCACTGCGTAGGATCCTGCGGTCTTGGCGTGCATCCGTGCGTCGCTGCGGTCCGGTCCCAGGTCGACGGGCACGTGCACCTTCAGCCGACCACTGGCGACAACATCGATGTACTGTGGAGACCTCACGCCCCACGTGTTGAGCAATTCGGCGGTACGTCCACCCGGCCTCCCGCATGCCCACTATACGCCCTCGCTCAAAGTCCGTCAACTGCACACACGGTTCACGTCCACGCTGTCGCGGCATGCTACCAGTGTTAAAGACTGCGATGGAGCTCCGTATGCCACGGCAAACTGGCTGACACTGACGGCGGCGGTGCACAAATGCTGCGCAGCTAGCGCCATTCGACGGCCAACACCGCGGTTCCTGGTGTGTCCGTTGTGCCGTGCGTGTGATCATTGCTTGTACAGCCCTCTCGCAGTGTCCTGAGCAAGTATGGTGGGTCTGGCACACGGGTGTCAATGTGTTCTTTTTTCCATTTCCAGGAGTGTATGTCGGTATGGGAAAATCTACACTTGATCGCTACCTTGGAGGTCCTGTATCCCATCGCTCATGCGCGACTATAACACCACATTCAATCTCACTTATATCTTGACAATCTGCCATTATAACAGTAGTAACTGATCTAACAGCTGCGCCAGACACTTGTTGTGTTATATAGGCGTTGCCGACTGCAGTGCCGTATTCTGTCTTTTTACATATCTCTATATTTGAATACGCATGCCTGTACCAGTTTCTTTGGCGCTTCAGTGTATGTAGATGTAGATGTAGACAGAGCTGATGCTACGTTCAGTTCGGCGAGAATATCGATGCACGGAGAAAGCGAACTGGCAAGCTCCCTAAGAAATAGTGGCCACAGGCTTTGAGTTGGCATGTCGGAGCGATGCCAACACTCATGCCATTACTAGAGAGGCGTTTGCAGTTGGCTACTGCGGGCGCGCAACAGCGCATAAAGCAGCGGTTACGAAACTGGACTCACACCGCCGAATACACGTCGGTTGCGAAACACATTCCCTGATGGGACCTACAACAATTTTACAGTACACTGAGAGTGACGAAGCGCGTTACACGTTGTGCGGTCCAATACACACGTTATGCAGAATTTTCAGTTTGTGTTACTTTCTTCTAGAGGATGTACAGGAAATACAGGAGATAGAGCGTTTCGTTGGAAACTCTCACGCTAATAATTTGTCATTGATCCATATCATGACAACCATGTACTGCGTACAATTTGCATCTGTTCAAGAAGTTCTAATACCCTGTACATCTGATATTAACAGTTCAGAGAATATTACGAAAACACATCATTTCTGTTGGATCTTCTTGGAAAACTACCAAACACTGGCCCAACAAACAGGAAAGAAGACAAGAACGTAGTTTATCTCCTACTTTATTAATAAATATCTACACTGACAATGCTATTCGCAGATAGAGTTTTAAAATGATCTGTTAGTATTAAAAGTATTTTTTATGCAGACAATCTTATACGTATTTCTAGTGCAGAAAATGACAAGCAGGTGATTTTGCACACTCCTATAATCGGTTGTCTGTCTCTCTTTTTTCGTACTAATATCTGCGGCTAGTGCCACTGTTATTACAAAATTTGTATCAACATAAATTGATATTTAAGGATCACGATGATATTTACTAAAACTTAGTAACTGAATGGTAATAATAATAATTCCATGGGGCTCAACGGCCTGGTACAAGTCTTTAAAGTGGGCGCCAAATCAGCGACTTGTGTATTCGTAACCCACTCTATTCATCTTACCGGGGATAAAAGACCTACAGTTAACGTGGGATTAGAACCACGGTTCCATATCAGGACATTCTAACAGATCGGTCCATAGTTCTACAGCTTATGTAATATTTGTGCTGTCTGGTTGAAGAAGGTCCAGGACTCTGTAAACTTCTGACAGTAATGTTCTCAGAGAACAAGTGTGGCATCTTTATAAGTTATAACATTATCCAGGAGTTTGTTAATGTTAGCAGGGACTTCTTCAGAGTGCTCTGTTTCTACGCACTAATCTATCCTGCTAGGAATTTCATCTAGCAGAATTCGGGAGCCGCCGCATAAGGCCATTCTTTTCGTTTAACCAACCATGTGGTTGGTGCTGGTTTCGAAAGCACTTATGAACGTCGCCAGTATGCTTTATAACTCTCGTAGGTGTGACTTCTTCATCGAGTAGATTAACGTAATGAACCGAACAAGCGTATGTTAACAAGCCAGGCATGTCTTTTTTTAAAAGCTGTCGCATTTTTATGATTTTATTTTGATTATCAGATCAAAAACAAATACTTCTTTCTTTAATTTATCTTTACACATTTCAACTGAATTTTTCAAAGACTGTACAAAATATTGCTGTCTTTTGGTTGGTTTCAAATCGACTGTATTTGGTAGAAATGCTTATTGGCCAGTATGGATACTGGTTGTTATAACTGGGTCATTCGTAGTATTAGGCCACCCGTCGTATAGTAATACAATGCTATTATGCATTTATAAATGATTTTTTGTATTTACTTCAACCTCACGTGCAACTTTATCAAGCACCATCCCGCTTAATTTGAAGCGATCAAGACCGGCTCTTGACTTGAGGCCGTGTTGCTGTGTTGAAGGCTATGTTGTCAGCGAAAGAGAACTTTGCTATCAACAGATTCAGTTGTTCCTTCTACTGATCATTGGTTTTAACTACGAAGTTCTCACGTAAGTCCGCTTTCTCTTTATTGGTTATGAAATTGAATGATGACTGCAGTGAAGTACTACTATTGTCCCACTGTTACTGCTGCTACTGGAATAGCTACAGGGAGAATCCATTTCCATTATAGATCTATTATTATTTTGTGTTGCACGTATCTCTAATTCCAGAGTAGTCGAAAATTCTTTTCTCTTAGAGCAGTTTTTCAATTTTGCCACTGACCTCAACACTGCAGCGCTAAGAAAAAGTTTTTTGTTGTCTTCATCATATGTAACCTGTGACTATTTTGCTGCTGCCTTTCTTCAAGCTCCAGATGACGTGAAATTGAAAAATTACTTTTGAGAAAATAATTTATTATTATTTAATTCAGTTATAAAGGAGGTTATTTCTTGATACAATTAATTGATATTTACATTATTTTCCGTTTTTATGTTATTAACAGATAACAAAGAATTTTTAATTGCCTTTCAAATGTGTGCAGTACATTTTATCTACTATGGAAAAACTAGAAATCCAAGAAATACACGTAACTAAAGTATACTCACCTGTATAATGTGCATCCAGTGTTGGAACAAAGTATGAATTTTCACAACTACGTGGTGTTTCCAACAACGCACTTAAATAATGGATTATGGTAACTGCGCAAGGATCTGGGTGCCTAGTCAAGAAAATTAATTTACCAATTTTTGCTTGTTCAATTTATACGTTTTTCCACTAATAAAGTACTTGTAAGGATGGGTTAGTGTGTTGCATAAATCAAGAATTTAAACTGACCTACTAAACTTTCAATTCGAAAAAATTAAAAAAAACAATAAAAGCCAAAAACCCAATTTAACTCACTTTTTTTAAACGGGATTTTCTCAGCTCTGGCTGACCCTATTATAAAATTCAACTGCTAGCTTGCTGTACCATTTCACACCCCGTCTTAGACCGTGGGAGTGTGACTTCATCCCACAAGAGAGATTTATAAATAACTTTGACTGATTATGGTCAATTACCGTTGCTATTTTTTTTCATTTTGGTAATCTTAGTTGAATCTCTTGTTCTTATTCTTCTTCGCCATCAGCAGTGCTTAGCACCAGTATATTCCTCTCATCTTTCCATTTTAGTACTACGAAATCTTTGTTACTTTCTGTTGCTATGTGTCCGTCCTTCCCCCCACTTTGCCTGTACAACATCTTGAGGACTGATCATCTATTTGATATTAGAGTGCTTAGTAAATGTGCCAGTTCTTCAAGAAGTTAGTGTGCTAGGTGTATACGTGTGTGAAAATTGTCTCTGTATAAAATCCTTCCCTCATTCAGTAAAGCAGTCACAAGGTTCATAACAATGGAAACTGAAAGAGGAACACCTGGCTTGCCATCATTCCCCCATTATACTTTCATATTCTAGTTGTGGCCGCCCTTTAGACAAAGTTTCAATAATTTTATTCCGACTTATACTTTATGTACTGAACAAAACTTAGTCGTCCTCGAAATGGCACAAGTGTTTCAGCAATGCAGACTTCCTTATCTGGCGCGACAGCTCTTTGAAATCTCTGCAGTAATTTCTCAATAAGTGATTGAATTTTAAACGCATGGTCTCCTGAAAGGCAGTGATTGTTAGCGGAAAAATGCCATATACTTAACAGTAGTTCAAAGCGATTTCGTGACCTAAGGTTTTTTTATATAGTTCTGATAAAGGAAATTTTTCGACCAATAATTTATAATCTTTGACTTTATACTTAGTGACATCCATAACAACATTCCTAAATACCGTTCAATTTCAATCTTCCTAACATCACTCCATTTGTTCAGTCGAGAATTGACACTCAGTGATTTCCTAAGACTTGCTCTGCGTATAAGTTATTTTGTTATGAGGTGTTTTGTCTGTGACAGAAACTGCTTGTTACGATATTTTTGACTTTGTGTACAATTTCTACAAAATGTTGGAACTTAGTCCTTCTCCATGTTAACTGTACACGAAAATGATGCTAGTCTGTAATCCCTGATATTTAACTTCTCTATCCCTGTGGTTACACGGTGTTCAGAGAGACACAGAACATTTATCACTTCCGAATTTTCCACATCTTCTAGATCCACAAGTAACTCATCTACCTTGTTTTTAATATACACTCCTGGAAATTGAAATAAGAACACCGTGAATTCATTGTCCCAGGAAGGGGAAACTTTATTGACACATTCCTGGGGTCAGATACATCACATGATCACACTGACAGAACCACAGGCACATAGACACAGGCAACAGAGCATGCACAATGTCGGCACTAGTACAGTGTATATCCACCTTTCGCAGCAATGCAGGCTGCTATTCTCCCATGGAGACGATCGTAGAGATGCTGGATGTAGTCCTGTGGAACGGCTTGCCATGCCATTTCCACCTGGCGCCTCAGTTGGACCAGCGTTCGTGCTGGAAGTGCAGACCGCGTGAGACGACGCTTCATCCAGTCCCAAACATGCTCAATGGGGGACAGATCCGGAGATCTTGCTGGCCAGGGTAGTTAACTTACACCTTCTAGAGCACGTTGGGTGGCACGGGATACATGCGGACATGCATTGTCCTGTTGGAACAGCAAGTTCCCTTGCCGGTCTAGGAATGGTAGAACGATGGGTTCGATGACGGTTTGGATGTACCGTGCACTATTCAGTGTCCCCTCGACGATCACCAGTGGTGTACGGCCAGTGTAGGAGATCGCTCCCCACACCATGATGCCGGGTGTTGGCCCTGTGTGCCTCGGTCATATGCAGTCCTGATTGTGGCGCTCACCTGCACGGCGCCAAACACGCATACGACCATCATTGGCACCAAGGCAGAAGCGACTCTCATCGCTGAAGACGACACGTCTCCATTCGTCCCTCCATTCACGCCTGTCGCGACACCACTGGAGGCGGGCTGCACGATGTTGGGGCGTGAGCGGAAGACGGCCTAACGGTGTGCGGGACCGTAGCCCAGCTTCATGGAGACGGTTGCGAATGGTCCTCGCCGATACCCCAGGAGCAACAGTGTCCCTAATTTGCTGGGAAGTGGCGGTGCGGTCCCCTACGGCACTGCGTAGGATCCTACGGTCTTGGCGTGCATCCGTCCGTCGCTGCGGTCCGGTCCCAGGTCGACGGGCACGTGCACCCTCCGCCGACCACTGGCGACAACATCGATGTACTGTGGAGACCTCACGCCCCACGTGTTGAGCAATTCGGCGGTACGTCCACCCGGCCTCCCGCATGCCCACTATACGCCCTCGCTCAAAGTCCGTCAACTGCACATACGGTTCACGTCCACGCTGTCGCGGCATGCTACCAGTGTTAAAGACTGCGATGGAGCTCCGTATGCCACGGCAAACTGGCTGACACTGACGGCGGCGGTGCACAAATGCTGCGCAGCTAGCGCCATTCGACGGCCAACACCGCGGTTCCTGGTGTGTCCGCTGTGCCGTGCGTGTGATCATTGCTTGTACAGCCCTCTCGCAGTGTCCGGAGCAAGTATGGTGGGTCTGACATACCGGTGTCAATGTGTTCTTTTTTCCATTTCCAGGAGTGTACTTAATGTTCTTATGAAACAAACTCATTTTACTTTTCTCGAAACTGTACATATGTTATGGTCCTGTTCTATTCTAATTTCTTTCAGGACAGTCTTTCTATAATCTGACTCTGACCTAAAAGAAATGTGCTCCTTCTGACTCCAAGAATTTAGCCTTGTATGCTTGTGGCACCCCTTACACTCTCTGCAAGAAGCCCATCTAATTTGTCCTTCCACCTCACACTCATATGCAGATCATAATTTATCTATCACCATCTCCCAATTTCAGCAAGATGTATAGCACAGATAAGAGAGTTTTTTGTCAGTCAAAAGCAATCTGCTCAGATTTTTGTTTACACAGCTGACATCAGTGTTAACCCAAGGCTGGTCATGGTGTTGCAAAATTCCACAAATTCCACACGAGTTGTTGCTGCTCCTATTTCATCGTATCACTTTTAATACTATACTCTTAAGTTCCTACCCGGGTTGTTATCTGCTCCTCTTACTATAAGCATCTGGTCTTCTTCATAAAAATCTCTACACAAAGCCCTTATGCTGTCACCAGGCTAAGCGTGACACAGTGACCTGATAGTCCACGTCTACTTTTTCTTGCAGCATTTGGCAGACACCCTTCCTGTAACTGCTACATAGCAGCAGGACTCTTTCTTTTTCTCCTCTTCGATCTACCTGCATTTCCCCAGATGTTATATCGAAATCATCTAGCTTGGGAATTGCAAAATGTGTTTGAGAACCATCGCGCAGAAACGGCATTTCTTGGATAGTGCATCGTCCAAGAAATCCGCCACTACACATTGTTGGCAAATCAGGTACCTATAGCACATTATACGAGGAGGAAGGTTGGGTAGTCCAACAAAACCACCTAGGACAGGTTGTAAAGAAAGGACATCGGGTGATCATATCATGGTTACTTTCAGTTGTGTGTCTCCTATTTGATGTTATAGCACATACGCACTGGGCAGTATGGTAAGTTTTTAATGGACACTGGTCATCGTAAAATCGGCCATTTGATGCCGTAGTCTGTACTTGCTGGTTGTTTTGGTTTTTAAATGCTGTCTTCAGTACTAAGACGACGCTTTATGTGTGTAACATTCAAATACTTTTGCTGATGAACTGTAGAAAAGTATCTTCACCTTTAGTTGATGTAATATCAGCGCAAGCAATGTAAAAACGTTCAGCCAGTTTTACGCATAGAGGTATAATAGCTCCATGGTTATACGTCTCATAAAAACCACAAGGTTTACACAGCGGTTTATGTTATGTGTATGATATTTCAAGGAGTTCAGAGATGGTATTGCTTACACAGAAGCGCCCGAATATGGCTTATATTGCTGTACCATTTCACTCTGATAAACTTATGGAAAATTAATTGCTGATCTTGCCAGGTTCTTTTGAACTTTTAATCAGAGGAATGTCTATGGTTTAGACAAACTGGTACTTCCAAAGTGTGACATACCGTCGACGTAAGAAACTTAAACCAACCGTTCATTATCTCTGCTGCGAATTCCGCAAAATGGTTTCTGATCAAGTCACTCACTTCTGTAAAAAAAAAAAAAAAAAAAAAAAATAACGTTACTTTCTAATAAATCAGTACCACCGTCTTCTTTAAATAACTATATTCTCATAAAACACGCTTTACACAAACTTGTACGTAGTTGAACTGTAAAAATGTACTTCGAAGCAAACTCAAGGACAGTTCAAAAGCAGTTGACTAGTACTATTTTATCTACAGTGTTCTTTCTAACTTTTTACTTCGTAACAACTTCGGAAGATGACGGAGGCCGATGCCCATCTTCTCGTTACCGCAGACTCGCGCCACACAGTCGTCTAGCTGCCAGTTGTGTGTTTTGGCTGCAAGTTGCTCTGGCTGGAAGTCACTCGATTGCAGTCTCGTACGATGATCATAAAATATGAAAAAAATACCAGAAATCAATTCTTTTGCTGAACACATAATAAAAAATACCAAAGACCTATCCTCTACTTGTGGTTTAAGTGGGAAAGTATGTCACAGTGCACTACACCTAGCATCAGGAAAGCTATGTTAGAACTGTCGATATTAGCGCCATTGTTAAGAAAGTGAATCGACTGTGTTTTGTGTTCCTACGAAAAAAGAAAAGAAACTTTATCTACTATGACTGCCTACAACCTCTAGAAATGTGGAACAGAGATTATGCAACACCTTCGAGCCAGGGAGACCAACGTCCTTGCTGCAATTGTAACACCGGCTCCTGTCAGATCACTGGCGTTAAGCGCTGTTGGGCTTGGCTAACATTTGGGAAGGTGGCTGTCCGGCAAGCAGAGGGCACTCAGGTCTCATGAGGCCAGTTGAGAAGCTACTTGTTTGACAGGTGGCGTCATCAGTGACGAAAACTGACAACGGCCAGCAGAGCGGTGTGCTGACAACATGCTCCTCTGTATCCGCATCCACTGACGCCTGTGCGTTGAGGATGATAAGGCGGTGAGTCCGTACCATTAGGCCATCAAAATCTGTTCAGACAGAGTTTTTCTGTAATCATGGAGGATGCCAGGTGACCGAATGAGGAGATAAGTATAAGCAACAGTAGACACAAGTGACGCAATTCTTTCAGACATTGACCCAGTCCACTTAAAATGTGACAAATGATACTATTGATAAACTAAGAGGCATAACATACAGATAAAGAAAGGAAGCACGGAATGGGAGGTAGAAACAGAACACTAAATACACTAAGTGATCAAAAGTATCCGTACACCCACAAAAACATAGGTTTCTCACATTAGGTGCATTGTGCTGCCATCTACTGCCAGGTACTCCATATAAATGACCTCTGTAGTCGTTAGACATCGTGAGAGAGCAGAATGGGGCGCTGTGCGGAACTCACGGACTTTGAACGTGGTCAGGTGATTGGGGGTCACTTGTGTCATACGTCTGTACGCGAGCTTTCCACACTCCTAAACATCCCTAGGTCCACTGTTTCCGATTTGGTAGTGAAGTGGAAACGTGAACGGACACGTTCAGTACAAAAGCGTTCAGGCCGACCTCGTCTGTTCACTGACAGAGACCGCCGACAGTTGAAGAGCGTCGTAATGTGTAATAGGCAGACCATCACACAGGAATTCCGAACTGCATCATGATCCACTGCAAGTACTATGACAGTTAGGCGGGAGGTGATAAAACTTGGATTTCATGATCGAGCGGTTGCTCATAAGCCACACATCACGCCGGTAAATGCCCAACGATGCCTCACGTGGTGTAAGGAGTGTAAACATTGGACGATTGAAGAGTGGATCACTGTACACAATGTGGCGATCCGATGGCAGGGTGTGGGTATGGCGAATGCCCAGTGAACGTCATCTGCCAGCGTGTGTAGTGCGAACAGTGAAATTCGGAGGCGGTGGTGTTATGGTGTGGTCGTGTTTTTCATGGAGGGTACTTGCACCCCTTGTTGTTTTGCGTGGCACTATCACAGCACAGGCCAACATTGATGTTTTAAGTACCTTCGTGTTTCTCACTGTTGAAGAGCAATTCGGGGATGACGATTGCATCTTTCAACACAGTCGAGCACCTGTTCATAACGCACGGCGGAGTCGTTTCACGACAATAACATCCGTGTAATGGACTGCCCTGCACGGAGTCCTGACCTGAATCCTATAGAACACTTTTGGCATGTTTTGGATCGCCGACTTCGTGCCAGGTCTCACTGACCGACATCGATACGTCTAATCAATGCAGCACTCCGTGTAAAACGGGCTTCCATTCCCCAAGAAGCCTTCCAGCACCTGATTGAACGTATGCCTCTGAGAGTGGAGGCTGTCACCAAGGCTAAAGGTAGGCCAACACCATACTGAATGCCAGCACACCGATGAAGGGCGCCACGAACTTGTAAGTCACTTCCAGCCAGGTGTTCGAATACTTTTGATTACATAGTGTATCTTCGGGGATGACTTAACAGAATGGCAGAAACGTGAAGAGGACGCTGGGCGAAGAGGTACAGGGACATGGTGCTGTTTTGACTACAACGGGGAACCGTCACAGAACGTCATGGAGCTGCGTTTCCACGGGTCCTGAGTGACTTCGGCAGGTAAGGTTGCGGAACTTGCCCCGGAATGCTGCGTGCAGCGTCTCAAGAGGGAAACCACATTAACCACTACGTGGCAAGATGGATATAATACGACGTGCGCTTATCTGGCAGTACCACTAGATGTTTCTTTAGTATCTAGTCATATTACTTTTTAATTGACATATTTCTTAAGTTTTCTTACGTTTGATAGTTCTATATTTATTGCGTATTATCGAAAATACTTCTCACATTGAGTACAAGACAGAATCTCTCTGCGCCTGTAAGGGTAGCTGCTTTGGGAGCAGAGGGAAACGATTCTGGATGAATAGAGTAAGGTAAGCAGTTAATATAAAATAAAGGCCGGCTTCCTTTATAACGTAATGATATGCAAACTTTTCAACGCTTTTCCACCGTACCATTGTGTTTTGCGTAATATGTAATAATAATAACAATAAAATCGTTACACAATCGGAATGGATGGCCAAACAGCCTTTGATAAACTCCATTGTTGGTCCACTTTACAATATGGTTCAAATGGCTCTGAGCACTATGGGACTTAACATCTATGGTCATCAGTCCCCTAGAACTTAGAACTACTTAAACCTAACTAACCTAAGGACATCACACAACACCCAGTCATCACGAGGCAGAGAAAATCCCTGACCCCGCCGGGAATCGAACCCGGGAACCCGGGAAGCGAGAACGATACCGCACGACCACGAGCTGCGGACGATCCACTTTACATATACGCTCGTACAATATTTGATGGAAATTTGTTTCCTGAATCGCAGTTTGGGTGTCTGAATTTTTGTGAATAGAGCCCGCGGGGATTCATAACGTCTTTCTTGTAGCGTCTCCGATTAGAGATCTCTGAAGACTTCTGACATACTCTCGCTAACTAAAGCGTGACCAAGTGCACAGCTTTTCTTTGAACGTTCTCTCTCTCTTATTAATCTAAACTTTCTATAATGAGGAACTGTAATGAAGGATCGTTTCAACAAAGATTTTGTAAGCTAACTATTTTGCGTATGAATTAAACTTCTATAATAGTTTTCCGATAAACATCAGTTTTTCATCTTCCTTTAGCATGGCTGTTTTAGTTTTAAATCGTCCTGTTGGAGGCAGCTGACTCCAGTGGCTGATCGGCGACAGTCTAATGATATCTGATCGTTGCATTTATGAAAGTTGAGAGTCAGCTACCAATGTTTGCTCTGAACACCGATAGCTTGGAAGTCTATCTGCAGCACGAAACAGTTTCTCATCGACGTAGCGTTCCTACCATTTTACCGAAGAGCAGTATGCAGTTACGACAATGTGTTCCCCAACCCCTGAATCTCAAAAGAGTCATAAGTTTCTAAGCACAGATTAAGAAAATGAAGTATCTGTTGACTTATTGCGACTCATTTTTAGGGCTTTAGGAATAACATTTCTTGCAACATGTAAGGAAGTTAATTCCATTCTTGTATGGTGAATCTATATGGAAGTAATTTCTTCACAACAGTGGGGAACTTGAGTGGTTCTTCTAGCGATTCCAAAGGAAAAACTTTACTTTTTGGTGGGGAGAGTTGGTTGTACTGGAAAGCTGTGCACACACTCTCGCTACACGGGAAGGTGCCAGACTTCTGTTATTCCTGGGCTTTGTCGGGTGCTTAAATATAGAACAGAGATTCGATCTTGGGTGTCAGCTACGGCCAGCTTGTGTTCCTGTAGTGCCCCGTACTGCCATCAGATCAACACGCAAGTGTTCTCACAGCGAAATGAAAAGTCTCAGTAGAGAATGAGGCAGCAACGTTTGCTTCACTGTGCTACAGGAAGCTGAAGACTTGTGCGGAAAACGTAGGTGCGTGTGTGTGAGTGAGTGTGTGTGTGTGTGTGTGTGTGAGTGAGTGAGTGAGTGTGTGTGTGTGTGTGTGTGTGTGTGTGTGTGTGTGTGTGTGCGTGCGTGTGTGCGTACGTGTGCGTGTGTACTTTAGAAGAAAAATGACGTACCTGCACTGAAACACTGCGTACAGGTGTAGGTATCAGGTGTGAACCTGAAACGTATTATAATTCCGTCACAATGGCGTCTATCTCTGCCTACAGGAACAAGTACATGAGAGCCTGGAAGCAGATGAGTTACAGTGAGATTATCATGCAAACACGGCTAAAAGTTTTATCAAGCGGCCGGAAGTACTTGCATCAATGCAACAGAGATGAAATTTGAACCACACAGTAATAACGCCGGAGCTGGCAACAATTCTGAACCCACTCAAATACGAAGAAGCGGCCTCAGAAGATATTATCCTGATAATATGGACGCTCCATCAACATTATCACCGCTTAAAAAGTAAAAATAAGCTCTGGCGTAGTCATAATAAACCTCAAGTCATGTTACAAATTTATAAATACTCATAGCACATTTCCAGCATTTCACTACAAATTTATAACAATTCCGAACACATTTTTGGTTGTTCATAGTGAGTTTAAAACAGTTTGTGATCAAGTTTAAATAGTTTAAAATATATTTTAAATGTTTTAGAATGAAGTTTAAAACAATTGCCAATCAATTCAAAACAGTCAGTTCAAATTAAGTTTTTGGTTGTACACAATACCCACTATAAATTTAAATACACTTTTTGCTCTTAGAACACGTAGCGTTTTTTTCCTTCAAGAAACACTCCCTTTCGCTTTTAAAAAAATAAAAAAAATAAAAAAGGCAGAAGCGCCCGCGATGCAACATATCAGTTCATTGGCCTATCCACCTTTCTTTCTTCTGTAGCTTTCTGTTCTCATGCAACGTCATACTGTAACTATCTTTCTGTATAAAGTCTGGAGCTCATGGTGCTCAGAAAATGGCATTAACGTACCCACTTCGTTGATTAGGTAAGTGCAATTCAGATGTTGTCCCCCACGTATGGTAGAAAGCGGATGGACTACATCATCCTGTAAATACATTGATTCCGTGTGCCTATTGTGTTTTAAAAGCTTTGCAGACATATCACCAAGACGTACGAAAGATGTTTTATCGTAAATCATTCGAAATAGAGATTAAATTGCAAATAACGATTTCTGTCTCCTCTGAATCCATTTCTTGAAGTACCAGTTATTGTAAATTGTCAGATTCCTGTCTAAATGTTGGTCCATCAAGATTTGCGAAAAAGTCTTTGAGGATACAAACCTCTTTCACTGCGTATCCTTACATTTTTTGTAAATGCTGTAACAACCTGTGGTGTTTGTAGAAGTCATTTTTTTTTTCAATCGCGGTGCCGTTCTCTGAGTATTTTTGATATTTGCTGTTATTCTACGTGATTTGAGCCGAAATACTAGGACAGGATTCCGTTATACTAACATTCTATGTGGTACAGAAAATATTTCCCGATATTGTACAGTTCCAGAACTGAAACTATGATCGTTCAACTTCGCATTGTCACGTATTGTTACTTCGAGTTATTTGTGTGGAATGAGTGAATGCAATAACGCCATTGATTCTGAAATCAAATAAATTTACGTCCCCTGTACTAGAGAAATGTATTTTTTTCTTCTATATTTACAGGCACATGTCTACATACAGCTATCAATTCGGGCAACTTTCTATAGGTGACATTTTGCATTGGTAACTGCATCACCTCGGAGAAACCTATCGTTGCAGCTGATCTCTGCAAAGTCATCATCATTATTATCATTAGTCATTAGACACTCGTTACTGGAAAAATGCGTCCTACAGACTATTACTGCAGCTTTATGTACCCATGTCGCTCCTGTATGTTATCTACGAACATCGATGTTTTGTTTCTTTCTAATATCTGAGAACCCAACAAATAAGATCCTTCGACAATCCAGAATGTATTATCCTGGCTACATTTGATTTCTGATTGATTTTTTTGTCTACCTGTCCCTCCCAGTAATTCCCAACACTCATCTCTCCATTGCTATCTGAGCAACTTTCATCTTATTTATGGTTTTCGCATTGATAGCCCACGTCCCATTGTCATGAGACCAAACTGCTAACAAATACTGATTGTGAACTATCTGTTGGTTTTCCGGTTATTGCCTTGAAGTGGCTCAAATACAAATATTCATCAACAGTTTACATGATTTTATTACTAATTTTTACTTTATTTTGCTTTGTCCGTTATATATTATTTTAGTTTTATTATCTGTAACATTCTTTCAGGCTATAGAGGCGAAAAAATGGTTGTTGAGGAATGTTCCATTAACACGAATGCCTTCTTTCTCCCTCTTTAGGTATCTGAAAACTTTACCTGTGACTGTGGAGAATAGTGTTGGTGACATGAGAACTCTCTGCTTGACTTGTTTTTCAATTGTGAATTTACCACAGCATTTACGAATTGTAATACAAGCTGGATCACTAGTCACTGACGACGTGTAATAAAAGCTGCAGCATCAATTGCACACTGAATTTCAATTAATTGGTTAATCAGTTCAAAGAAATCTCTGCTAACAAGGTATTGATGCAGTTTATATATGTACATTGTTTCCTAAAATCTCTGAAAGTTGTTGATCATTTTACTTCAAATACACATTTGTACGGAAACAGGCTACATATTTTGCTAACCAACATTGTGCAGGTATTATGTTAAGGATATAGGGTAATCATAAATGGTGGAAAAATCTAAATTTTTTAATGGATTTATTAAATTCTGTAGTCTTTCCTGATTACATTGATATATACATTATAGGGTTTCAAACGAAAAATGACCTATATATACCAAATTTTAAAGTTACTTTCATGTACGCCGCCACGCCCCCTTTATTTCCGTTACAGAAACCAGTATCACGTTGAAAAGAACTGTGAACTTTCCGTTTACAGCGATCATACGTATGATACATTTTATATGTTGGTAACAGTGCAGGTTTCTAGTGTCTGTAAATGATTATCTTTGGTAGCATTTACTTTTGTTTCGCTGAAACAGTTTGTTCATATGTTACTGAATGTTTTTTGCCCAAGTGCTACATATATTTGTGGAAGTACATATCCTGTAGTGTGCAATAAATACGAACAATGCCACGCATCAAGAAATTCAATGAAAGGAAATTCCGTGGTAACCAGTTCACAAACAAAGCAAGCCACACTGTTGAAAGTAACCTATATATCAGATCTTCAGGGAAGAAACTCCCACATGACGCGCCTTCTGGTGATCCAAATTTTTGTCTAATCGATGACGCTGTTTGTAGTGGATTTGTTGTTGTTGAAGTGCGCATCTTATCTTCTTTGATATAGGAAGTGGTGAAATGTAAACAATGTGATGGTGTAGGCTGTCTAGAAATAACTGAACAACTAAGTAGTAGGAAGGGTTTCGCGTCAAAATTGGTTGTTCTGTGTAGATCCTGCAATAAATCTACCTCGAAAATAACTTCGAATATCGTGCTTAGTTCATATGATGTGAATTTGAAGTTATTGTATGCAATGTGTGCAATAGGAAAAGGAAAAAAGGCTGCTGAAACGTTTTGTGGTTTGATTAACCTCCCTCCTCCTCCCAGTAGATTCAGCGAGTACATAAAAATACTTTCAGGTGCCTTGACGGTTGTGTCTAAAGCATCTATGAAGCGTGCAACAGGGGAAACTGCAAATATTAGTGGAACCAGGGACATTGCTGTTGCAGTTGATGGGACATGGCAACGTCGAGGACGGACATACTTCCTTGACAGGTGTAAGTACTACTTCTCTGGAGAATTGAAAAGTTGTTGATGTTGAGTGCTTATCTAAGTACTGCCACACCTGCCATGGTAACACTGAAGGACATATTGAATATCAGTATTCAAGAATTGTGGTGGTTACAGTGGATGTATGGAGTGTGATGGAGCTCTAGAAATATTTCAGAGGTCGGTGCCCGTTTATAATGTTAGACATACAAAGTACCTAGGCGATGGGTACTCTAAAGCTTTCAATAAAATTAATGAGTTCAATGTTAATGGTGATACATTGGTGACAAAACTGAAGTGTTGTGGACATGTGAAAAGAGGATGGTGCTACCATGAGGAAGCTACGAAGAGAAATAAAAGGAAAGTTGCCATCTGATGGAAAATCTCTGTCTGGCCGAGGCAGATTGACAGAAACTGAAACAGACCTTCTTCGGAGTTATTATGGACTGGTCATTAGACGAACTGCACCTATGAATGATGTTACAGCAATGAGAAAAGCTGTATGGGCCACCTACTTTCATAAGTTGTCCACAGATGACCACTCTGTTCACAGACTTTGCCCTAAGGGAGCAGATTCTTGGAGTGGTTACCGAAAAGCAAAAGAAAGTGGTCAAATATACCATCATATGCATTTTCTTCCTGAGCCTGTTATGAATGGAATAAAACCAATTTTGAGAGACCTGAGTGACCCTGTTTTCCTTAGTAAATGTCTACATCGGGTACTCAGAATACAAAGGAAAGTTTCAACCATTGCGCATGGGAAAGATTACCCAAGAATGTTTTTGTTGAACTAAATACATTAAAAGTTGGTGTACTAGATGCAGTGATATGTTTCAATGGAGTGATAGGAAGGTTGGAAGTTTTGAGAAATTTAGGCATAAATGTGGCTCTAATATGGAAGATCAATTGCTTGTGTGTGACAGACAACAGGTGCATATAGCTGAAAGATTCACTCTTCAAGTTACCAAAGAAGCAAGAAGTGCTAAAAGGAATGCCAATAGGAAGCTTGAAGATGAGGAAATGCTGCAGGATGAAGACTTTGCTTCAGGAATGTTCTGAGGCACAGTTTAATTGGACTCATTCATTCGCAATTTCCCACAAGTTGTATTTTTCAGAATTCAGGTACAAATATTACGTAAAGTTTATAAAGCATTGCTCTAATTTTTTCTGTAACTTGCAGTAGCCCACACTTATATAGTAAACCTAAGCTTTATTGCAGAATGAACTAAATTATAGAAAAAATAACATTTTTACTAGGAAAAAATTATAAAAATTAAAATGTAAGATGTAA
Organism: Schistocerca piceifrons; assembly: GCF_021461385.2. Taxonomy (NCBI): domain Eukaryota; kingdom Metazoa; phylum Arthropoda; class Insecta; order Orthoptera; family Acrididae; genus Schistocerca; species Schistocerca piceifrons. The sequence goes on from NC_060144.1 coordinate 498,554,987, forward strand.
TATTTTTTTACCATTGTCATCATCATCATCTTGGACAGTTTCCAGCCACTGGCTGGGTCTGTCGGGAACACAAGCCTCTCCACCGTGTTCTGTCTTTCCACCATTCCCCCTCTTCCACCTTCGTCCAGTTCTCTCCTCTTCTCATCACACATTCCTTCACTCCCTTCACCCATCTATCTCTTGGTCTTCCTCTGGGCCTCTTCCCCTCCAGTTGCAGATCAAACATCCTCTTTGGAATTCTTCCCTCATCCATTCTCTTCATGTGTCCATACCACTGCAGTCTTGATTTTTCTATCCTGTCCTGTACTGGTTCCTCCTTTAGTCTTTCCCTCACATACAAATTTCGCAATCTGTCTCGTCTTGTTACACCCAACCTGCTCCTCTGGAACTTCATTTCACTAGCCTGTATTCTACTTTTGTCGCTTTTGTGCATTACCCATGTCTCACTTCCGTATGTCAATATGGGGACAAAGTAGGTTCGGTATATAATTCCCTTGGATTTCTGTGGCACCTCCTTGCTCCAAATAAGCCCCCTAATGCATTTGTAGAACTGCCCTGCTTTTCTGCATCTTTCATTTATTTCCATTGCGTTTCCCCCCTTACTTTCAATCACGCTTCCCAGGTACTTGAAGTTCTCTACCACTTGTAGTTTTTCCCCTCCACAAGTTATATCCACATTTGGCCTATTCTTCTTCCTTGTTGTGACGATTATTTCACTTTTCTTTGCAGAGAAATGCATTCCATATTGTGCTGCCGTTGCCTCCCATGCATCTAACTGCTCTTGCACCTCCTTCACGCAATTTCCCCATAACATCAGGTCATCGGCAAAAAGCACTGCTTTCATTTTATGATCTCCAATTGCATCTGATACTTGCTGTAGGATTTCATCCATAACAATAATAAACAATAAAGGCGAAAGTGCACTTCCCTGTCGCAGCCCATTTTCCAGCTTGAACCATGCAGTACGTTCCCTCCCCACTTTCACACAACTCTCACTTCCCTCATACATTTTTCTGACTTTTCGTGTAATCTCTTCATCTATCCCTTTTGCGTTCAGCACATCCCAGAGCTTGTCCCTACAGATACTGTCATACGCCTTCTCAATATCCAAAAAGGCCATGATTAAGTCCTTCCCGTACTCATAGTGCCTTTCCTGCAGTTGCCTTACCGCAAATATGAGGTCCGTTGTTGATCTTCCCGGTCTGAAACCGTACTGCTCCTCTTGCAGTCTACTTTCAATACTGCTTCTTATTCTCTTCTCCAGCATCTTTTCATAGATTTTTCCACAGTGGCATAGCAGGGTGATTCCTCTGTAGTTCTCACATCTCCTTTTATCCCCTTTCTTGAAGATCGGGACTATAATTCCTTTCTTCCAATCCTCAGGAATTCTGTTCTCCTTCCACACCACCCTCAGCACTCTGTATAGCCACTGGGTTCCTACTTCTCCTGCTGCTCGTATCATATCCACTGTTACTTCGTCCCAACCTGGTGCCTTGCCCCCTTTCATCCTCTTTATGGCTTCTTCCACTTCATTCCAAGTTAGATCATCAATTTCCCCACTATTATAATCGTCTGCTGCCTTAGGCTCTCCATCGCTGTTAGTTACTTGCTTGGCAGCATTCAACAGATCTTCAAAGTACTCCTTCCAAATCTTTTTGAGCTCATGCATTTCCTCCACAACTCTTCCATTATTATCCATGATCCTCAGGCACTCGCTTCTGTCATTCCTCTTATTTCTTACCATGGTGTAAAGTACTTTTTTGTTCCCTTCACTGTCCTCTTCTAACATTCTTGTCCATTTTTCCATCCACTTCTTCTTCTCCGCCCTTACTATGGTCTGTGCCGCTTTCTTGCTTTCCTTATATTTTACCCTAGCTTCCTCTGTTCGGGTCTGGAACCATTCTCTGAAGGCTTTGTTCTTTCGAAGTACTGCCTCTTTACATATGTTGTTCCACCATGGGGTTTCCCTACTTCTCCTCTTTGTGCTAGTTCTTCCGCACACAGTCTCAGCTGCCTAATATTTTTTTTTTTTTTTTTTTTTTTTTTTTTTTTTTTTTTTTTTTTTTAAAAAAAAAAAAAAATATTTTTTTACCATTGTAATATACATAAATTAGGTCTAGTACCACAGCATTCATGTCATTCATATCTAGTAAAAATTTGGTTTCCTTCAAATGTATAACATTGGATTAAATGGTACCTCAATTTGAGGAAGCATTTTGGAAAAAAATTGCATCAATTTCTTTGTAATTTTTTTTAATAATCCTAAGCAGGTTCAAAAATATTCAAAATACTACTAATCTGCTTAGAAAGTGTGCCGTTTAAGTTTAGGATCGGGAGGTGTAGTATAGCACTGTACTCGACTATCCAGTCGCCACCACCCCGCATATTCCACATTTGCAGATACATGTTGCCACTCAGCACCCCAGTGACGATGTTCACGGGCCCACTGCAGTCGGAGGAGCTTGTGGGTTCTGGACAGTGGAAGCCGACGTAGTGGCATGCTTGCAACCAGTCCAACCTGCAGCAGATAGTGACGAACCGTCGATGCAGTTCACACCTGTTGCAGTGCTCCAGCTACGAGCAAACGCTGTGGATGAGGCTGCACGATCCGTAATGGTCATGCGGACAAGACGACGGTCATCCCGTGCTGTGGTCATGTTCCGTGGTCCAGTTCCCGCACGTCGCTGCGTACGGCCCTCCTCTATCCACTACTTCCACACACGCATCACTGTCGTAGCAGCATGCCCTGTGCGAGCCGAAATGACACGGTATGACATCCCCGTTTCCCGGAGACCGATCATTCCGTCCCGTTCGAACTCGCTCACATGCCGTTATGGCTCCCTTTGACGTCGACGAGGCATACTGGCCCTCACTGTACTGTTTCCACACTGTGTGACAGCTCTGCACCGACTACACTAGGCGCAACACCGACCCTGTCGGACAGACACGAGAGGGCTCTGCTCGGCCTATGTGTACCCCACCTCGCTGCAAAACGTATCACGTATTGCTTGCACACCCGTCGCCAATTCCACCAAATGTGACGCTATTCGGGTAATTTCTTCTCGGTGTTGCACTTTTCACAAACAGCAGTGTATTAAGTAGCATTTTGTCTGTTATTATATGGCTATCTGTACAGATCTCAATACTTGTGGCATCTTTCAAATAAACTTCTCTGCGCGATAGCAATGGAGATACTGTCGAAGACAGTGCTGCCAAAACAGAGTTACTAAACACAGCCTTCACACGGTGAACGATTCACGCTGTACGGAAGATGTTGCAGTGTTTCCCATCCACATCGCTCAAAAACAGCCTTCGTCCGATTGGCAGTGTGGGGTGGGGCTTATCGTGCGACATGCTGATGCTTTCTGACGGCATTCCTGGGTGTTTTGACTTTAGGGCGCCTCGAAGTGTCTGCGCGTTGCTTGTGGTTCCATGCTTAAGGAACTCGACAAGCAGAAGGCGCCTACAGTCGAAGAAGGTCAGAAGGTCATCATGACCTAACATGGTGCTATCATTCCGAGCCCGTGGGCAAACAGCAAAGCCGACAGTGGAAATATGCCACATCTCTCCCACCAAACAAATACAAAAACAAGTCCCGGTGTGGTCATGATGACCTCCTTCTTCGAATGTAGTGGCCCTCTGTTCATCAAGATCCTCGAGCATGGAACCACAATCAATGTGCAGTTTTATGAAGACACTCTGCAGACACTGTGACACGCCACAAAGCCGAAACGGCCGGGAACGCTGTCGTACAGCATTACTCTGCCAATCGGATGAAAGCTGTGCTTCAGCGATGTGGTTGATAAACACTGCAACGTCTTCCTTACAGAGATCATTTTTTGCAACCGGAATAAAATAATGATCGAATCCTTTTACCGATCTCCCAATTCAGATGATACAGTTCCTGAAAGGTTCAAAGAAAACGACCCCGACCCATACGATTCTGCTGGTAGCGACTTTAATTTACCCTCGATATGTTGGCGAAAATACACGTTTAATTCCAGAGGTACGCATAAAACATCATCCGAAGTTGTGCTAAACGCTTTCTCTGAAAATTATTTCGAGCAGTTAGTTCACGAGCCCACGCGAATAGTAAACGGTTGTGAGGACACACCTGACCTCTTAGCAACAAATAATCCTGAGTTAATAACGAGCATCAAAACCGATACAGGGATTAGTGGACACGGGGTTGTCGTAGCGAGACTGAATATTGTAACCCCCAAATCCTTCAAAACTAAACGAAAAATGTACCTATTCAAAAAAGCAGATAAAAATTCACTTGACTCCTTCCTGAGGGACCATCTCCACTCCTTCCAAATTAATAATATAAGTGTAGACCAGAGAAATAGTATCGGCAGCAATTCAGAGATTTATACCAAATAAATTAACAAACGACGGAGCTGATCCTCCTTGGTACACAATATGGGTGAGAACGCTGTTGAAGAAACAACGAAACAAACATGCCAAATTAAACGAACGCAAAATCCCCAAGATTAGTGATCTTTTACAGAAGCTCGAAATTAAGCGCGGACTTCAATGCGAGATGTATGTAACAGCTTCCACAACGAAACTTTGTCTCGAAACCTGGCAGAAAATTCAAAGAGATTCTGGTCGTATGTGAAGTACGCTAGGGGCAATACACAATCAATGCCTTTTCTGCGCGATAGCAATGGAGATACTATCGAAGACAGCGCTGCCAAAGCAGAGTTACTAAACACGGCCTTCCTAAGCGCCTTCACAAAAGAAGACGAAGTAAATATTCCAGAATTAGAATCGAGAACAGCTGTAACGTAGAAGAAAATATCCTCGGAGTAGTGAAGCAACTCAGATCATTTAATAAAAGCAATTCTTCTGGTCCAGACTGTATACCAATTAGGTTCCTTTACGAGTATGCTGATGCATTAGTTCCATACTTAACAATCATATACAACCGTTCGCTCGACGAAAGATCCGTACCCAAAGACTGGATAGTTGCACAGGTCACATCAATATTCAAGAAAGGTAGTAGGTGTAATCCACTAAATTACAGGCTCATATCGTTAACGTCGATATGCATCAGGATTTTAGAACATATATTGTGTTCGAACGTAATGAATTACCTCGAAGAAAACGGTCTATTGACACACAGTCAACATGGGTTTAGAAAACATCGATCTTGTGAAACACAACTAGCTCTTAATTCACATGAAGTGCTGAGTGCTATTTACAAGGGATTTAAGATCGATTCCATATTTCTGGATTTCCGGAGGGCTTTTGACACTGTACCACACAAGAGGCTCGTAGTGAAATTGCGTGCTTATGGAATATCGTCTCAGTTATGTGACTGGATCTGTTATTTCCTGTCAGAGAGGTCACAGTTCGTTGTAATTGACGGAAAGTCATCGAGTAAAACAGAAGTGATTTCTGGTGTTCTCCAAGGCAGTGTTATAGGCCCTTTGCTGTTCCTTATCTATATAAACGATTTGGGGGACAATTTGAGCAGCTGTCTTCGGTTGTTTGTAGATGACGCTGTCGTTTATCGACAAATAAAATCATCAGAAGATCAAAACAAACTGCAAAACGATTTAGAAGAAATATCGGAATGGTGGAAAAATTGGCAGTTGACCTTAAATAACGAAAAGTGTGAGGTCATCCACATGAGTGCTAAAAGGAACGCGTTAAACTTCGGTTACACGATATATCAGTCTAATCTAAAAGCCGTAAATTCAACTAAATACCTGGGTATTACAATTACGAACAATTTAAATTGGAAGGAACACACAGAAAATGTTGTGAGGAGGGCTAACCAAAGACTGCGTTTCATTGGCAGGACACTTAGAAAATGTAACAGACCTACTAAGGCGACTGCCTACACTACGCTTGTCCGTCCTCTTTTTAGAATACTGTTGCGTGGTGTGGGATCCTTACCAGATAGGACTGACTGAGTACATCGAAAAAATTCAAAGAAATGCAGCACGTTTTGTATTATCGCGAAATATGGGAGAGAGTGTCACAGAAAAGATACAGGATTTTGGCTGGGCATCATTAAAAGGAAGGCGTTTTTCGTTGCGACGGAATCCTCTCAATCACCAACTTTCTCCTCCGAATACGAAAAATTTTTGTTGAGATCGACCTACATAGGAAGGATTGATCACCACGATAAAATAAGGGAAATCAGAGCTAGTGCGGAAAGATATAGGTGTTCATTCTTTCCGCGCTCTATAAGAGATTGGAATAATAGAGAATTGTGAAGGTGGTTTGATGAACCCTCTGTCAGGCACTTAAATGTGATTTGCAGAGTATCCATGTAGATGTAGATGTAGGTGAAACTTCGTAATCGTCAGCGTCGTCGTCATGATTATAATCATCATCAAAGTCTAAAGGCTATGCCTTGTCGCTGTAACAATTCTTCTCTCTCTGGTGCAGTCCGCTTCAATTATTGATACTTTTACATGTTGTTCCCTCTGATAGGTTTCCTACTGTTTTATTTCTTGTACTTACCTGTTTCCGAAACTTTTCCTTCCATCAAATTAGATAGAAACGTACTGTGTCTACATAACTGTATAAATAGTTCACTCTTTTAAATATTTGCTATGAACTTTCTTTACTCATTGATTTCTTTCTTTTTTTGCTCAGCTGTCCCTTCTCGAAAGCAACATTTCCATCGGTTCTTAGCAGTTATCGCCTCTCTTCATCAGTATCCAGCTGTCACGGCCATACACCAACACCCTCGAGGCGAACATCTTGACAAATAGTTATTTCTTTTCTACACTGAACGATTTGTTCACCAACAGCCGTCTTCTTTCATTGAAAGCACGTTTTGCTGTTTAAATTCATTTTTCTTATATCCATACTGGGTTTGTTGTCTTCCGTGATTAAAATGTGTAAATAATAAGATTTATTAACTTAACAGTTTTGATGGCAGGTGTCTTTATCTTTGGTTTGCTTATTATCATAAGTTTGGTTATTAGACTGTGAATTTTCAGAATTGTTGTCCATTTAGAATGTGTATTCGACATACGTTTTTCATATAAACTATAACAACAAAATCATCTGCAAATCTTATGCAGTGAATGGTATTTCCTTTTACTTTAGTTCCATATGCTTTTCATATCGAGATCTTCATAGCGTTCTCGTGAATATGGTGATAATGAACAACCTTGCCTTACTCCATTTCTTTGCTCTCTGTTAATGTGTCTTCCCACTTTTATTTATGTATATGCTTAGTTTCAAGGTCATGAAGACTTTCTTCCAGCTAACACTGTCTAATGCCTTTCAAATACCAGTAAAGATTATGTAAGAATCCTTATTTAATTTCAGCCTTCTTACTCTGCGAGTTGTATGTTAAATGGAGTGCTATTGACATATACAAGCGAACTTGTGGACCCAATATGGAGCCTTTTTGAACACAAATGATGGGACTAATCTAAGCCGTGGGGGGGGGGGGGGGGGGGACTCGTGTGCGCCATCTTGGGACCAGTCCAGAATTTGCCTATACGAGTGTAGGAAACTACCTAAAAGCCAGAATCGGAAGTGGCCGTGTACCAACCCACGGTCGTTACCTGCGGTGCAGATTCGATTCGTGTTTGGCTCTCCTCCCTGCCTCGAATGTCAGCGCCCTGCGCCTTACGCTATACGAGCAGGTCTTTAGTTTTGCTAGCAATATTTCTTAATGTTCGCAGTTAAATGATTTGAACGTGCCACATAAAACATCACCTACTGCACCATACAGTATAATATCCAGTGCTTCTCCTCAGATGAAGAGCCACAGCGTGATTATTTCTCGGACCCCCATTAGCCGCAGTGATGGAGCCGTGCTGGGAGGGGCTCCGCATTTCTGCGAGCCTTAGCCCCTATAATTAGCCTGGCAGACGCCAGCGCCGCCACCGGCTCCCGTTTGAGGCTCTGACTCACCCAACACTGTCTTCCGCCAGCCTGCTTGTGTACTCTACACAGCCCGTCTCCAACCAATTTCCGCCCCATTCATTAATTTCCGTACTATGTCATAATTATTACGAAGATACATTGACCATGGGGAGTTTAAAAGAAATAGAACTACTCATATATTCTTTTTCAAGCAGGATTCAGTTAAAAATTCACTCGTTTCATTATTTTCTCTGACTCTTCTCAAATGAATGTAAGAGTCATTCCTACTCAGTAAGACTACGCACGATCTCTTCAACGTCGTGGTGAATGAGCTTTTTGTCTTTATTTAATAACCTGCATCACGTCAGGACATTCAGCACAAACAAAAACCAATTACCCTGCAATGATTTGGAAGTTATAGTAGATCTTCTACCACACTATAGCAAAAACCACTCTTATGTCTAAGAATGATATGTATCTAAATAATTAAAATGTATGATGAAAATCTTCATAAACAAAGAAACAAAGCAATATCAATTTTACAGTTGTTGGTGGCACGTGGTTGTACTGAATTGTTATGAAATTACATACTACGAACTGTATATGACGGGAGGGCTTTACGGGGAACAGTTACCAGTGCTCAGTGTTTATCATAAGTAATAGTGGAAACTAACCCGGGTGAAAGTATCGATGCTGTTATTGTGGTCTTCAGTCCGAATACTGATTTGATGCAGTCCTCCATACCACCCCATCCTGTGCAAGAGTCTTCATCTCCAAATAACTGCTGCAACTTACATCCTTCTGAAACTGCTTACTGCATTCATCTATTGGTCTGGATTGCTAGGTTGTTTGGGGAAGGAGACCAGACAGCGAGGTCATCAGTCTCATCGGATTAGGGAAGGATGGGGAAGGGAGTCGGCCGTGCCCTTTCAGAGGAACCATCCCTGCATTTACCTGGAGTGATTTAGGGAAATCACGGAAAACCTCAATCAGGATGGCCGGACGCAGGATTGAACCGTCGTCCTCCCGAATGCAAGTCCAGTGTCTAAGCACTGCGCCACCTCGCTCGGTCATCAATTGGTCTCCCTCTACGATTTTTACTCCCCCGAACCGCACTCGAATACGAAATTGGTGATCCCTTGATGTTTCAGAATGTGTCCTCCTCTACTCAGATTGTGGCATTCTATTCGGTACCTTCTCATTAGCTACGTGGTCTACCGATCTGATCTCCAGCATTCTTCTGTAGCACCATCATTCAAATGCTTCTGTCCTCTTCTTGTCTAAACTGTTTATCGTCCATGATTCTCTTGCGTATACGGCTACACTCCGTACAAATACTTTCAGAAAAGACTTCTTAACACTTAAATCTATATTCGATGTTAAATTTTTCTTCTTCTGAAACGCTCTTCTTGCTGTAGCCAGTCTATATTTTATATCCTCTCTTGGCCATCATCAGTTATTTTGCTGTCCAAATAACATAAAGCGTCTACTACTTCATGTTTGTCGTTTCGTAATCTAATTCCTTCAGCATCACCTGATTTAATACGACCACACTCCATTATCCTTGTTTTGCTTTTGTTAATGTTCATCTTCTATCCGCGTTTCAAGACACAATCCATTCCGTTCAAGCACTCATCCAAGTCCTTTGCTGTCTGTGACAGAATTACAATGCCGTCGGCAAACCTCAAAGTTTTCATTTCTTCTCCTTGAATTTTGATCCCTTCTTTAAATTTTTCTTTGGTTTCCTTTACTGTTTGCTCAAAGTACAGACTGAATAATATCGGGCGTAGGCTACAACCTGCCTCACTCCCTTCTCAATCACTGCTTCCCTTTTATGCCCCCCTACTCGATAATAGAAGAACGCTTCGGAAGGCATGGCACTACCGACCGACCGCCGTGTCAGCCTCAGCCGATAGACGTCAATGGATGCGAATATGGAGGACGATATTGTCAGCATACTGCTCACGAGACCACGGTCAGTTTTCGTGACCGCAGCTGCTACTTCTCTGTCAGGGAGCTCCTCCATTGGTCTCACAAGGTCTGAGTGCACCCCGCTTGTCAACAGCGCTCGGAAGACCAGGACAGTCGCCCATGCAAGCCGACAGCTCTTAACTTCGCTGATCTGACACGAACCGGTATTACGACTGCGGCAAGGGCGTTGGCAACAGAAGAATAAAACGTTCCAGTAAACATAGGTCCTCAAAAAAGCTGTTAGGTAATTTGGAATGTGTAAGTACTAGCAGCCATTTTCTCCAGTAAGAAGCATTGTCTTGGTTAGCATATATGTATTTCAGATGTACATTTTTCGATTAAGCCGCCATTTAATTAGGCTACTGGGTGTGAAGTTTAAGCTTTGTTACATGAGGACTTCATCAAAAAGTTTATTGTTCAATTACGTTTATGCTGACTTGGAAAATAAATCTTATTGGAGTGATTGCCGAATCCCACACATTCGCGATTATCTCGCGGGCGGGCCGTTTGCAGGTCCATGCTTACTGGAAAGTTTTTGCTCCTGTTATAGCATACATGCATATGTTTTCGTTGTTATTTATGTTACGTCATGTGCAATAATTATCGTTGAAGACTTAGCGTGTAGTTGGCTGGAGGGAAAAAAAATCCAACATGCGAATATTTAGAGGAAGACATCCAAAAAACAATCGATGATTTCAAATAAATGAAAAAGTGGGAAAAATGGTATATTGAGATAGAATTCTCCTTTCTCAGCGTAGTGTGTCTATGCAGAATACAATTGTGCCTGCATTTTTAGGAGTGACTACGAGTATCAGAAGCCACCGATAACCTCACAAAATAGAAAATAAAAGACGATTGACACACATCGCTGTTCCCGTGGGTCTGAGAGTGTGAGACGTATATTGTTACCTGGCCATCTCCCTCCTCTGCTCCAGACAAATACTGGACTCGTCAGACGCCTTTGTTCAGAGTGCCAGTCTTGGTGTTCTGTCGCACACTCTTCACGCACCATGGAGAAGGTAGATTCGTAAAGTTGTTCGTAATTGATCCTGCGGAGCCGGTAGCGTACTGTCTGGATCGGCACAGCTCTACGAGTTGCTTGCAAAACGGCAGCATGCAGTTCACTTGCACTGTCCTTATAGTACGTAACAGCCATAATGTGTAGGTATCGGCCATGAGCTGGTTTTAGTGATCGCTTGGGATCTCTAAGAGCAGATGAGTCTTCAATGCTTTGTACTGTACACCGATAAGATGGGCAACTTCCCGTGCTGACGACTTTCCTTCCCGTAAAGTGGCAATGCACATTTGGTCTACACTTGAGATTTTGGTAGACTGAACAGCTCACGCAAGGCTAATTGGCCCGTTCACTATCGGAGCCAGAGCGAGATACTGCACTGAGAATGAAGGCTTAACTTTTACCACCGTTCCACAAGCGACTGTACGCAGGTATGTTCTACGGCCAATGACAAAGATGTTTCTGATCAAATAAATAAATTAAAGAATATCTGTGAAATCATTAATAGGGTGCAAATTTTTTTTTTTTTTTTTTTTTTTTTTTTTTTTTTTTTTTTTTTTTTTTTTTTTGTGAGCGGCATATACACTCCTGGAAATTGAAATAAGAACACCGTGAATTCATTGTCCCAGGAAGGGGAAACTTTATTGACACATTCCTGGGGTCAGATACATCACATGATCACACTGACAGAACCACAGGCACATAGACACAGGCAACAGAGCATGCACAATGTCGGCACTAGTACAGTGTATATCCACCTTTCGCAGCAATGCAGGCTGCTATTCTCCCATGGAGACGATCGTAGAGATGCTGGATGTAGTCCTGTGGAACGGCTTGCCATGCCATTTCCACCTGGCGCCTCAGTTGGACCAGCGTTCGTGCTGGACGTGCAGACCGCGTGAGACGATGCTTCATCCAGTCCCAAACATGCTCAATGGGGGACAGATCCGGAGATCTTGCTGGCCAGGGTAGCTGACTTACACCTTCTAGAGCACGTTGGGTGGCACGGGATACATGCGGACGTGCATTGTCCTGTTGGAACAGCAAGTTCCCTTGCCGGTCTAGGAATGGTAGAACGATGGGTTCGATGACGGTTTGGATGTACCGTGCACTATTCAGTGTCCCCTCGACGATCACCAGTGGTGTACGGCCAGTGTAGGAGATCGCTCCCCACACCATGATGCCGGGTGTTGGCCCTGTGTGCCTCGGTCGTATGCAGTCCTGATTGTGGCGCTCACCTGCACGGCGCCAAACACGCATACGACCATCATTGGCACCAAGGCAGAAGCGACTCTCATCGCTGAAGACGACACGTCTCCATTCGTCCCTCCATTCACGCCTGTCGCGACACCACTGGAGGCGGGCTGCACGATGTTGGGGCGTGAGCGGAAGACGGCCTAACGGTGTGCGGGACCGTAGCCCAGCTTCATGGAAATGGTTGCGAATGGTCCTCGCCGATACCCCAGGAGCAACAGTGTCCCTAATTTGCTGGGAAGTGGCGGTGCGGTCCCCTACGGCACTGCTTAGGATCCTACGGTCCTGGCGTGCATCCGTGCGTCGCTGCGGTCCGGTCCCAGGTCGACGGGCACGTGCACCTTCCGCCGACCACTGGTGACAACATCGATGTACTGTGGAGACCTCACGCCCCACGTGTTGAGCAATTCGGCGGTACGTCCACCCGGCCTCCCGCATGCCCACTATACGCCCTCGCTCAAAGTCCGTCAACCGCACATACGGTTCACGTCCACGCTGTCGCGGCATGCTACCAGTGTTAAAGACTGCGATGGAGCTCCGTATGCCACGGCAAACTGGCTGACACTGACGGCGGCGGTGCACAAATGCTGCGCAGCTAGCGCCATTCGACGGCCAACACCGCGGTTCCTGGTGTGTCCGCTGTGCCGTGCGTGTGATCATTGCTTGTACAGCCCTCTCGCAGTGTCCGGAGCAAGTATGGTGGGTCTGACACACCGGTGTCAATGTGTTCTTTTTTCCATTTCCACGAGCCTTGTGGCTGCTGGCTAGAAATCCGAAATGAGCTCCGTATAGTCGCTTCAAACTCGCCGGCGAGTTCTGTGACGTCATCTCCCATCTCGCCGTCTCCGCGTGCTCGAGCCTCGACTCGTCAGTCTCCGCCACAGCCCACTCCTCGGCTGAGTCTGTTGTCGGGTAAAAGTGGACTCGACTCGCTCAGAAAAGAGAGCGAATGCAGGACTTCGTGAGCATAACCGCCGATTCACGACACACCCGCTACATACGCAGCCGTTTTCAAAGAAATTTCCGCAACAATTAAAGTATTATTAACTCATTTCACACGATCATGGTTTTTGGATTATACCCATTCTTAAGGGCAAGTTGAAATTTCACAAAATGTCCGATCTTCCTAAATGACAGAAGCAAGTTTGATACCAATACAACAACCAATCGGTTAGCAGTTGTATTTATACACTACTGTCCATTAAAATTGCTACACCATGAAGATGACGTGCTACAGACGCGAAATTTAACCGACAGGAGGAAAATGCTGTGATATGCAAATGATTAGCTTTTCAGAGCATTCACACAACGTTGGCGCCGGTGGCGACACCTACAACGTGCTGACATGAGTAAATTTTCCAACCGATTTCTCATACACAAACAGCAGTTGACCGGCGTTGCCTGATGATACGTTGTTGTGATGCCTCGTGTAAGGAGGAGAAATGCGTACCATCACGTTTCCGACTTTGATAAAGGTCGGATCGTAGCCTATCGCGATAGCGGTTTATCGTATCGCGACATTGCTGCTCACGTTGGCCGAGATCCAATGACTGTTAGCAGAATATGGAATCGGTGGGATCAGGAGGGTAATACGGAACGCCGTGCTGGATCCCAACGGCCTCGTATCACTAGCAGTCGAGATGACAGGCATCTTATGCACATTGCTGTAACGGATCGCGCAGCCACGTCTCGATCCCCAAGTCAACAGATGGCGAAGTTTGCAAGACAACAACCATCTGCACGAACAGTTCGACGACGTTAGCTGCAGCATGGGCTATCATCTCGGAGACCATGGCTGCGGTTACCCTTGACGGTGCATCACAGACAGGAGCGCCTGCGATGGTGTACTCGACAACAAACCTGGGTGCACGAATGGCAAAACGTAATTTTTCCGGATGAATCCCGGTTCTGTTTACTGCATCATGATGGTCGCATCCGTGTTTGGCGACATCGCGGTGAACGCACATTGGAAGCGTGTATTCGTCCTCGCCATACTGGCGTATCACCCGGCGTGATGGTATGGGGTGTCATTGGTTACACGTCACGGTCACCTCTTGTTCGCATTGGCGGCACTTTGAACAGTGGACGTTACATTTCAGATGTGTTACGACTCGTGGCTCTACCCTTCGTTCGATCCCTGCAAAACCCTACATTTCAGCAGGATAATGCAGGTCCTGTACGGGCCCTTCTGGATACAGAAAATGTTCGACTGCTGTCCTGGCCAGCACATTCTCCAGATCTCACATGAACTGAAAACGTCTGGTCAATAGTGGCCGAGCAATTGGCTCGTCACAATACGCCAGTCACTACTCTTGATGAACTGGCGTATCGTGTTGAAGCTGCATGGGCAGCGGTACCTGTAAACGCCATCCAAGCTCTGTTTGACTCAATGCCCAGGCGTATCAAGGCCGTTATTACGGCCACAGGTGGTTGTTCTGGGTACTGATTTGGTTCAAATGGCTCTGAGCACTATGGGACTTAACACCTGAGGTCATCAGACCCCTAGAGCTAAGAACTACTTAAGCCTTACTAACCTAAGGACATCACACACATCCATGCCCGAGGCAGGATTCGAACCTGCGACCGTAGCGGTCGCGCGGTTTCAGACTGAAGTGCCTAGAACCGCTCGGCCACACCGGCCGGCGGTACTGATTTCTCAGGATCTATGCACCCAAATTGCGTAAAAATGTAACCACATGTCAATTCTAGTATAATATATTTGTCCCGTTTATCATCTGCATTTCTTCTTGGTGTAGCAATTTTAATGGCCAATAGTGTACATATATTTACACAGATAAAACGTTTTTGAAGACGGCTGTAAATTTATTTTAATATTTAATATCTATTTAGAGGTTGTCCAACAATTACGTTGACATAAATAAACGTTCGAGACTTTACCGAGTGTGTAACGACAGTTCCAGAAAACATGACGTGAGGATGAACCACAATCTCTAAATGGTGATGAATTATTAAAATAAGTTGTAGAAATGAATGATAAGCTACATAACTCGCTCTTAGCCCATAATGGCAAGTTGTAGTGACCAAATGGCCGTTTTGGTTTGATGCAACACGTATGTTTTCTCATGGCGGAGGTGGAAAAAAGATAAATAAAATCATTTTCTTTGCGTTGGATGAAATTTGTATGTTTTTCTTCTGAAGCGTGAAACTTATTTCAGATATCACTCCGCCTCTAATGGAACACATTTGCAATTGTGTAATTTGCATCACTTAATTTTCATCTTACACTCTCCACAGGTTTGGTAAAGGCTATGTGATAGTGACAATCGGTCATTTCGTCTTGTCCATTGTACTTTACAGCAGTAAGATCGCTTACTCATCTTGTGTACTGACAGTAAGTCATGACCAGCCTTACACTACTGCACGCTTCACTAAGAGACAGGCAGTCGACGAGTGTGAAGCGACCGCAGCGCCGCAGTTCTCAGACCCATCATACTAGCGAAACCCGAATATTAAACTGGTATACGCTCCGCTTCTGATCTCTACTGCTGATTTCATTCTTATGTAGCAGTGGTACCGGCTGTGACGTCACATGTGCTCACTCCATCGCAATATAAGGCATTGTTTTCGTTCCGTGTCTTGTCGTATATGTGTCGCGAATGAGTGGCGCGAAGTATCGTGAGTGTATAGCTAAGGGTATAATGTTGCACAAGGCGTGTGGGTAAAGGAGTAACCTATCGTGAGCAAAGACACTATGAAGGAGAGGGAACTGCGTTTTTGTGGTAAGGGTGGTGTGGCCTACGTGACTAGCAGCGTAGAAGCATCTGGAAGGAGCCGAGGTCAGGAGGACAGCGCGTGATCGCGTGGGAGGGGCGTCATGCGAACCACGAAGCTGCTAAGGATTCAGATTCCGGTTCCGATCTCCGTCTGCCCCTGGGACGGGACTTAGTTTCTCGTAGCACTTAACTGTGCACAAAGTACGTGCAGGATTGCACAACATAGTCATTGTGTTAGTGCTTCATAGGATTCAACAGTAGTTTCCAATCCTACTTCGTTGTTCAGTCTCAGTTATTATTCAAAGTTCCTCATCCATTTCCCACCGAGTTTCCTTATCCGAAATTATTCCAGCTTGTGTTCTCAGGCAACAGTTGGACGAGCCATTTCGCAACTGGAGACAGCGTCAGCTCCCATCCTGATCCGCTCCCTTTATTTTCTCGATGGGCAGATTCCTTGAGGTACTGAGCTACAAACCGCAGTCTTTATTGTGGGTGCTATTAGGTACTTTGTTCACTACAGCTTTTTTTATTATGCTATCCCAGGATCTATTAGCCCTCGTTAGAGCTGTCGTCGTGAAATTTTACGTCTCTTTTTCAACGCATTTTCAGCTAGGCCCGATTTCTCTGAATACAGTAGCAAAACATCTGTCGTATTCAGTGCGGCGTTGTTCCGTCGAGCACACGGCCTGCCCGACGTAACACTGTCCGTACTCACACTGTATTTGCGGAACGACTGTTGCCTACATCCTTAAGCAAACCTCTTGACGTATTTTAGCTATTCACCTGAAGATCGAGTTGATATTATATCTCTTCTGGTGTTTGTCACTGAAATATAGAATGACAAAACGCTAGGTTTTCACTCTTTGCCTCGGCAACGTTCGCTTGCAGTTACCTCCAGAAATTCTTAGCGAAATTTTGTTGCTTCTCGTAGGATTTCTCAAGAAATACTGGTCGTGCAGTCGTTATGGCGAGTTTTCGGCATCAGAGATGGTTTCTGCTCAGTAAACCTTACAAGGAACATCTCTCGGCTCGAACATCAATTTGAGTTTAAACATTTGAACACAGACCCATCTCACATTTCTAACCACGGCTGTACACAATATTATAAACAATATTACTGCATTCTTAGAGGAGGAGGAGAGGGGTGGGGGTTTAACACGCCAGCAAGTATTTGGCGCTTTTAGTTTACATGCGCCAGTACTTCATGCATATAGAGCAAAAAGTAGTACGCATTTCATTGACAACGTTCACGAAAAATTATTTTAAATGATATTTTAACTTTTATCCACTTGTGATTGTCTCCAAATGTATGACAATTAATTGAGAGAGATCCGCTTCAGTTGTACTGTTATTTGTTTAAACCACGACAGGTTTCGAGAGTTTGAAATCCCATCTTCAGGTGTATGAAATTATAGTATTTGGTAATTCGATCGGACCAGTAAATGCAATACTTATAATCATTGCATGTTTGCGGAAACTGTTCGAAGCCTGGCAGTCTCACGGTAGGAGCGCCAGACACTGCTGTACGGTAGGCATTCCTGTCATGTGGCTGCCAAGGGCAGACAGTTTCTGTCAACGTGCAGTGATTAGAAGTCTTGCTCTGGCTGGTCCGACCGAATGTTATGTATTACCAAATGCTACAATTTCATACACCTGAAGATGGATTTCAAAATCTCGAAACCGGTCGTGGTTTAAGTAAATAACAGTACAACTGAAGCGGATCTCTTTAAATTATCTTACTTCTCAGACGCGGATGTCCTACATACCAAATCTTATGCTCCAGATGTATGTTTGGTGGAAGATTGTATTCAATAACTTTTTTAACTTATAAATTACAGAGTGCAGCAATCAGTCGTCCTTTTTTAGATTTTATTACGCAAATCCAGATTTTGGCTAGTGGCTAGCCATTCTCAATACACTACTTTCTATTCTCGATGCATGTAAGTCCCTGTTCTTCGGGCGTCAGTCACATTTGTTTGAATAGCGTAATAAAATCTAAAAAAAGACGACTGATTGCTACACTCTATAATTTATAAGCCACATAACAGTCGCTGAGTGCACCCACTTTCCGAATGGAAGGTAACCTGGTGAAAACTTTTTTAACTTCCACCCGAAAGTTTTTCCTTGAAGACACATGTAGTTTTTTCGTAAGGTGTCTACTCACTGAAAGGCCAACAAGTATTGTATGACCATGAACTGTATTGTGTGGAGCCTGGAACAGGGAAACTTCTGATTTTTCTCCTTTTTTAGTGTCGCATCAGAAGTGAATTCATAATCAAATCCCCTTCGATCAGTTTTCTAAATGCAGTGGAGTTGTATCTCGAAATTTTGAGGTTTCAGGTTTACTTTTCGACAAAACGGGCCTCAGAGTGGCAAAAATCCCCGTCTTCCCGTACGTCTCTGGCTGTCATGAAAGCAGTGACGTGTCCGCGGCACTTAGCGCTTTCTTTCTCGAGACGTGCTATGAAAACTACAGAACATTTACGCCTTGTGTGCCCAGTTTCTCTTGCTGTTTGCATTGCCCCAAGTTTCTGGTGCCATTAATGGACACATTTTTCTTCACTCCTTGGGATAGACTGTGTTATTCATCTCCAGTTCTTCGATTGGCTTGTTTCCTCGAAATGGATATTCATTACGCATTTTTTCTCCACATACTCAAACATTACTTGATATTTAATTGCTTCTCATAGGTGGATGTCTCTTCGATAACGAGTTGTAGGTCACAACTTTAAGTGAAGGTGTACGATAATCTTCATAAATACGTTCAAGACGTTCTTCCGAAAATATTGTCAAAACACTAACGGTATTGGATTCCTTTTCTGGTAAAGGTTCATAGCCACCAGAACTGTTAGCTTCTGGTTGAGTAGTACTGTTTCTGCCACTGCCACTAGACTACAATCTTGAACACTATTAATCGCGTTATCATCTATAAAGTCGTTTTAATCATCCACTATCCTATTCAATGTAAGTTTAGCTGAGAAGTGAATTGAATATTCGTGTATCTGAATAACCAGGTCCACCAAAAACGTTGCGAAATTGTCATTATACGGTCAACACCGTCCTCCGTTGGATATCGACTTCTTAACTTAGATGCCCCAATATTTAAAATGTTCCTCTTTAATTTGGTGTAAACGTTGTTGTGATGCCTCGTATAAGGAGGATAAATGCGTACCATCACGTTTTCGACTTTGATAAAGCTCGGATTGTAGCCTATCGCGATTGCGGTTTATCGTATCGCGACATTACTGCTCGCGTTGGTAGAGATCCAATGACTGTTAGCAGAATATGGAATCTGTGGGTTCAGGAGGGTAATACGGAACGCCGTGCTGGATCCCAACGGCCTCGTATCACTAGCAGTCGAGATGACAGGCATCTTATCCGCATGACTGTAACGGATCGTGCAGCCACGTCTCGATCCCTGAGTCAACAGATGGGGACGTTTGCAAGACAACAACCATCTGCACGAACAGTTCGACGACGTTTGCAGCAGCATGGACTATCAGCTCGGAGACCATGGCTGCGGTTATCCTTGACGCTGCATCACTGATAGGAGCGCCTGCGATGGTGTACTCAACGACGAACCTGGGTGCACGAATGGCAAAACGTCGTTTTTCCGGATGAATCCAGGTTCTGTTTACAGCATCATGATAGTCGCATCCGTGTTTGACGACATCGCGGTGAACGCACACTGGAAGCGTGTATTCGTAGTCGCCATACTGGCGTATCACCCGGCGTGATGGTGTGGAGTGCCATTGGTTACACGTCTCGGTCACCTCTTGTTCGCATTGACGGCACTTTGAACAGTGGGCGCTACATTTCAGATATGTTACGACCCGTGGCTCTACCCTTCATTCGATCCCTGGGAAACCCTACATTTCAGCAGCATAATGCACGACCGCATGTTGCAGGTCCTGTACGGGCCTTTCTGGATACAGAAAATGTTCGACTGCTGGCCTGGCCAGCACATTCTCCAGATCTCTCACCAATTGAAAACGTCTGGTCAATGGTGGCCGAGCAACTGGCTCGTCACAATACGACAGTCACTACTCTTGATGAACTGTGGTATCGTGTTGAAGCTGCATGGGCAGCTGTACCTGTACACGCCATCCAAGCTCTTTTTGACTCAATGCCCGGGCGTATCAAGGCCGTTATTACGGTGGGAGGTGGTTGTTCTGGGTACTGATTTCTCAGGATCTATGCACCCAAATTACGTGAAAATGTAATCACATGTTAGTTCTAGTATAATATATTTGTCCAATGAATACCCGTTTATCATCTGCATTTCTTCTTGGCGTAGCAATTTTAATGGCCAGTAGTGTATTATTCATAATCAGCTGTCTACTCTAGTATAACAGCCTGTGCTTCAACATTCCTGGCAAGTGGCTGGGTACAATACTCCCCCCCCCCCCCCATGCGGCTGAATTCAAGAATACGATTAAATGGCCTTTGATTTTGCTGCTCAAGATTGTGATTCTGAGCGCTGCCCAGATATTAGTTTCTCCAAATGTCCCTACTGTGCATTCACCATCTTAATCACAGCGGCATATAGAGCTTCTAAGTATAATTGGAACACCGAATTTATGTTCCAGCCGAGAGACTTCCCTTATTGGAACGGTGTGCTTTTGGGCCGGATGCTGGTGGCTGAAAGCGTGCAGAAGCCGGTCCATTTGAGTCAGCGTACTCTGCATACTGGGGCTTGGACATCGACTGTGGTTCTGGCGGACGAGATACCGAGGAAGGGCAAGGCATCGTCTTCTCTACTGAATAAACTGTTGAACAAGGCGAATCTAGTTGAGTGAAGGAGGCTGGGGGCGCCGTCAGAAGCGGCGTTAGAGAGTCGGTCGGTTGGCGCTCACCACCAGAAATAGTCCGGCGCCCGCTTGTGCCTCAGCTATATTTGCACTCAGCTGACGCCAACAGCGCCCAGCGCCTTGCGGGTAGGCCGCCGAGCGTCGCAACGCAGCTTTCTGGCGTACGTCAAGATAGACGCGGACGCGGGCTGTGGCGTAAGACTAGCGGCTGCTAAGGGTCACTGGCCAGCGCGGGCCCGGCGTGCCGCCTTAACTGGGGCTACCCAGCGCAACTGCGTTGGCATCTACGTCTTCTCCTGCACTCGACAAACCACCTTGAGGGCGGACGTAGGCCAAACTGCACATTAACATTTAAACGTCACTACCTCCTACAATACTACACTTAAAATGTTGAAGCTTGAGACTGTTATGTAGAACATAGTGCACGATACTCTGCGTAGCTTTTATTTCCTAATTTTCAAGGACATTCATTTCATAAGTTTCATTGTTAATTACAAGTGTACATAACTGAAGCGACAAAGAAACTGATATGAGCATGCATATTCAAATACAGAGATTTGTAAACAAGCAGAAAACGGCGCTGCGGTTGACAATATCTATATAAGACAAAAAGTGCCTGGCGCAGTTGTTAGATCTGTTACTGCTGCTACAATGGCGGGTTATCAAGGTTTAAGTGAGTCTGAAAGTGGTGTTATAGTCGGCGCGCGAGCGATGGGACACAGCATCTCCGATGTGGCGATGAAGCGGGGATTTCCCCGTACGACCATTTCACGAGTGTACCGTGAATGTCAGAAATCCGGTAAAACATCAAATCTCCGACATCGCTGCGGCCGGAAAAAAATCCTGCAACAACGGGACCAACGACGACTGAAGGGACTCGTTCAACGTGACAGAAGCGTAACCCTTCCGCAGATTGCTGCAGATTTCAATGCTGGGCGATCAACAAGTGTCAGCGTGCGAATCATTCAACAAAACATCATCGATATGGGCTTTCGGAGCTGAAGGCCCACTCGCGTACCCTTGATGAATGCAGGACACAAAGCTTTATGCCTCACCTGGGCCTGTCAATACCGACATTAGAAACATGTTGCCTGGTCGGAAGTGTCTCGATTCAAATTGTATCGTGAGGATGGACGTGTACTGATATGGTGACAATCTCATAAATCCATGGACCCTGCATGCCAGCAGGGGACTGTTGAAGCTGGTGGACGCTCTGTAACGGTGTGTGGCGTGTGCAGTTGGAGTGATACGGGACCCCTGATACGTCTAGATGCGACACTAACAAATGACACGTACGTAAGCATCCTGTCTGATCACCTACATCCATTCATATCCATTGTGCATACCGCCGGACTTGGGGAATTCCATCAGGACAATGCGACACCCCAGACGTCCTGAATTGCTACAGAGTGGCTCCAGGAACACTCTTCTGATTTTAAACACTTCCGCTGGCCACAAGACTTCCAAGACATGAACATTATTTAGCTTATATGGGGTGCCTTGCAACATGCTATTCAGAACAGATCTCCACTCCCTCTTATTCTTACAGATTTATGGACAGCCATGCAGGTCTGTGGTGTCAATTCTCCCCATCACTACTTCAGACATTAGTCGAGTCCATGCCACGTCGTGTTGCGGCACTTTTGTGTGCTCACCGGGGCTGTATGCGATAATAGGCACGTGTACCAGTTTCTTTGGCTCTAATGTTTCTAATTTTTCCGGTATTTTGCCCTACACCTTCGCTTAAGGTGGGCGAAGGAGGGTACTTTGTGTACCAATGTCATTTCCTCCATTTCCCGTTCCAGACATGAGTGATACGCAGGAAGAACGATTGTTGGTAGACTTCCGTGTGAGCTCGGAGATTTCTAATTTTACCCCCATGCTCTTTTCGCGGGATATACATATATTTTACCTCCATGCTCTTTTCGCGGGGTATACATAGGAGAGGTAACACACTGGTTCACTCTTCTAGGAGCTTACGTTCTTGAAATTTTAACAGTAAATCACATTGTGATTCTCAACGCCTATCTTGCAGCGTCTGCCGCTGGAGTCGAATGGACACCTCAGTGACACTTTCGCACAAGGAGAACAAATGTGATGGAACTGACCTGAAAGAGACATTTTCCAATTATTATCTTTTAATAATATTTGACCTCTCCTCAACAATTTTGTGTATTACTTGTGAAATTATTCCAATTTTATGTGTACATTTTATCATTTCAAAGTTAATAGTGCAAACATAATAAAATCCAGTCGTTGTCCACTGACTATCTCTGTGTGTGGAAGTATTCAGTCGAAATGGCTGTGGTCTTCAGCTATTTATTCCTTGTATTCATATTCCTGTTAAGAGGTTGGATGTACTGTGTAAACAGAAATGGCAGCAGAGCATATGCTTCTAGTGCTTTGCAAGTGTTGAACTGCAAAGATAGTAATATGATATCTTGTAAGTTCCAACTAAACGATAAGAAAAGGTTGTTTTAAGAAATAACGTTTCCATGCAAATCAACATACAACTGGATCTGAATTTAGTGCTATGCTTTGAAGAGGAAGTCTTGAAACCAGGAGGAATTATTTATTCACAAAGAGGATCGTGTATATAGACTTGCTTATGTTTTATTATATTTGAATGTTTTATAAGTTTTTCAATATACTGTATCAGATTAGCGCCGCTAAAGACATATCTATGAGGACTAGCGTTGATATCAAACTTGTAATACAATGCAAAGATTGCAGGCTCTCTAAGTTATTTAGGACTTCCCGAAAATGCAAGACTGACTTGTATGAGAGCAATATTAGATTGCGTTATGGAATGAGGCGCATAGGGAAACTATTGACTGCAGATCACTTATGATGTGCAGCGTTGGACTTGCCCAACCTACCAACCAGACCGCAGAAGTATACTGAAGTAATTGGTGAGTGTGTTAAATCTATTTTTCTTGCTTTCGTGAAAGCTACTGCCAAATGAGAAGTAGAGTTCAGTGACACAACAGACATATCTGTGGCAGAAGAGAGCCCACATATCTAGAACTGCAGTTGCAGCTGTCACTAGTGTAGACACAGGTAAAATTTTAGACATCGAAGTGTGAACTAAATACTGTCATCAGTGTAAATCATTTGACGAAGAAGTGATTGGAAGCTACAAAGCAAACTGAGCAACGAATTATGAGCGAACACGTGGGAATATGGACGCTGCTACAGTTGTTTTAATTTTCAGACACATACGGCAGGAGAGAGACGTGTGCTACACAGAGTTCTTGGGGGATGCGGATTCTAAAGTTTTCAGATCAGTAATGGAATAATGAAACATTTAAACAAAGAAGATAAGAACAATCTGCAAATAAACAAAACACAGTATCTGAATCTAATTGGTTGCGACACTATAAAAGACTCTGGACGGATGTGCAAGATACACAGGATATTCTGTCTGAAGCAGGTAGGCATGTCGACTTGATAACGCTGGAGAAGCTGCAGGATGCAGCAATGTCTAGCAAGAATAGGAAGACTCCAGCGTGCTACAAAATCAGTATAGAACTGATAAAACTGGAAAAATAAGAATATTAGATTTTATGAATATGTGCTGGAAAAGTGGTTATATACACTCCTGGAAATTGAAATAAGAACACCGTGAATTCATTGTCCCAGGAAGGGGAAACTTTATTGACACATTCCTGGGGTCAGATACATCAAATGATCACACTGACAGAACCACAGGCACATAGACACAGGCAACAGAGCATGCACAATGTCGGCACTAGTACAGTGTATATCCACCTTTCGCAGCAATGCAGGCTGCTATTCTCCCATGGAGACGATCGTAGAGATGCTGGATGTAGTCCTGTGGAACGGCTTGCCATGCCATTTCCACCTGGCGCCTCAGTTGGACCAGCGTTCGTGCTGGACGTGCAGACCGCGTGAGACGACGCTTCATCCAGTCCCAAACATGCTCAATGGGGGACAGATCAGGAGATGTTGCTGGCCAGGGTAGTTGACTTACACCTTCTAGAGCACGTTGGGTGGCACGTGATACATGCGGACGTGCATTGTCCTGTTGGAACAGCAAGTTCCCTTGCCGGTCTAGGAATGGTAGAACGATGGATTCGATGACGGTTTGGATGTACCGTGCACTATTCAGTGTCCCCTCGACGATCACCAGTGGTGTACGGCCAGTGTAGGAGATCGCTCCCCACACCATGATGCCGGGTGTTGGCCCTGTGTGCCTCGGTCGTATGCAGTCCTGATTGTGGCGCTCACCTGCACGGCGCCAAACACGCATACGACCATCATTGGCACCAAGGCAGAAGCGACTCTCATCGCTGAAGACGACACGTCTCCATTCGTCCCTCCATTCACGCCTGTCGCGACACCACTGGAGGCGGGCTGCACGATGTTGGGGCGTGAGCGGAAGACGGCCTAACGGTGTGCGGGACCGTAGCCCAGCTTCATGGAGACGGTTGCGAATGGTCCTCGCCGATACCCCAGGAGCAACAGTGTCCCTAATTTGCTGGGAAGTGGCGGTGCGGTCCCCTACGGCACTGCGTAGGATCCTACGGTCTTGGCGTGCATCCGTGCGTCGCTGCGGTCCGGTCCCAGGTCGACGGGCACGTGCACCTTCCGCCGACCACTGGCGACAACATCGATGTACTGTGGAGACCTCACGCCCCACGTGTTGAGCAATTCGGCGGTACGTCCACCCGGCCTCCCGCATGCCCACTATACGCCCTCGCTCAAAGTCCGTCAACTGCACATACGGTTCACGTCCACGCTGTCGCGGCATGCTACCAGTGTTAAAGACTGCGATGGAGCTCCGTATGCCACGGCAAACTGGCTGACACTGACGGCGGCGGTGCACAAATGCTGCGCAGCTAGCGCCATTTGACGGCCAACACCGCGGTTCCTGGTGTGTCCGCTGTGCCGTGCGTGTGATCATTGCTTGTACAGCCCTCTCGCAGTGTTCGGAGCAAGTATGGTGGGTCTGACACACCGGTGTCAATGTGTTCTTTTTTCCATTTCCAGGAGTGTACATGCGGAGTGGAATATAGCCCACATGTGTCAAATTTATAAGAAAGGAAACAGACATGAATGTCAGAACTGCAGAGATATTAGTGTTCTCAATTCATGTTCTAAACTGTACGCTAGAATTTTTATAAAACGACTATCGCAATCTCTGAAACTATGCTTCATAATGTGCAACATGGTTTCCGAAAAGACAGTCATGTTTGTGCTTTACCTTCACCATGACTCAACTAATAGCGAAACATCGTGAATTCAGTTTACCAGCTTTTCTTGCCTTCATTGACTACTAAAAGTCGTTTGACAAAGGAAATCGAAGCAAATTTTAAGAAACAGAGGGATTCCGTCTCATCTTATAAGAGCAGTAGATGGTTTGTATGTGAATAACAAAATACAAATAAAAATAGCAGGCAGCAGACATAATATGACTGAAATAAGACAAAGAAGTCACCGTCACTCTTATTAGTATATACAGGGTGGTCCAAAAGTGCGGAAACACCCTGTTAAAATCCAAATGGAGTAGAAAACAAGGAAACAGAGTCCCTACACACGAGTAACGGGAAGGGGGAAACTTTATAGGCTATGCCACGAACATGGCGGCCATCTTGAAAGCCGCCATCTTCGATTCAATTCCAAAATTTCAAATGGGAATGTTGTCATGTGACATATCAAACAGATAGAGAATTTCACCAGAAAAACAACGCCGTTATTATTTTAAACATAGCTTTATTCATTCTCGGGTTATAGCTAATTACTTGCGGCAGCAGTGGGTCGCTCGGCAGCGTGAGTATTACGTACTGAGAAGTCATAAAATGGAATCCGAACCGTGCAAAGTGACTACACCATGCCTGATATGTTACATGTGTTTAACTGTTACGTATCATTTACTCATGCTAACGTTTTAATCATTGCTTCCTTATTTACAGGTTACAAAATATCCTTAACACATGAAGAACGCACTGAAATCATCTTGATATCAGGAGAAAGAAGCACACGGGTCATTGATGAGGGTTTCAACAGTCATCACCCAACCAGACAGCCCATCACTCACAGCGCAGTTGCCAAGCTTTTGGCCAAATTGCGACCAACAGGTTCTGTCGCAGATAAACCTAAGGCTGGAAGACCAAAATCCGCCACCGATGAAGCAACAACAGTGAGCGTGTTGGCATCATTTAGTAAGAGTCCGCAACGGAGTACTCGTCGCCTGTCACAAGAATGTGGCGTTAGCTGTACCTCCATACTGCGAATTTTATCGCAGCACAAATGGCACCCCTATAAAATTCAGCTGCTACAACACCTGAACAAGGATGACGCAGACCGTCGGGTACAGTTCGCAGAATGAGTGACACAGCAGCTGCGGATAAACCCACGTTTCCCCTATCAGGTGCTGTTCAGTGATGAAGCCAATTTCTTTATCAATGGGGGATTGATGCTTCCAAAACGGTCGACTCACAGAAAGTGATGGTCTGGTATGGAGTGTGGGGAACCAAAGTCGTTGGACCTTTTTTTATAGATGGTTATTAGATGAAGAAGTGTTTCCCTCGTTGTTAACGGAGGACTGGACATTTCCGGAATTCTTCCAGGGTGATTGAGCCCCACCACATTATGGGCACAATGTGCGAGCATACCTGGATGTGCAGTTCCCTTAAAAGTGGATTGGTCGTAGGGGTTCTGTGGAGTGGCCACCACGTTCACCAGATTTGACTCCTTTGGATTTTTATCTTTTGGGTCATGTCAAAGCACTGGTTTATTATGTGAAAATACGGGATTTGGATCATCTAAAGCAGCGCATTGTTGATGCGTGTGGTCAAATTCAGCCAGATGTTTTGGACAAAGTTCATCAGGACTGGGTTCAGAGGATAGCATTAACAATCCAACATAGTGGACCACATATCGAGCCATTCCTATGACTGTTGGTGGTCTCTCGGGACTATGTAACATCGGCGTAATGCCTCTTCGGTACATAACGCACATGCTGCCGAGAGTCCCACCGCTGCCACATATAACTGGCTATAACCCGAGAATAAATAAAGCTATGTTTAAAATAACAACGGCATTGTTTTTCTGGTGAAATTCTCTATTTGTTTGATATGTCACATGACCACATTCCAATCTGAAATTTTGGAGTTGAATCCAAGATGGCGGCTTTCAAGATGGCCGCCATGTTTGTGGCATAGCCTATAAAGTTTCCCCCTTCCCGTTCCTCGTGTGTAGGCGCTCTCCTTGTTTGCTACTCCATTTGAATTTTATGATGGTGTTTCCGGACTTTTGGACCACCCTATATATCGACGATGTGACCAGAACCTGGTTACAGACAATAAAACATTTTAAAATTAACGATGTGGACCTCAGTACATTGCTTTTTTCTGACGACCGAGTAATTATTAGTCAGAATGAAAATGACTTACAAGAAGCTGTCTTTAATTTAAGTAAAATAGCCGGAGAATACAGTCTGATCGTCTCCATCACAAAGGCAAAGTTAATGTCTTTTTAGGACACCAGCCTACGACAGTTAAGATTGAAACTGACGAGCAGATCATATTGCAAGTTAATACGTTGAAATATTTAGAGTGTAGTATTATATAAAGGGCAAGCAATGAAATACAAAATAATTTAGACCTATGTATCTGTTTCTGTGACACTTCACGCAGAATATTGGGAAAGAAACTCCACAAGATGGCCGCCGAGTACGTGACGCCAGAAACCATTTCCAGAAAGTTAAGTGATTTAGACAGGAATATAATTTAGTTTAACGCTGACAACAAATTAAATACGTGCATTAGTGTATCGTTTAGTCTTGCCGTTAAAGGTTTGACTTTTCTTTGCGTATTTTTTCAGAAAACACGAAAAGATCGTAACTTCGCGAAGTCGCGCTTAGGCTTAAATTTTGTAAACGTGTTTGTTTCTTGTTTCAAGGTAATTTAACTAGTTTCTCGGTAACAAATAAGTAAACTACCGTAAATAGCGTATAACTTCATTGTTTTAATACAGATTTCAGAAAAACAGCGTAACTTTATATCAGAAACTTGCCTATATACATTTGTTTATACGCCTAATTCTCGTAACATTTTTGGGGAATCAAAGTTAAAGTATCTCGTTTAATTGTCCTTTTCTCATTCCATCGAGTGAAATATATAATAAATAGCGTATACCTTCGTTGTTTTAATACAGATCTCAGAAAAACAGCGGAATTTTAAATCAGAAACTTGCTTATATACATTTGTGAATAGGCTTAATTCTTGTAACGTCTTTTTTGATTTTCGGTAATTTAATTGATTTATTCTAGCTAAAGTATTATTTTTGCCATGAGTGAGAAGTGCCTGACTTGCCGTAGAATTGTTAGTTCCGGGGTTTGGTGTGATGGATGCAGTAGTTTTTTTCACTGGGGGGACTGCAGTGGCGTGGGTGTTGGGAAAGTGGATCAGGCTCATCAGTGGTTATGCAGGATTTGCAGCAGAGATAGGAAGATAGTGGAACAGGAGGGGAAAATTGCTGCCCTTCAGGCTGAGCTAGATCAGGCTAGGGAAGATCTGGACAGGTTAAGGAGGGAGAAGGGCAAAGAGAGGTGGGAAGTGGCAACAGGTAGCAGAAGGAACAGGACTAGAACTAAGTCTGACAGTTTTGTGGCGAATGTCAAAAATAAGTTTGACCTGTTGCTTCAGTTAGAAACTGACGAGCCTCAAGCAGAGGTAGGTGTAGACAGGACACAACAAACTTTCAATAGGAAATTGAAAAAGAATGTAGGAAAGTCATCGAAAAGGAAGAAAGTTTTGTTGGTAGGCAGTTCTCATGCCAGAGGTGTAGGCCAACTTCTGCAGGAGGAATTAGGACCAGAATACCAGGTCACAAATTTTTTCAAACCAAGTGCTAGTCTGGATCAGGTGACAGAGGATTTAGGTTCACTCTGTAAAGGATTTACCAGGGAAGACACCGTGGTTATTGTGGGAGGGCCAGGGAACAGCATCGACAGAGATCCTGGGTACAGTATAGAGTGTGACCTGGTAAAGATTGCGTCGGCATCGAGACACACCAATGTTGAATTTGTATCTGTCCTGAGACGCCATGACCGGCCTCATTTGAACTCTTTTGTTGGGAGAGTTAATTTGGAGTTGGAACGGCTGCTTGGGTCGGGTGCAGGGGCTCATATTGGTGTGGTTCCTGTTGATTATCTCAGTAGGTGGGACTATACCAGGCACGGCCTACATCTCAACAGGAAAGGGAAGGGGAAACTGGCTGGGGTAATAGCACGAAATTTAAGGGGGGGAGGCACTGCCATGAATGGTAAAATACCAGTGGTTACAGGTGTTGGTGCAGCACCTTTTTTAGGATAGGTAAGACAGAAAGATGTCAAGTTCTACGAGAGGTCAGGATTGAAACAAATCTTCAGTTTAGGAAAGAAATTAAACAGCACAATTCTAGCACATTGGATCACCAATCACAGCTATCAATTATAAATTTTCACCAATCACCAGAAATTTTTTCTCCACCAAGTTGTATCTCAGTCCTAGGTAATTGCATTGATGAATTAAAGTCACCCAACCCAATTGACATAATCTGCCTCTCTGAACACCATGTGACCACTGGTATAGGAACTAGGCCTAAGCACAATGAGAAACTCAGACAGGAGAGTACTGCAAATGTTAGAATAAGGAAAGGTTCTCATAAAAGTATAATTAAAATAATGTAAGTATATTTCATCAAAATATTGGGAGTTTAAAGAATAAAGTAGATGAGCTTCTGGTTTGTTTAGAAGATTTAGAAGCTGAGAATGAAATAGATATACTATGCCTGTCTGAGCATCACATTGTTACTGATATGGATAAGGTAAATGTAAGTGGTTATAAGCTCTCTGCACATGTAATGAGAGAAAATATGGAGAAAGGAGGAGTTGCCATATATGTCAAAAGTTATCATTGTGCAAAAAGTATAGAAACAAAAAAGTTTTGTGTAGAGAAACATATAGAAGCATGTGCCTGTGAGCTTAAATTAAATAAAGGCACATTTATAATTGTAACTGTATATAGGTCCCCATCAGGAAATTTTCATCTATTTCTGAAAAATTTGGACTCCTTGTTGTGCTATCTGTCAGACAGGGGGAAGCAAATTATTATTTGTGGGGACTTCAATGTAGATTCTCTGAAAGAGGGTAATAGGAAAAATGACCTTGAAGTATTACTCAGTTCTTTCAATTTGACACCCGTTATTGATTTTCCTACTTGGGTGGTAAAGGATAGCAGCTCACTGATAGATAACTTCTTTATAGACCAAGATAAGTTTAACCAGATAAATGCTCAGCCTGTTGAGAATGGTCTTTCTGATCATGGTGCACAGCTAGTTACAATATATGACATAGCTCCATTCAGCAATACTAAACAGTCCTCCAAAGTAGTACGTTCAGTCAACGATTTAACAATTGCAAATTTCAGGGAAAGCCTACAGCAGTTAGACTGGGATGAGGTGTACCGTGAACCTGATGCCAATTTAAAATATAATTTATTTCATGACATTTTTGTAAATGCATTTGAAAACTGCTTCCCCAAGAAAATAGTTAAATATACTCGTAAGAAACCTTGTAACAAACCATAGCTTACTAAGGGTATAAAAATA
Source organism: Schistocerca piceifrons (assembly GCF_021461385.2). Taxonomy (NCBI): domain Eukaryota; kingdom Metazoa; phylum Arthropoda; class Insecta; order Orthoptera; family Acrididae; genus Schistocerca; species Schistocerca piceifrons. Next base: position 498,586,234 of record NC_060144.1, read on the forward strand.
TCTTGTAACCGGAAAAGGGAAATGTATCTGACAGCAAGAAAGAGTAGTGACCCAGAAACTATCAAAAATTATAAAAACTACTGTGTTATATTAAGAAAAGTTATTAAAAAATCCAGGAGTATGTGTATCATGTCTGAAATCAGCAACTCTGATAATAAAATTAAAACAATTTGGAATATTATTAAAAGAGAAACAGGTCAACCAAGAGCAGAGGAAGACAGTATTACCATCAAATTGAATGAAAACTTTACGAACAAAAAGTCAGAAGTTGAAAATATTTTTAATAATCATTTTCTAAATGTTGTGGATATAGTAGGATCCAGGTGTTCATTAGAAGATGCTAGGCTGTTAATGGAAGAGGCCATACCTATGCAATTTGATACAATTGAAATCTCACCCACTTCTCCCTCTGAAATTAGGAAAATAATAAACTTGCTTAAAAGCAAAAACTCACATGGAATTGATGGCATTTCCAGCAAAATACTAAAAGCTTGTTCTCAACAGATAAGTAACATTCTCAGCCACCTGTGTAATAGCTCTCTGGAACAGGGCATTTTCCCTGATAGACTGAAATATGCTATTGTTATACCTTTGCATAAAAAGGGGGATAGATCTGATGTCAACAATTATCGTCCAATCTCCCTTCTAACAGCTTTATCCAAAATTTTTGAGAAAGTAATGTATTCAAGAGTAGCTTCACATATCTGTAAAAATGAAGTACTAACAAAATGTCAGTTTGGTTTCCAGAAAGGTTTTTCAACAGAAAATGCAATATATGATTTCACCAGTCAAATTTTGAATGATCTGAATAACCGAACACCACCCATTGGGATTTTTTGTGATCTCTCAAAGGCTTTTGATTGTGTAAATCATGAAATTCTGCTAGACAAGCTCAAGTATTGTGGCATGAGTGGGACAGTGCACAAATGGTTTAATTCGTACCTAACTGGAAGAGTGCAGAAAGTTGAAATAAGTAGTTCTCGTAACATGCAAAGATCAGCACATTCCTCAAACTGGGGAACTATCAAGAATGAGGTTCCACAAGGGTCAGTCTTGGGTCCTTTGTTGTTCTTATTATATATTAATGACTTGCCATTCTATATTCATGAAGAGGCAAAGTTAGTTCTCTTCGCTGATGATACAAGTATAGTAATCACACCTGAGAAACAAGAATTAACTGATGAAATTGTCAATACTGTCTTTCAGAAAATTACTAAGTGGTTCCTTGTAAACGGACTCTCACTGAATTTTGATAAGACACAGTACATACAGTTCCGTACAGTGAATGGTATGACACCATTAATAAATATAGACCTTAATCAGAAGCATATAGCTAAGGTAGAATATTCCAAATTTTTAGGTATGTCCATTGATGAGAGATTAAATTGGAAGAAACACATTGATGATCTGCTGAAACGTTTGAGTTCAGCTACTTATGCAATAAGGGTCATTGCAAATTTTGGTGATAAACATCTTAGTAAATTAGCTTACTACGCCTATTTTCACTCATTGCTTTCATATGGCATCATATTTTGGGGTAACTCATCACTGAGGAATAAAGTATTTATTGCACAAAAGTGTGTAATCAGAATAATAGCTGGAGTCCACCCAAGATCATCCTGCAGACATTTATTTAAGGATCTAGGGATATTCACAGTAGCTTCTCAGTATATATACTCTCTTATGAAATTTGTTATTAACAACCAAACCCAATTCAAAAGTAATAGGAGTGTGCATAACTACAATACTAGGAGAAAGGACGTTCTTCACTATTCAAGATTAAATCTAACTTTGGCACAGAAAGGGGTGAATTATACTGCCACTAAAGTCTTTGGTCACTTACCATATAGTATCAAAAGTCTGACAGATAACCAACAAGTATTTAAGAAGAAATTAAAAGAATTTCTGAATGACAACTCCTTCTACTCCATAGAGGAATTTTTAGATATAAATTAAGAAAAAAAAATAAAATAAATAAAATAAAATAAAAAAAATAAATAAAAAAATAAAATAAAATAAAAAATAAAGAAAAAAACACAAAAAATAAAGTTGTTATATTAACTTAAGTATGTTGTTAAATTAACCTAATTATGTCATGTATTGGAAAATTCGACTCGTTCCACATCATTACGAAATATCGTATTCATGATCCATGGAACTAGTATTAATCAAATCTAATCTAATCTAATCTAATCCTCAACTGAATTTCTGTAAGGTTATGGCTTTACTGAATTATGGATGTGAAAACTGGGCTCTTAAGAAGAGGGATGAAAAGAATATAGAAGCATGTAAAATGAATTTCCTTAGGTAAATGGTTGGTTATACTTCGATGGATAAAAAGGTAAATGATGAAATCCGAGCTGAACTAAATTTGCGAAACATGATTGACGCAATAAAACAATATCAGTGACGATGGAAAGAACATACAGACCGTATGCCACACATAAGAACCAATAATGCTTTAAAACAATACACATCGAAAGACTGAAGATCTATAGGAAGGCCAATGACGAGGTGGCTTGATCAATTTTGAAGGAGACACAACGGACCAAAAGGTCCAGTCATTGATGTAGATGTAGTGCAGGTAATGGAACGCCAACGATATGGTGAAAGACACGCTCTAAAAATTGAATGTGTGGGCCACGTTCATAAATGGATGGTAACATGCTTTCAAAAATTTAAGCAGACTAAAGGAGAATTTATCATATGGAAAGACTCCAGAGGGTAAGGGAAGACTTACAAATAAAAAGATTGGTGAACTCCAGCATTATTCAAATGGTTCAAATGGCTCTAAGCAGTATGGGACTTAACATCTCAGGTCATCAGTCCCCTAGACCTAGAACTACTTAAACCTAACTAACCTAAGGACAGCACACACATCCAAGCCCGAGGTAGGATTCGAACTTGCAACAGTGGCAGCAGCGCGGTTCCGGACTGAAGCGATTAGAACCGCTCGGCCACAGCGGCCGGCCTCCAGCATTATTATGGCATGGCAATAAGAAACAACACATGTGACGTATAAGGAATGAAAAGAGCAGTGTGGGCTACATTATTCCACAAATCATCCACTGATGATCTCTCTCTCTATAGATGGTCTTCGTCGACCAGGTGCTCATTAATGGTGCAAGTATCACAAATCTCAGGCAGCAGGTACAGAGGGACAACTTAGGCACAAAAACAGCATACTAAGTGTTGTGGCGTAACAAGACAGCCACGCCACTCGGAAGTAGCCGAAAGGCACGCGTTTACTCACGCAGGCTAGTAGATAGGTCGGAAACAGGATACGTAATGAATGCTATAAAGAAAAGTACGTAGCTCCTGGAATACTTAACTTTAATCCATCCTTGTGGTACATCGCTCTTGACGATACAAGTGAGACTCTTTAGATACAAGCTATGTAAGGCTAATGGTGCCTTGCTAGGTCGTAGCCATTGACTTAGCTGAAGGCTATTCTAACTATCTGCTCTGCAAATGAGCGAGGCTTCGTCAGTGTAGTCGCTAGCAAAGTCGTCCGTACAACTGGGGCGAGTGCTAGTAAGTCTCTCGAGACCTGCCGTGTGGTGGCGCTCGGTCTGCGATCACTGACAGTGGCGACACGCGGGTCCGACATGCACTAATGGACCGCAGCCGATTTACAGCTACCACCTAGCAAGTGTGGTGTCTGGCGGTGACACCACACTATGTGCCGTGGTGGAAGCTACTAAACCAGTGTACAATAGGGCTGGGCAAATGATACTTGCGTTCGAGCACGATCGAGGCTTCCCGGTAAGCCGCAGCGTTCGATACAGTAAAGAGCTTGTTCGAATAATCAAGTGACGTCTGACTCGCATGGCACGAGCACAATGAATACGCAAAAAATTACGAACTAGCGACGGCAATAACCTATAGCTTTGCTTAAAATTTGACAATTTCGTGAAGTAGATGAGGAAACGCATTAAATCCTACCACTGCACACAGTCCTATTGTGTTTGAACAAATTTACGTTATGAGTTCTCATACAGTACCGGTATGTATGGATATACATGCATTTATGCTGATTTTTAAGTAAAGGTAACTTCTACCAGGAAGATTCATAACAGCGCACACTCCACTGCAGAGTCAAAATTTCATTCTAAAGACAGAAACGTTATCCTCCAAAAAATAATACTTTATTAATACAGTATAATATTTTATTTGTTTATGAGAGGCGTTAATGACTTACCAACTAGGCAGGAAAGGAACAATTCAGTCCCTTTTCACATATCAGACTAACAGATAAAGGCATTACCAGATTTCTATCAGTTTGTAAGCATGACGGCAACATTCAGATGAAACAGTCAAGATGGTTAATCAAGAATTGAATGCCGGAAGCGGCAAAACCTGTCTTTAACATAGTTCCATCAGAGCGAGACGAGCGAAAGCTGAAAAATTGGAGAGAACGATAATTGAAATCTTTTATTTATTTATTTATTGCCGCTTTTAGGCATGATCTGCACCCTGGAAGATATTTCAGTCTGTGTTTCACGGTTATTTTTGTTATTCAAATCCACAGTACATTAAAACAGGTCGCTGTGATATTACCAACAAAAATCACTAGATCGAACAGAACCCGAGGTATCCGAACAGCGACGTGAACTGTTAGGACAGCTCGAGTCGTTTTCACAGACAGTCTAGTGTACAGAGAGTTAGCTCATCCTGACCTTGTTTCAAAATGTGTCCATGGTCGATCGCAGAACCTGAACGAGTCTTTCAGTAATCCCGTTTGGATCCGCATACCATAAAATTTGTTTGTAGGAATGGAAATATAGCTAGGTGACTGTGATGCTGTAATAATGTTTAGTGATGGTAATAAGAGAAGAAGGGCAACTTGGCATCGCTCCAGGAGTCAACACACTGAAAGCCTCCCAGCGAATGGATAGATTTAGAATCATGAAAGCTCTGTGCGCAGCAGAAAAAATAACTAAAGAAGCAAGAGCCTAGAAAAGATGGAGGCGTCTAGGCTTGCAGGGTGATCCAGAACAGGATAGAGACAATGCTTATTACGGGTCTGGCTGTTTCTAGAAGATGCCGTGCTTCCATATGTGAGCTGCTACCATTTGAAATTTTGAACTAGATCTCCTCAAAAAGACTTTTTCAAAACACTTGACCCATTATCTCAGAAACTATTACCGATATCTATGCCTAATTTTATACTACGTTACCTCTCACTACACTGCAACACACCCAGAGGATGCAGTAAAACATCCGCTACCAGACACAATAAAAGGTTATTTAATTGTCACACGACCGGTTTCGGGCTTGCGCCCATCCTCAGATGCTTATACATTTATGTACATGTTTATACTGCTGGAGATCACTGTATAAATACAAATTTTATGCAGTATAAACATGTACATAAATGTATAAACACCTGAGGATGGGCTCAAGCCCGAAACCGGTCGTGTGACAAATAATTAACCTTTTATTGTGACTGGTAGCGGATATTTTTCTACACCCAATAAAGGAACAGTCACGGAGTTCGACAGCATCCACTGTGGATAAAATTCATTCACACCCTGAGGATATTTAAAATGAATCTATGGCTGGCATTTTAGTTTGGTGCAATTAATTTTATTTGCTCGTTCCACTTTAATTCGCTCCGTACCCATACTCCGAGATATCTAAAGGATGTGACTACTTCCAGCGAGTGTACGGGAATTGTGTAATCATACAATAACAGACATTTTCGTCTATTTCTGCGCAGCACGTTCCATTTCCTTATGTCGAGGCTAAACTTGAAATCACTACGAGAAGCATCGATGCTCTGCAGGCGTTCCTGAATTTCGCAACAATTTTCTAGCGTTGCAACGACAGCGTCATAGAGCTTGCGACGTTATATACAACGTCATTTGCTACTCAGTGAACAGCCGTCATATCTACGCGTAGATTGAAACAGTAACATCCTCTTGAATGCTGCATGGTTGTGGATGAGACGCAGATGACTGGATTATTTGTCCCAGAATCGCAAGGCGCAGAGGACACGTCACCTGTATACACTGAAGAGCCAAAGAAACTGGTACACCTGCCTGATATCGAGTAGGGCCCCCGAGAGCACGCAGAAATGACGCAATACGACGTCGCATGGACTCGATTAATGTCTGACATAGTGCTGGAGGGAACTGACACCATGAACCCTGCAGGGCTGCCCATAAATCCGTAAGAGTACGAAGGAGTGGAGATCTGTTATGAACAGAGTATTGCAAGGCATCCCAGATATGCTCAATAATATTCATTTCTAGGGGAGTTTGCTGGCCAGCAGCAGTGTTTAAACTCAAAAGACGGTTCCTGGAGTCACTCTGTAGAAATCAGTGTGAGGTGTCGCTTTGTCCATCAAACGTTCATTTCTGAGGAAGAGGATGTGGAACAAAAATGGAAAAAATTCAGAAACATCGTCCAGTACGCCTTAGATAAGTTCGTACCGACTAAGGTCCAAAGCGAGGGGAAAGATCCACCGTGGTATAACAATCATGTACGAAAGGTACTACGGAAACAAAGAAAGCTTCATCATAGGTTTAAGAGTAGTCGAATCATAGCTGATAAGGAAAAGCTGAACGAAGCGAAAAAGAGCGTAAAGAGAGCAATGAGAGAAGCATTCAACGAATTCGAACATAAAACATTGGCAAACAATCTAAACAAGAACCCTAAAAAGTTTTGGTCATATGTAAAATCGGTAAGCGGATCTAAATCCCCTATTCAGTCACTCGTTGACCACGATGGCACCGAAACAGAGGACGACCGAAGAAAGGCAGAAATACTGTATTCAGTGTTCCGAAACTGTTTCACTGCGGAAAATCGTAACACGGTCCCTGACTTCAGCCGTCGCACGGACGCCAAAATGGAAAATATTGAAATAAACGATATCGGAATTGAAAAACAACTGCTATCACTTAGTAGCGGAAAAGCATCCGGACCAGACGAGATACCCTTAAGATTCTACAGTGATTATGCTAAAGAACTTGCCCCCTTTCTATCAGCAATTTATCGTAGATCGCTGGAAGAACGTAAAGTACCTAGCGACTGGAAGAAAGCGCAGGTCGTTCCCATTTTCAAGAAGGGTCATAAATCAGATGCGAATAATTATAGGCCTATTTCGCTTACGTCAATCTGTTGTAGAATAATGGAACATGTTTTGTGTTCTCGTATTATGACGTTCTTAGATAATACAAATCTCCTTCATCATAACCAACATGGATTCCGCAAACAGAGATCATGTGAAACTCAGCTCGCCCTATTTGCCCAAGAAATTCACAGTGCCGTAGACAGTGGCGAGCAGATTGATGCCGTATTCCTGGACTTCAGGAAGGCATTTGATACGGTTCCGCACTTACGTTTAGTGAAAAAAATACGAGCTTACGGAATATCGGACCAGGTTTGTGATTGGATTCAGGATTTCCTAGAAGAAAGAACACAACATGTCATTCTTAACGGTTCAAAATCTGCAGATGTAGAGGTAATTTCGGGAGTACCGCAGGGAAGCGTGATAGGACCTTTATTGTTTACAATATACATAAATGACTTAGTTGACAACATCGGTAGCTCCGTGAGGCTATTTGCAGATGACACGGTTGTCTACAAGAAAGTAGCAACATCAGAAGACTCGTACGTACTCCAGGAGGACCTGCAGAGGGTTAATGCATGGTGCGACAGCTGGCAGCTTTCCCTAAACGTAGATAAATGTAATATAATGCGCATACATAGGGGCAGAAATCCATTCCAGTACGATTATTCCATAGGTGGTAAATCATTGGAAGCGGTAACGACCGTAAAATACTTAGGAGTTACTATCCGGAGCGATCTGAAGTGGAATGATCACATAAAACAAATAGTGGGAAAAGCAGGCGCCAGGTTGAGATTCATAGGAAGAATTCTAAGAAAATGTGACTCATCGACGAAAGAAGTAGCTTACAAAACGCTTGTTCGTCCTATTCTTGAGTATTGCTCATCAGTATGGGACCCTTACCAGGTTGAATTAATAGAAGAGATAGACATGATCCAGCGAAAAGCAGCGCGATTCGTCATGGGGACATTTAGTCAGCGCGAGAGCGTTACGGAGATGCTGAACAAGCTCCAGTGGCGGACACTTCAAGAAAGGCGTTACGCAATACGGAGAGGTTTATTATCGAAATTACGAGAGAGCACATTCCGGGAAGAGATGGGCAACATATTACTACCGCCCACATATATCTCGCGTAATGATCACAACGAAAAGATCCGAGAAATTAGAGCAAATACGGAGACTTACAAGCAGTCGTTCTTCCCACGCACAATTCGTGAATGGAACAGGGAAGGGGGGATCAGATAGTGGTACAATAAGTACCCTCCGCTACACACCGTAAGGTGGCTCGCGGAGTATAGATGTAGATGTAGATGTAGATGTAGAATTTCACGAGCCCGTTGGAATACACAATGGACATGAATGGATGCAGGTGATCAGACAGGATGCTTACATACATGACACCTGCCAGAGTCGTATCCCTGTAGATTTATCAGGGGTCTTCTATCACTCCAACTGCACAAACCCACACAATTACAGAGATTCCAACAGCTTGAACAGTCCCCTGCTGACATGCTAGGTCCATGGATTCATGAGATTGTCTCCATACCCGTACACGTCCATCCATTCAATACAATTTGAAACGAGATTCGTCCGACCAGGCAACATGTTTCCAGTCATCAACAGTCTAATGGCAATGTTGACGGGCCCAGCCGAGGCGTCAAGCTTTGTATCGTGCAGTCTTCGAGGGTACACGAGTGGGCCTTTGGCTCCGAAAGCCCGTATCGATGATGTTCCGCTGAATGGTTCCCACGCTGACACTTGTTTATGGTCCAGCACTGAAATCTCCAGCAATTTGCGGAAGGGTTGCACTCCTGTCATGTTGGACGATTCTCTTCAGTCGTCGTTGGTCCCATTCTTGCAGAATCTTTTTGCGGCCGCAGTGATGCCGGAGATTTGATGTTTTATCGGATTCCTGATATTCACGATACACTCGTGAAATGGTCGTATTGCAGTATCGCCATTTCATCGCTATCTCGGAGATTGTGTGTCCCATCGCTCGTGTGCCGACTATGACGCCACGTTCAAACTCACTTAAATCTTGATAACTTGCCATTCTCACAGCAGTAACCGATCTAACAATTGCGCCAGACACTTGTCTTATATAGGCGTTGCCGACCGCAGCTCCGTATTCTGCCTGCTTACATATCTCTGTATTTGAATACGCATGTCTATACCTGTTTCTTTAGCGCTTCAGTGTAGTTCACGTACGCCTGTGTCTATATTTGGTCACGCATCTTGCTGTGTGCCACAGAGTACTTCCGGTACCGTTCCAGCTTTCTTTCTTTGACGTTCCATTCGCGATAGCGCACGTGAAGAATGTCTAAGAGTAACCTCCGTATGAGGTCGATTTTGTACGGTTTTCCCTTGATGGACATTTCGCGAGGCGTTTGCGGGGGGAACTAATGTGTTGCATCTCTTCTTGGAACGGAATTTAACCGAACAGTAGACGCCACCGTGTTGTAATCCGGCTCTCTAATAACGTCTGCCACTTGAGGAGCAGAACTTGGCAGTTACTCGATTGCTAAACGAGACCGTTATGAAACTCGCCGCTCTTCTTTGAGTTTTCTCTATCTCTTCTATTAATCCTACTTGATAATGATCCATAACAAGAGAATAATGTTGAAGAGTCGGTAGACGGAGGTTTTGTAAGCTGTCAGTTTGGTGAATTATTTTTCTTTAGGATTCTTACCTTGAATCAATCTGGCATTTGTTTTTCCTTCAATTATTTTATGTGGCTGTTCTATTGTAGGTCCCTGTAAGTATATACTCGAAGATTTTTACGGTTTTTACTATTTCCACTTATTCACCGTCCATCGTGTATCGAAATAATAATGGATCCTTTCACTCATATATGCTGAATTTCGTACATTTTTTTCATGTTGAGAGCCAACTGTTAGTGAGGGGTGAAGCCAGGATTTTGGTAGGGGGCCAGGGGCTGATGCCATAAAAATATTGTATCATAGATATGCATCAAAATTATCTCGAGTGTGAAACGATGTCCAGTTGTGGTTTTATAGTGGTGAGTGCTGAAAAGTAATACATCTTTGTACTGTCACGCAGCAGTCCCCTTAAATTCTCATATATCACGTTGTATTCAGTTTAAAATTCTAAAAATCTACGACGTAATCACAAAAGTAAGTTCTTTTATTATGGTGGACAAAGATCTTTAAACTTCTTCAGGATAAATTGTTTATGACACATCAAATAAAAAGCTTCTTTTAAAAATTTAAATTTGATTTTTTTCCTATACCTAACACTATACTTAATTTCAAGAAGGATCACTAACGTGCATGAAATATAGATAAATTTCCATGTAAATAAATGACATGAGAAAAATGTAATTATTATTTTATTACTTTTTAGAGAGATAATAAACATAATATCTGGAGAGTACATTACAGACTATCCCAAGAATGCATTTCTGCGATATATGAGATTTGTGCCTAAGGAAACCTTGACTCATTTAAAATATCAGCTAGAACACCATTGTCACTTCTTAAACTGCTGCTAATTTCATTAAAATACTCTATTACTAATATACTAATATTATTCAATAGGTCATGCATTTTATCGTCTAAGTCCTCTACTTGGGCTTGGGTTGGACACATTTCTCAAAAATAAATCACGAAAGCGGATAAAATAAATACCCTGCAAACACTAAATTAGAGGAAAAAACAAGACAGAAGCATTGCTAAATAAGAAAACTACACAAAAATTTAAAATAGCAGCATGGAAGCAAATATCATGGAATACTTGTCAGTATATCTAAAAATATTACCAGAATTATAGTTCGTCAATATTATACTGAAATTACACTCAAAATTCGATGTACACAGAGACTGAAATGTTGAGTGTCAGTATTCAACATGCTAGCTAGCACCATGTAGTGGCAAATTTTAATGATACTGTACATCATACCAACATATCGGCACTGTGCGAAGACTACCATCAATAGCGGATCTCGATAGTTAGCCTGACATTCAAAGGGTTCATCTATTATCAGAAACGCTTAAGGTAACTGGAAAAATCTAAGAAATATTTTAAACACTGAAAAGTAGATGTTGAAATCTGTACAAAACGCGTGTCATGAATGTTACAGCAAATATATTGTCGTTACAGCAAAACACAGTCCAGTAGAGCAAAATACAGCGGCACTACAGCAAAATACAGTGACATTAAAAAGTGAACTGAACAAGATACAAAATCTACAAAATAATGTTACTGCGCCATCTCTTTTGAACTAAAATATCAAGCTCTTCGTTAACATTTGTGTCAAAATTAAAATGTACATTGATGAGTACCAGAGAAGTAGGTCTGCCTTCCCCATTCTATTTCAAAAGTACATCTTTAATCTCCTTAAAGTGCTGTACCTCATCTCTGAAGTTGTTGTTGTGATAGATATTCCTGCAACTGTTCTTAAAAGCTCATGATGTTAGAAAACATCTGTTTCTCACGTCTATTTAATATTTCCAGAGCTGATGGTTCAATGCCTGCATATTCGTACGTTATTCACCATGCACGATTCTCAAGAAGTCATTCTCATCAGTATCAACGAGTGGAAACAGCACCAGGAAAATGAAGGCAGAATAGTTTTATGAGCTAAAAACTTGCTACGAATTTTTGCGATAATACAATCCAAAAATGGCAGAAAAATAGAAATTCGTTAATATGCCTCAGGATTAGTAACATCCACATGGGAATGAACGAGTTGTTTATTTCTCCTCAGAATAATTAATCACACCTCATGTTTCTCACATGTTATTTTTAGTTTAGAAAATAGTGTCTTAATGATCATATGCATTTTCTGTTATGTCCAGCAGTTGTTCTTCGAGCATCTGGGAAATGCTTTAATGCAACACACAAATCCAGATCTTCTTTTGGCAGCTATCAACTTAATAATATGGTGTTGCTAAATAAAAGTTCGCTCACAAAAGGAGAAAACATAAATTCCATAATCCTAATGGAATTAATTGCCAACGGCCTTGCCGGAGTGGTGAAACCGGTTCCTGCCAGATCACCGAAGTTAAGCGCTGTCGGGCCGGGCTAGCACTTGGATGGGTGACCACCCGGTCCGCCGATCACTGTTGGCAAGGCGGGTGCACCCAGCCCTTGTGAGGCAAACTGAGGAGCTACTTGACTGAGAAGTGGAGGCTCCGGTCACGAAAACTGACAACGGCCAGGAGAACGGTGTGCTGACCACATGCCCCTCCGTATCCGCATCCAATGACACCCCTGAGCTGAGAGGATGACACGGCGGCCGGTTGGTGTGGTGGACCTTCCAAGGCCTGTTCGGACGGAGTTTAGTTTACTTTAGCTTATAGTGGAATTAATAACAGCAACAGTCGACGCATGACGGCGAGTCCAACTACTTACTTCCTGCAAACATACACAGACACCACCAAGATGTTCGACTAAAATGATTACAAAGTAATGCCTCTAAAAATGTGTGAAATCTTATGGGACTTACCTGCTAAGGTCATCAGTCCCTAAGCATACACATTACTTAACCTAAATTATCCTGAGGACAAACACACATTCAAGTGTGTGTCTGAACAGTTACAACGTCATACCGCGGCATTATCAACCAGACGAACCGTTACCCTACAAGCTGTCAGCTGGACCAGACAGTTCCGATCCTCGTAATGGTACTACCGAGGTGAGGCCACGTGACACCCAGAGAGTCTCCCAGAGTCCTGGATTCAGCACGGGGCATCTGCAGGCCCCTCGGGCCGCATGAGCTGTTCGCCACTCAGCAGTCTCACCATGTCTGCTGCCGTCCTGAGCCACCAAGGCCAAGCACGCCAGCAGTGCTGTTACGCTGTCAGCAGCTGCTACCTCAGTGTAATCGCACACCGTCCGCCAGCCACGGCTGACATCTAGGTGCTATCGTCGACCTATATGGAAGCAACGATTAATAAACAACGTTCCTCGTGTCCTAAAGAACAGACAGCACATATACACAACTGGCTAATAAAATTGCTTCACCAAGAAGAAATGCAGATGATAAACGGGTATTCATTGGACAAATATATTATTTTCACGTAATTTGGGTGCATAGATCCTGAGAAATCAGTACCCAGAACAACCCCTTCTGGCCGTAATAAGCGCCTTGATACGCCTGGACATTGAGTCAAACAGAGCTTGGATGGCGTGTACAGGCACAGCTGCCCATGACGCTTCAACACAATACCACATTTCATGAAGAGTAGTGACTGGCGTACTGGCGTACTGTGACGAGCCAGTTGCTCGGTCACCATTGACCAGATGTTTTCAGATGGTGAGAGATCTGGAGAATGTGTTGGCCAGGACTGCAGTCGAACATTTTCTGTATCCAGGTAGGCCCGTACAGGACCTGCAACATGCGGTCGTGCATTATCCTGCTGAAATGTAGGGTTTCGCAGAGATCGAATGAAGGGTAGAGCCACGGGTCGTAACACATCTGAAACGTAACATCCACTGTTCAAAGTGCCGTCAATGCGAACAAAAGATGACCGAGACGTGTAACCAATGGCACCCCATACCATCACGCCGGGTGATACACCAGTATGGCGATGACGAATACACGCTTCCAATGTGGATTCACCGCGATGTCGCCAAACACGGTTGCGACCATCATGATGCTGTAAACAGAACCTGGATTCATCCGGAAAAATGACGTTTTGCCATTCGTGCACCCAGGTTCGTCGTTGAGTACACCTTCGCAGGCGCTCCTGTCTGTGATGCAGCGTCAAGGGTAACCGCAGCCATGGTCTCGGAGCTGATAGTCCATGCAGCTGCAAACGTCGTCGAACTGTTCGTGCAGATGGTTGTTGTCTTGCAGACGTCCCCATCTGTTGACTCAGGGATCGAGACGTTGCTGCACGATCCGTTACAGTCATGCGGATAAGATGCCTGTCATCTCGACTGCTAGTGATACGAGGCCGTTGGAATCCAGCGCGGCGTTCCGTATTACCCTCCTGAACCCACCGATTCCATATTCTGCTAACAGTCATTGGATCTCGACCAACGCGAGCAGCAATGTCGCGAAACGATAAACCGCAAACGCGATAGGCTACAATCCGACCTTTATCAAAGTCGGAAACGTGATGGTACGCATTTCTCCTCCTTTCACGAGGCATCACAACAACGTTTCACCAGGCAACGCCGGTCAACTGTTGTTTGTGTTTGAGAAATCGGTTGGAAACTTTCCTCATGTCAGCACGTTGTAGGTGTCGCCACCGGCGCCAACCTTGTTTGAATGCTCTGAAAAGCTAACCATTTGCATATCACAGCATCTTCTTCCTGTCGGTTAAATTTCGCGTCTGTAGCATATCTTCGTTGTGTAGCAATTTTAATGGCCAGCAGTGTATAATCAAGGTGAAATCGGCCAATGATACCTTCAGATCAGATGCACACCGCGCTCGAACTCTTACCGGAATCGACGGTGCTCCACGAACATTGAGGATAGGCAAGGGGCACTACTTCAGCAGTGTGCAAATAAGTTGAGAACTTGGGTCTGTCGGGAGGGGTGCTGGGGCAGTTCGCGGAGTTGCGCTCACCACCGTGTCTACCTGGCTCAGTGGTCAAAGCATCTTTTTAGTAAGTGGGACACCTGGATTCAAATATCAGTCTGGCACAGACTTTCATCTTTCCCCATTGACATAAGTCAATGCCCACTAGCAACCACATGTCATAATTCCTTTGTGTTGATTTTTTATGGTTTAATAAGTGGGACACCTGGGTTCAAATATCAGTCTCGCACAGATTTTCATCTTTCCCCATTGACATAAGTCAATGCCCACTAGCAACCACATGTCATAATTCCTTTGTGTTGATTTTTTATGGTTCCAGTATCAAAATCTCTGAAAGAACAGACACCACATACATTGATTTATTTCTTTTCCAATCAACCCAAGTAATCCCCGTAACGTATCTCTGCATCTCAGTGAGCAGTTCACAGTACTTTGATGTTTTTCCCACTGTAAGTGCATGTCTGTCTGCCAAGAGTCAAAACTGGTAATCTGTAATTTTACCTATATTTTCATTAATGCCTCTGTTTTCAGTTTCAGAGACACGAGAAGATTAATTTTGAATACTCCATTTAATGTACCAAATGCACTACGGCCCATTTTGACTCTTCTGTTTATTTCTATTCCTATCCAACCGGTCTTTGTCTTCAGCGATCCTAAATACAAAAACTCATCAAGTGGTTCTATAACATCTTTATTAATTTTACTATTTTCTTTTAATGGATGATGATTTAGTCTAGTTCAGGCCTAATATCATCAGGAAAACGACGGTGGTTGATATATGTTTCCTTAACAAGCACTGTTTCGTCAGCTGAAAACTTTCTCTATGGCATCTGACAATAGATTTGGTGTTATGTAATCTCCCTGCGTTAATTCTTTTTTAATTTTGAATTTCCTACTACGCTGGTGAGGCCTAATGGAAGCTGTATCATTGAAGTATATATTCTTCAGTATACGAACATTGACTAAATTAATACTTTTGTTGGAACCGAACCAGAAGCTCGCCCAGTATGCTAGGGCGTGCTGAAAAGTAACGCCTCCGAATTTTTTAAATATACATGTAGAATGAAGATGTAGACTGTTAATAACGTTCGTTTTATTCAAAAAATCTTAAGAGTTTTCACATAAAAAATTCGGAGGCATAACTTTTCAGCACACCTTCCTATGTGAACCTCATTTCTCCGTCATATAATTTCGGCCATTGTGCTATAGATACTTCTAACACAAGTTTGCGCTTTGATTAAAAAAAAGGAACTATGATTTTAAGCGGTTGATTCCTTGTAAATTTCAGAGTAAAGACAGCACGACGCACCATTAAGCATACCGCCGCCCATGGCACGTCTTCCGATTGCCTTTATTGAGAAGTAGAGGAATGCTGTTCGTTTCTAAAACATTGTATTTACAGCTGTTACAGACTCCGCATCGTTGTACCTGTCACCCTATATAATAAAATGATGTGGAAAAATGTGCAAATTAATGCGGTATTTAGGGAGCGCAGTAGAACAACATATAAATGTTTAAAACGAAAGCACTATTTTTGTATGAAGCATGAGTTTAAAAACCACTGTATGCTCCACGCAGTCGTCACACTTCAGTATCACTCTTGTTTCATGGGTTCTCAATTATTTGGTGCAGCCCACCTCGATTTCCTCTTCCTAGCTAACCTCTTCTCAGCGTAACACTTACACCCAACAACGTCGAATACTTCTTGGCTATACTGTAATCTCAGTAGTCTGCTGTAATTTGTCTCTTTACGGTTCCTTCTGGTATCTTGAAAGTTATTTCCTGATGTGTTAACAAATGTCCAATCAACATGTCCCTTGTATTCTTTTTCTCGTCGATTCTGAAGAGAACCTCTTCATTCCATTTCTTGTTAGTCTATTTAACTTTTAACATCGTTCTCTAACATCACATCTCAAATGCTTCGATTCTCTTACGGTTTTCCCGCAGTCCATCATTCACTTCCACCAAATACTTTACTCCAAACGTACATTCTCAGAAATTTCAGCCCCAAATGAAGCTGTTCTCAGAATCTTCTTCCTCAAAAGACTTCTTTCAGTGAGAATGCCCTCTCTGACTGTTATTCTGCTTCTTACATTCTCATACGTGGAATGCCATAGCGGCCCTCCGCTCTGTGAATAATGCGTGAGATGTTTATGTGTAGTCTAGCACTCACTTTGGAGTAGCCATATATTGTTGCTGCTGCTACTGCTGATGATGGTAACAATATTTGGTTTGTGGGGGGGGCTCAACTGCGTGGTTATCAACGTCCGTACAAATTCTCAATCTTTAGACTGTCCAGTCTCACCACTTTTCCGAATGGTGATGAGATGATGAGGATAACACAAACACTCAGTCCCTGGGCGGAGAAAATCCCCGACCCAGTCGGGAAACGAACTCGGCACCCCATGATATAGAGTTGATGCTAGTCACTAGACCACGAACTGCGGACTGCTTTGTGGTTGATGGTGGGGGTGGTGGACGAATGTTGCTCCATAGAAGATAAAATCCAGTGCCCCATGTATTACCCTTCTCGAGAAACACCACGCATAATTTTCATATCCAACAGATGGGTAACCGTGGACAGTACAGATTTTTAAGTGCTGCTACAATTATAACCACCGTAGAGTGTCAGTTTTAAGTCTTTACTGCGCCATGCATGTAAATTACATTACTGGCCAGTTTCAGCCTTACGTCATTTTCAAATGTCTGCAATATATACCAAAAATACAGTAAACAGGTAAGACACATTAGCGAACAACATCATGCATGATTATTACAATTGCTGTTTAAATTACTTCCATGATATTGGTGATGGCGTATCACATTCAAAAACTTTTTTTCATGTTATGAGGGGACAGGCACGCCTACATAACGATTCGTGTGTGGAAGACTACATTTGTAATATTTAGCATGTATATACGTGGGAACGTGCCTGCCCACTCATAACGTGGAAAATAAAGAAAAAAAAGTAAATGTCACACGCATATCGCCAACGTCATAGAAGTAAATTAAGCAACAATTGTAATACGTAAGATTAATATTGTTTAGTAATATGTCTTAGTTATTTACCGTTTTTTTGGTATTATGTCGCGGACATTTGAAAATATACTAAGGCCGAAACTGGCGTGTAATGTAATTTGTGTGCATGGTGGGTTAAAAGAATGAACCGACAACCTGCATTGGTTAAAATGGTTCCATCATTTGGGCGGCACTTTGAGATTGTGGACCAGCACATAAAGAAAACGTGTTTTAAGTATTCAGTCGTTAACAACAACAGTAGATTGGTTTTCGAATGTGTACTACATAAAACACCAATGGGTGGTTTAGAAATAAACTAGAGAAGACGCGAGTGCGCAATGTGAGAAACACTGGTCGACTGTCACAGCAGTGTTACACCTGTAAATTGCTGATTAGAAGCATAAAGTACAATAAGGATTGAACGAAGTAAGTACTGGGAGGCATTTCTAACCTTACTTGTAGTACCTAAAGGAAGCGGGGGGAGCTAAGACTAATATTATTGCAGTTGTACACGAAGTGAAATTTTTACTGTTTGGAAGTTAAATTTAAATGTTAAAAATCCTTTTAGGAATTAGACAAAGTAGAGACAAACAGGACAACTGATAATCAGTGTATAAAAACGAAAGCATAAATTTTTGTGTGCATGCGCGCGTGTGTGTGTGTGTGTGTGTGTGTGTGTGTGTCTGTGTGTGTGTGTGTGTGTATGTGTGTGTGTGTGTGGGCGCGCACGTGCGTGTCAACGTATCTCTGGAACGTCTGGAGCAGTTTATACCAAATTTGGCACACGGATGAGTTACTACTTGCGAAAAAATACTGTGGGAATAGAACACCTCTAGCACTTCTATAGAGAAGGCTGGTCGTAGGGAAGGAATGGAATGACATGTAAGAGTAGCTGTAGCACAATTGGAGAAATTTTACCCAAACGTGGATAACGTATGAGTAATCGCTAGGGAAACAGTATAGGGGTAAGACACCCCTAGCAATACTAGGAGTGGGGATGGGTTAGTCGTGACACGAAAACATATTGCTGGAATGCCGAGAGTAATTTCAACCAAACTTAGTGCGTGTTCGACTTTTGTCTAGAGGCTATACCCGCAGAAATTTATCCAGAGCGGGGAGGTAGGGAGAAGGGCGAAAGATTATAAAATTTCCATTTTTTTTTACGTAAATGACTTGGACAGTCTCGAAACGTGTCATGTCACAAGCCATATAATTCTACAATATGCTTAACTGGAGGTGTAGCGAAATCATGGATCAGTTCTAGAAATGTATGAGAATTCTATAATAAATAAGAATTCTGTGCTCCAGATTCCAGGGATGAAAGGAAATGCCTCATTTGCCCACTCCCCCCCCCCCCCCCCCCAATGGGTGTACCAGAATTACCCGTATCCCTCTTGACTTTGTACTATTATGCAAATAAATAGCTTTTTTATTAGTAGCCCTGATTTGGATTATACTGCAGTTACTTGCTTGTGGGCGGGTGCAGGGGGGTCCATAGGCAGGGCAAACAATAACAGAGATAATGAGTGCGTTTAGAGATTGCTTTGGCAAGAATCCATTTGGTAAAGCAAACCTGCTTGATTGGGAGAAACATGCCTTTGTTCCGGGCAATGTCAGAGACAGACCGCGTTGTAGATATAATCACCTCATCAGTCTCCAATAAAATCCATTTACAAAATAGCAGCTGAACTTCACGCACGCACTACAACCAACAGTGTACGACTACGTTAGAAAAGATATGAAAATGAAAGTAACTGACCAATGCTATTGAATGAATTATTTGACGACGATTTGGAGCAGCGATTTGCAGCCTGCCATGCGTTGTTAGCACAGTTTCCATATGCTGTCTCGTTCAAGAGCGTTATTTTGTGACGAGAGTGATATTTTTTGCAATTCACTCAAGAGAATGTGATTTCCTGGTCTAAAGAAAAATCCCCATTATGTGCACAAGTTGGAAAGGAATCCTCTTCATATTCTGATATGGGCCACTCTGGCATCACTATACCCGCACGGACTATTGTTTTCTTGGGAGGATACCAGGATGGAACATCTTATTTGGACATGTTGCAAACGTGGTTGTCGGCCTGAAGACAAGGGAATCAGGGATCTTATATGGATACAGAAGGAATGGTCTAGGATCAGCTGAGCTAGTGAGCAGTGTTAGTCAGTGACCTTGAACATCCTCTTCGCTCTGTACACGGTGAGGAGCAGTGAGAGGCACCCCACCTCCATTGAAAACTCAACAAACCGAATTACACTACTGGCTATTAAAAGTGCTACACCACGAAGATGACGTGCTACAGACGCGAAATTTAACCGACAGGAAGAAGATACTGTGATATGCAAATGATTAGTTCTTCAGAGCATCCACACAAGGTTGGCGCCGGTGGCGACAACTACAACGTGCTGACATGAGGAAAGTTTCCAACCGATTTCTCATACATAAACAGCAGTTGACCGGCGTTGCCTGGTGATACGATGTTGTGATGCCTCGTGTAAGGAGGAGAAATGCGTACCATCACGTTTCCGACTTTGATAATGGTCGGATTGTAGCCTATCGCGATTGCGGTTTATCGTATCGCGACATTGCTGCTCGTGTTGGTCGAGATCCAATGACTGTTTGCAAAATTTGGAATCGGTGGGTTCAGGGGGGTAATACGGAACGCCGTGGTGGATCCCAACGGCCTCGTTTCACCAGCAGTCGAGATGACAGGCATCTTATCTGCATGGCTGTAACGGATCGTGCAGCCACGTCTCGATCCCTGAGTCAACAGATGGGGACGTTTGCCAGACAACAACCATCTGCACGAACAGTTCGACGGCGTTTACAGCAGCGTGGACTGTCAGCTCGGAGACCATGGCTGCGGTTACCCGTGACGCTGAATCACTGACAGGAGCGCCTGCGATGGTGTACTCAACGACGAACCTGGGTGCGCGAATGGCAAAACGTCATTTTTCCGGATGAATCCAGGTTCTGTTTACAGCATCATGATGGTCGTATCCGTGTCTGGCGACATCGCGGTGAACGCACGTTGGAAGCGTATCACCCGGCGTATGTTATGGGGCGCCACTGGTTACACGTCTCGGTCACCTCTTGTTCGCATTGACGGCATTTAGAACAGTCGACGTTACATTTCAGATGTGTTACGACCCGTGGCTCTACCCTTCATTCGATCCCTGCGAAACCCTGCATTTCAGCAGGATAATGCACGACCACATGTTACAGGTCCTGTACGGGCCTTTCTGGATACAGAAAATGTTCGACTGCTGCCCTGGCCAGCTCATTCTCCAGATCTCTCATCAATTGAAAACGTCTGGTCAATGGTGGCCGAGCAACTGTCTCGTCACAATACGCCAGTCATTACTCTTGATGAAGTGTGGTATCGTGTTGAAGCTACATGGGCAGCCATCCAAGCTCTGTTTGACTCAATGCCCAGGCGTATCAAGGCCGTTATTACGGCCAGAGGTGGTTGTTATGGGTACTGATTTCTCAGGATCTATGCTCCCAAATTGCGTGAAAATGTAATCACATATCAGTTCTAGTATAATATATTTGTCCAATGAATACCTGTTTATCATCTGCATTTCTTCTTGGTGTAGCAATTTTACTGGCCAGTAGTGTAGATCTCACCTCATCAAACAGAAATCTATTTAAAATGGTTATGTAAATTGAAGGAGGAGGGGGAGAAAGGAAAGGAAAGGAAAGGGAAGGGAAGGGACTATTGATATCAGCTGCATCAGGACTTTGTGCAGCATCACTGGCGATGAGTGAAAATATGTGGTGGGTTGGGATTTGAACACAGGACCTCCTGCTCACTAGGGAGTTGTGTTTCCACTGCACCACTGAGACACAGTGTTCATTGCAGCTGTGCGGACTATCTCGGCACGTCTCATTGTCGGCCCACACTTCCACTCAGCGCCACATATCTGCAATTCGTAACCATGTTCTCCATGCTCGCTACTTGGAGGTTCCCGCAGGACGTCGTACGTAATTGTCAATCCGCAATGAATGTGGTGGATTCATTGCCCATTGAGGCGAAGCAATTATATGGATGCATGGTGTCTGTTCTTTCAGACTTGTTTATTTACTTACTACATGCTCTATTACAATATTTGTAATACTACGTGTATGTATAGTGTGTGTGTGTGTGTGGAGTGGAGTGTAATGTTTGTGTTGTATGATGATGAAGATGAGGGAAGAGAGAGCCTGGTGCGGGGACACAGCCTACTCCCCACGAATAACACCTAGGGAGCCGCCAAGCTCAACGTCCCCACCCGACAGACGAATCGCCATCAACAGTGTCGCATGTCCTTACTTCATGAGACACATCAAAGAGGTATGGTATTTAAACCGGGACACTGGCGCGAATTCTGGTAATCAGAAACTTTACGCCGACACCTCTCTTCTCCTTGCTGGCCAAATACTAACAGTGCAAATTTTTTCCACCACTAGGATTCGAACTGGCTTATTTCTAGGTGGAGCGCCACCGCACAAACGTGTGTTAAGCCGTCGGCACACGGACCGTGCTGCCGAACGTTAACGTTGAGGGTGCCTAGATCAACGTGCTGCTGAACGCTCAGGAACGATGCGAATTGTGCATACGGTACGTGGGCCCCCAGCGTGGTATACGCGATCGCAACGCACTCCAGCGTCAGTTGAGGAATGTTTCTAGTTCGTAAATCAAGCTGTTTACTTAACGGGAGCGCATAAAATTCCCACGTTAGCTCTATTAAAACGCACATTTCCTCCATCGTCCACGAAAAGGAAAGTACCATATCCAATCAATAAGGACACAGGCTTATAAAAGTTCCATTCCAAACAGTGTGGTACAAATTTGGAATATTTCTCCGCATAAGATAAACATTATTTCATCATTCCCACATTTCAGTAAAACCCCAAGGACAGTCTTACTTGATCACTGTTCCTACCCAGTAGCAGAATCTTTGCAACATGTGAATTACGAAGCGTAAAAGAAAAAGGAGCAAAATATCTTTGTACAAGTAGCGCAAGCTGTCCTGCAGATTAAGCCAATCGAACAAAGTCACGCTTCAAAAAAAGGTTAACTTATACAGGGCTATTACAAATGACTGAAGCGATTTCATAAATTCACTGTAGCTCCATTCATTGACATATGGTCACGACACACTACAGATACGTAGAAAAACTCATAAAGTTTTGTTCGGCTGAAGCCGCACTTCAGGTTTCTGCCGCCAGAGCGCTCGAGAGCGCAGTGAGACAAAATGGCGACAGGAGCCGAGAAAGCGTATGTCGTGCTTGAAATGCACTCACATCAGTCAGTCATAACAGTGCAACGACACTTCAGGACGAAGTTCAACAAAGATCCACCAACTGCTAACTCCAGAAATTCGCAATTCACCAAAAGTTAACGTGTTTTGTGCAATCTCGCGGTTTAAAGTTTACGCGCCACTTTTTCTTCTGCGAAAAAAACGTTACAGGACACGTGTATCTGGACATGCTGGAAAATTGGCTCAAGCTACAACTGGAGACCGACAGCGCCGATTTCATCTTTCAACAGGATGGTGCTCCACCGCACTTCCATCATGATGTTCGGCATTTCTTAAACAGGAGATTGGAAAACCGATGGATCGGTCGTGGTGGAGATCATGATCAGCAATTCATGTCATGGCCTCCACGCTCTCCCAACTTAACCCCATGCGATTTCATTCAGTGGGGTTATGTGAAAGATTCAGTGTTTAAACCTCCTCTACCAAGAAACGTGCCAGAACTGCGAGCTCGCATCAACGATGCTTTCGAACTCATTGATGGGGTCATGCTGCGCCGAGTGTGGGAGGAACTTGATTATCGGCTTGATGTCTGCCGAATCACTAAAGGGGCACATATAGAACATTTGTGAATGCCTAAAAATACTTTTTGAGTTTTTGTATGTGTGTGCAAAGCATTGTGAAAATATCTCAAATAATGAAGTTATTGTAGAGCTGTGAAATCGCTCCAATCATTTGTAATAACCCTGTATTTACATGTCATCAAATACTATAGTATACTTACATTAAACTAATAATGAAGTATCAGAGCCTAATAAAAACGTGAATGTAAGGCAAAAAATTTGGAAGTGTCAAGACGTGAAACACTGCCCCTACAAACATCTCAATGCAGGACAGGTGCGCTACTCATTACACTACACTAAACCAACAGCACTCTCTTGTATCTCATTACAGTATGTTACCCTTGATGAAAACCTTAACCGTAGATGTGTTACTAATTGAAATTTAATTATATCAAACTCTACCAAGAACAATGCGTTTTGGGTGGATCTTCAGTGTGTCGCTGCCTTCAAATAGCCTACTCTCATAATACGCAAGTTACAATAATTCTTTGGACACGAATATGATGTTTCTCATTATTTATTGGAACGAATCATACAGTTAACAACGGTTTTTCCAGTGATTCTCAATTTCCTTGTGCTCGGAAACGGCATATATACATATAAGCTTGAAATGAATGCCAATATGGCGCCTCACAACTCTGTACTGAAGGGAGACGGCGTGCGTGTGACGTAGGTGGCGTTGTGCCATCTCATTGGTCAACGCTCAGACGCACGCTCAGAATATCTGCCATGCCAGATATTGCTCGGCACGTTCGGAAAGTCTCCCGAACGTGCTATCCCACGCTATAACGTCAGAAACTCGGCACGCCCAACGCTCAACTTTCGGATGCACGGTCCTTGTGCCGACGGCTTTACCGACCTCGGCCACCGGGAGGAGAGCGGTTGTACGTTCTTGGTTGTTGACTTCGCACTCTGCTGCCATGCAAAACTGAGGAGCCCCTTTGCAGCATCACAGAAAATACGTACAACAGTGTTTGGAACAGCGGGAGGGACGTATTTAGGCACATGTAGTCTCAAACGGGTCCCACACTGAATGCGTCCACAACCAACTGAACATATTTCGTTAGTGCAAAAATCTGAATCACCAGTATCGTTTTTCTTGTCTTTCAGTCCTCGTATAAAATATTTCCTCGCTGTGCACAACTATTCACAGTAGCAAACTGGTAATCCACGTCTTCTGACCTGTTTCATTTTGAACGAACTTTTCACAGCATACGGACACTGTTGAAAGTCGAAAACCAAGCGTGTACTAACGCGAGGCAGCAAATAATTCCTTTCTAGTACGAGCAGCCACTCTTTTTTAGTTGGAATTTCTGTGTCATCATCACCTACAGATGTACTGCACGAGGAAATGCAAAGAGATATTTTGAGAAGATCCTCATGAATACTCTGACAAAGGCTATAATGTAGATTTCAGAAGATACATTTGTAGAAAATAAACTGCTCAAAAACGTTTTGCTCCATTTATATGTCTGCGATGGTGTGTGTGCTTTGATTCAAGTTGATCATGCAGTGGGAAAATATGTCATACGAAACTAAAGAAATAACTTTATCGAGAATTAAAAACAAATCTGTGAAAAACACTTGAAACCTCCTTGCGTGTTGTTCACACGATGGTGGAGCCGTTACTGTCGAAACCCATCCACTCTTCAATAACGACTCTCCTGAGGTCAAACAGTGCTTAGGGAAGATTCCTGCAACGATACACTAAATGTTTCAACTGGTTTCATGCTTGCTCAATCCGGTTCATATCAGAAGATCTTGCAGACCATTCCATCCGACTGATTCCTGTCTCCTGGAGGAAGATGTTTACCATGTTGGAACGGTGTACTCGTGCGTTACCGTCTTAAAAGATAAATTCACTGTGGGAACGTGGTGTTTTCTATATGGGAAAGTCACAGCTAAAAGAATACATTGTTAATATTTAAGAATCTTCAAACCGTTTTTTAATTTAAAAAAAAGTTGTCATGAGTCGGTGCGATTCACAGTGAACGAAGACTCTTCAAGCCGCTTTAGCTAAAGCAGCTTGAAGCGTCTTCCTCCGCTGCAAATCCCGTCAGTTCATGGGAACCTTAGTAAACAGTTTGAGGATTCTTAAATATTAACCATTGTGAGAAGTTTTGACTGTACAGCAGCACAATAAGTCGGGGATTCTTGTTCCAAAACTGCACAGTTTTTAAATTAACCTCGACAGCGATGAGAGATGTCCGACATCCCTACATGGTTCCGAGCAAAAACGTGAGAGACCCACTTCCCTGATGAACTGACGAGACTGATTGCCTAAGACATGCATTTGTACAAGACCGCCTTGATACTCACTCGTTGATGAAAGGATTCCGACGCGCTTGATCCGGGTTCCATTCTGGGTGTTCACTACTGTCGACAGGGGTTGTACTGTTCTTCGTAATGGATTCTATGGTCATATCGATCGTACGGAGGCAGTTGGTTACTATCTGGGTCGACACAGCCCTCCAAATTGCCTCTACAATATCAGCGTGCAGTTCTGTCAAATTTTCCTCGGTTTACCTTCGAATCATAATTGGTAGGTACTGGTCATCACCTTGTATTGTTAAACTTGGGCAGCCGCTATAACACAGCTCTTCTTTGTATATGACGGCAGTTGAATACACGTATGATGTCGCTGTACGTGAATTCGGCGGGAAGTCCCACTCTAACAACACTTCTTCCCGAGAAGTGGCAAAACGCCACAGTCTAACCTAGAAATGATCCACCCAGGTATACTGTTGGATTGAACAGTGTACACACGTCTCATTGTCTTACAGTCGGAGATACGGCGCACTCTACTGAACTACCATTAGGATGCAGGTTTCTTTTTACTTCAGTTCTGCAAGTGGCAGTAGATAGCTATTTTCCGTGTTCAGAAGAGCGCTGAGAAAGTGGTTTATCAGGGTTTCTCCCTATATTACTCAGAAAGTGAGTTTGGATAGAGTGACTGCAATATGCCTCTGTTCGAACTGTTTTCAGTCTGTGATTTAGGCTGTTCCAACTTCTGCCCGTAGGTCGTAGGCTCAGCCGGGCTCCGCTCAGCTCATTCGGGAGCAGGGGCAACTCAACAGATAGCCGTATCACACGCTTTCTGTGCACGGTCGAACCACTTGGCCAATCCTGCCCACATGCATTTGACATGTACAGAACTCGTGCGTGCGGTCTGGCAGCCTTACTGCACACCTGACACTTTTCCCATCCTTGCCCAGCTACGCCCATTGATGCCTGGCTGCCCACCGGTGGACATGTGAACTGGAATAGCTTATGTCTAGACCATTCACAGATTTTGGACTGTACAGCAATTCTTGAAGTTTGCTAGGTAAATTTCTTATGATACTGTCTGCCTCTCTTCAAGTACACAGGCCAACGATGGAGAAACAATTTTGCTGAAAACACCTTATTCTAATTTTTTAGGATGGGAAATCCAAATGTGAGACTTGAAAATTGTATCACCCATCATTTTTTCACATTTTACAGTTAAATTTATTAAACTAAGCTATTTTTTAAAGAATTTAACAGCTTTTATATAATTGAAATAATTTAAAAAGGAGGTGTAATGAATGTAGATGACGTTGGTAGTACTGCTGAAAAACATTTGCTGGCAAAAAAAAGGTCGATTCTATTTTTGTGTTAACAGATGGTGTTTTGTTTACTGTCAACCTAACCTCACTTTCCCATTTCCTGTACATGTGCTCAGTACAATGTCTAATCGTGGTTTTAAAAAACTCTGCTGACAGTTTTTGTGATGAATTTGTGATTAAAAAACACCAAAGAAACATTACAGACTTTGTGAAATAGGTTTATCTATCATACCTTGGATCTAAACTTGGTGATCAAGATAAATCTTGGGCGCCGCATAAGGTATGTTATCTGTGTGTTAAAGACCTCAGAAAATAGTCCAGAAGGGAGAAAAAAGCCTTTAGATTTGCTGTTCCTATGATATGGAGGGAGCAAAGAAATCATTCCGATGATTGCTACTTCTGCAGTGTTGATATTACTGATTCGAAAAACAAGAAGGTAATAAGCTACCCTAACCTTCTGTCCGCCATCCGACCAGTAGGGCATGGTGTACATTTGCCAGTTCCTGAACCACCAGATGATTTAAATTCTATTTCAGCAGAAGTATTTTCTGATGTACAATCTGATTTAGATGAACGAGATGATGATGAATTCCATTTTAATACAGAACGTCTAAAGCCTAAATTGTTTACTCAGACCGAGCTTAACGATTAGGTTAGAAAAAGCTGAATTGCTTGGCTCTAGATTAAAAGAACTTATTGGCAGTTGGAACCAGCATATACATGTACAGAAAGAGAGAGCAGCAATTTTCCAAGTTTTTTCAACAAGAAGGTGATTTAGTGTACTACTCAGACATTCCCGGTCTCATGAATGAGTTTGATATTGAATACAAAAAGGAAGACTCGAGGCTGTTTATTGATTCACCCAAAATTAGTTTAAAGGCTGTTTTATTACACAATGGTAAGATGTATGCAGCTATACGTGCTGGACATTATGTACATATGAAAGAAAGCTATGAAAACCTAGAAATAGTGCTAAATAAAATAGGCTATTCTGCTCATGGTTGGATGATATGTGGCGATCTAAAAGTACCATGCATGCTTCTTGGTCAACAAGGTAGCTTTACCAAAATGCCATGTTTCTTGTGTGAATGAGACAGTAGGGCTATGGATCAACACTGGTGCGGAAAGTACTGGCCTGTGAAGGAGTCTTTAAAACCTGGTGAGAACATTCTACGCAAAAACCTTGTAGATCCAAAAAACGTATTCCTACCACCTCTACATATAAAGTTAGGCCTAATAAAACAGTCAGTAAAGGCTTTGCCTAAAGATGGACCATGTTTTAAGTATCTCTGCCAAAAGTTTCCACACCTTTCAGAAGCTAAACCAAAAGAAGGCGTCTTCGTCGGACCTGACATTAAATTGATGTTTTATGCTAACTTTGAAACCACAATGACCTTATATGAGAAAGAAGCATGGGTATCATTCAAGCAAGTCGTTACATAGTTTTTAGGACATGAAAAAGACCCATAATATGTTTCTATTATAGCTGCAGTGTTAAAGAAGTTTAAAATTTTGATGTTTAATGGGCCTGAAAGTTCACTTTTTGAACAATCACCTTAATTACTTCCCGGACAGTATGGTAGATGTTAGTGAGGAGCAAGGAGAGCGTTTTCACCAGGACATTAAAGTGATGGGAAAACGCTACCAAGGCCGCTGGAACACCAACATTATGGGGGTCTACTGTTGGTCACTTCACCGACAAGTTCAGCAAGCGACTCATCGTAGAAAAAGCTACACAAGAAGCTTCAATGAAAAAAGAGAAAGAAAACACAAACAAATTCCAGCTGGCAAGTGAAACCTCTATTAACACATATCATTGTTTTATGTAGCTTACTTTAAATACAAACCATGCTTATGTTGTAACAAAGCGTTTCATTAATTTCCCCATTTACTGTATAGCATAGGATTTTTATACTATATAATAAAACCCATATTGCTCGAAAACTATGATACAAAAAACTAAGGCTAGATTTGTATTCAGCTGAAAAATCTATAAAGATCAGCTATCAAAGCAAAAAAAGTTGTTGAAAAAAATTTTCGTTGACCTGTGGTATCTGCCAACAGGGTGTCTATTATATCCAGTGAGTGCTACTTAGATATCGAGCAGCAGTTGTCTGAGCGTGCAAGCCAAAAAAAATTCGTACTTTGTTCTTTGCCTAACTGGAACGTAGCTGCTATGACCAGCCACTACAATGCAAAATAAAATACTTACCATTTCTGCATCCACATAAATCTGTTACATCGGATGTTCAAGAGTTTTCAGAATGACAATCTACTCTTCTGGGCACAACATGTGGTCTATTTTGACAACAGGGGTACGTGTACAAGGTGACAGAAAAATGGATTCCGACAATTGTATTGTAAATGCTTATCTGTGCCCTGCAGCATATACACGGTAAACATGCCTTCATAATTTTAAATAAATAACTTATTAATAATTCTGTTTCACCATCTACAGGTACAAAGTCACACAGAGACTCCACAATCTTGGCTTAGCTGAAGAAAGGAATTATTCCGCTTATGTGTGCGTTATATTGTGAAGCACTACGGGATTGTGCTGATCTGATAGTTCCTTTCAGATACATTTACAATTAATGAGACAACTTGTAGTATGTGAGGTCCGCCAGTTATGCAAAACACCGTTTTTTCTCAGTACCCAAACATGTTTCAGCACCACTGTGCCATCATCAGTGTGTTTCCGTTTTATTTATTCTGTAATGTGGTCATTTTTATTAAATGATTACAAAATTATGTGGATCTTTAGTTCAAACAATAATTCGTTTCTTTTTGTTTATACCTTCACACTTGGTGTGCATGATTTTTCCGGATCACTTGTGTTTTATTTAGTATAGGTAGCTTGTCATCTGCAACCAAACGATGTTGATGAGAAATTTTGCTGGTAGTTAACCTCTCAACTAAAATGTAATTTAGTCTGTCGCCGTATTTCGCGCCTATATTCATTTTTACTTACGTTTACGTATGGCAAACCCTTTTATTCCCAGCAAAATACGTGTTATATTTCCGCCCTTTGTAGAAGGCGCTTATGTGAGTGGATTTCCCCATTTGTGACCTGTATGGTCGTTAGAATGTTTCCTCAATCATCTCCGCTACGCCTATAGTGTGGCGACGTCATAGAGCTTAAAGTACATACCAGTAACGCTACGAGGTGACATTCGCTGTCGCAGAGGGCGATGGTCATAATGTTTTGTCTCATCAGCGTTCGTAACCGTGGAAAAGAGGATGGCTATGACTCTGACGTGAATACAAAATAAATTTCTTGTGCTAAAACATGGAAAATTTTACTATAATTGTAAATAATTTACGAATTTCAATGTTAAAGTGCTGACATCATTCTGAGTAAAGTGAAATTTTCGACACGAATTACCAAGTAAACAATGTTGCTCCCACAACGTTGGCATTGATAACATGCTCACAAAAATTACTTTCAGCCATTGGTCAATTTGGGCTACCTCCACTAACCTAACCCCCACCACTCACCCCTCCCCTCCCCACCCCCAGAAAATGGCGGGAAGTTCAAGTTCCAATTCCATCAGAACAGTGCAATACGCCTCATTTAACCTAAGAAAATAGTGGTAAAATAGGTCACTTGGGCTACCTCTACTAACCTAAGTCACCTGACCGCTACCTTTTCCTAGGGACTGACAGGAAAAGGACCCTGCCTTTACTGGACATAAGTCTTTATTTTGCAAGCAGTATTTATTTAAACAATTAGAGACAGTGCAGCCATCCAGTGTATTCAACACGCAACCCAGAATCCGACTGACTTAGTACATAGTACTGCCACCAGAGGGTGCTATCATCCATCCCGTGACGTAATCCAAGATGGCGGCCATGAAGTCAGCTGATGAAACAAGTACCATTATCCAAGATGGCAGATTTTGGCGGGGAACCACGAGGTCTGGCCCTAGTACAATGTACTGCCACCAGAGGGTGCTGTTGTCCATTCCGTGATGTATTCCAAGATAGTGGGGGGAAAATGAAAGGAAACAGTGTGGTCGCCATTGGATCCAGTGTCCAACTGACCTAGTACACAGTACCGCCACCAGAGACCACTGTCATCTATTTCATGACATAACCCAAGATGGCTGTCTGGAGAGGAAAATGACTCAGCCTCCGCTGGACTGCTGGAGATAGGGAGGAATATACTTTATTTCTTTTGGAAAAATTTATTTAGGGATGGATTTTAGATAGCATATTTATCACACAGCTACAAAACACACGCTGTGACATGTTTGGGGTCACCACACACAGCCTACAGACCTGTAAATTACTTATAAATTACTGAAATAACGCTCTGTAGACATGCAAACAACTCCTAAATTACCGAAATAATTTCAGTACATAGCACACAGACATGCAAACCCCTCCTAATAATGCAGTACACTGATGTGCAGACATGAAATCAACTCGTAAACTGTCCAAATATCGCATAGCACAGCCTACAGACCTCCTCACAAAATAATGCAACAGACACGCAAACAAAGTGTGCAGGCACCACCCACCGCACTCATGTCCACTGGACCACACAGGAGGCTACTGCACACACTCCCAGAAGTTGGAATGCACCAACAGCCCCACAAAGTTACGACACATCAGTCAGCTGCCAAGCCAAGCCAAGCACAGGTGCCCATTTTGGGACCCTCAAACATGAGGCAACAGCATCCCTGCCATACCTGAAAAATTCCAGTTGAAATACGTGTTCACCTAAACACCATTGCTGATGCAATTGGACAGGAGCGAAGACCCATTTGTAGAGTGCAGATGCTCCAAGGGCGTGCACACATCAATGTTGCCGTGAGACGTCGCCAGACACAAGCCAGAGTGAGCCATCGCTCTCACACCACTGCTACCTACAGCGAGCAGGTGCAAGTTGGGTCTATTTTCGAGTATACGGTATGGAGTTCTTCGAGTGTAATACTGACGTCACAGAACTCCAAGGCGCGCTCACGCTGGTCCCATACGCAAGACGCCTCTGGACAGCATGGGTGTTTACTGTTGCTGGCAGAATAGCACAGGGTGCATTGTTCCTAGTGATCCTAACGGGACTTGCGAGCTGTGTCTAGATGTGTATGTGTACCCAGCGTGGCTGACACTTTACCGCAAAATATTTGTCCTGTTGTCAATATACATCTCAGGGATGTTAAACCTTCTCACCACTAAAAGCCTTCATTATGTTTGTGCACGCTCGCGAAAACACCATTAACCATAAAAGCATTCTTGTTGTTTGGAAAGAGAGCATTGTCTAAACACAGATGGGGGGAAATCAGAACAAATACGCAAACAGAATTCGAAGCACTGGGGTGGCGTGAAGGAGACGCAAATACCAGTTTCATACCACGTTCCTTAGCCGAATCACTTTCAAAATTCGGTGGTTTTATCACGAGGTTGCATCGTGAGCTACGTGTAACCGGACTGTTGGTCTGATAATATACAGTCTTACGATCACCGTGACGGTATTTGTCTGGACAAGAAACCACCTCATTCAGAGATAATGCTGTGCCTTGATTTATAAAGCACATATAGCTTCTAACATGGATACTTGTATGCTCCTGTAGAACCAAGACCGCTAGTGATGGTGATATGGTAGTGTCGTTTTTTTTTTTATAACATCTCGTTGTTTGTAAGACGATGACGCCTCTATTTCTAAGACACAGTGGTAGCACTTGCAAGAAAAACTTACGAGCATGTCCACCCATCGTTGATTTTCGGTCAGTGTTATTTCGTATCGCCAGAAATTAGTTATTGACGAAGTATTATACTTAGTAGTATTAGGGGATGTGTGATTGATTCGTGTTGAGCATCAGGCTTATAAAGTATGTGTTTGTGGTCAGACATGTGCAAAGGAAGGTATGGATTTCATGTGGAATACTGTGATGGTGAAGGGAAGAGTATGTCAAGTCATAAGAATGATACACATATTTCTATTTCCAGAGCCATCAGCAGGATGTATTTCCAATACCTCGCTTATTGTCGAATGTCACTCAACTGAAACTGCAATTGTAACATTTAATTGTAAGTATAGCGATCAAATATAAATGTGACCGATTTCGTAGGATGATTCCATCTATGTGTGACCAGTGGTGAGAATGATTCACGTTTCCAGCTAACGGTAGAGGCCATCCAAATGGAGACAGCTGAAAAGCGAACTAATACTTAGTATGTGTTGGATAGCTTTCGTGATCGCGTGGAAATTTGAGAAGATTCAATATGGACACGTGTTTGCTCTGAGCCATTATTCCCTCCCATGTAAAATGTTCGGCTGACTGCTTATTCACATTCGTGTCTTTATTTAGTTGTGGGAACATCGATTGCGGTGTATGCATCTAGCAGGTGGAAGATATGTTTGCTGGTTCTCTAGAAATGAGAAACACCTTAGTTGACTTTGTAAATTATATGAATGATTTGGTATCTGTTACATCACAGACATTGGTATTAGCGAATGGAAATATCAGTTTCATGTATTTGTTTCAAGTTCTCACATAAAGGTCTTTGCAGGCAGGATAAGTTTCTAGTTATTCAGTGGTCTACAGCATGCTTGATGTACCTAAAGTTTCGGGTTTTTGGAGAAATAATTTCCAGTCTATGTCTTCGAAATTATGTTGCGTGAGTGATATTGATATGTGCTTGATATCGAGAAGTACCGCGCAAATGGTGTGATATTCTAGCAAACTGTACACAATTAGGTGTGTTCTTGTAATCCCCGATTCGGGAGATTGGTGTATAAAAGCAAGCAAGCAGGTCCAGACCAGAAACAGTAACGCATTTGTGCAAAGGGAAACGAGTCCAAATTGATAGAACAGCTCTGAGAGTGACTTCGGTCCACTGAGGGCGCTCTGGTCGCGCATTGGGAGTGGATTACTTGTGACCATCAGCTACAGGAAAATATATAGTGTTGTGAGGAGTATATACAGTGCTGTCTATCTTCACAGTATATGTATGAATGATGTAAAAGGAGCGCTTTTGTATGATACAGGATACGAATTGTATGTTTACTACATGAACATGGTACACGGTGATATATTGATGGGTTGGAGATCGGTTTCATGCTCTATTATTCAAGCTCCTGCTCTCAGTGGGAGTGCAGTGTAATTGAGTAAGAGTTTCTCTGTATTTGACGATATGTAGAGGCACTTGGAAGGGTTTAATTTTCAGTGCAATATGGCGATCTGTGTAAAATAGTTTTTTGCTGTTGAAAGTCTCATCTGCAGACAGAAAGAAATGGTGGAAATTGCTTCCACACTGGCGGCATCAGTAATTCGGAGGGTAAATTAGGTAAGAGCCAATCATAATGCCCGATTCATTCAGCAGACATCCTTTGTATGGGGACATAGGAATGTCCACAAACTGATTCGAACAAGATGGAGGCAAGATATGTATGGAAAGTTATGAGAAAGCAGGTGTTCAAAGAGAAGTTGAAGGAGACCAGCCATCTCTGGCAGGGGTGCCATCACTCATCCACCACTGTGGCACTAGAAGATCTCCAGACCTGAGGCTGTAGGATACGGAACATTCATGCCATTTTTCTCTTCTGTAAGGCAGTGCTTCGAATTCTGTTTGCGTAATTGTTCTGATTCCCCCCCCCCCCATCTGCAGTTAGACAGTGCTCTCTTTCCAAACAACAACAATGTTTTTATGATTAATGGTGTTTTCGTGAGAGTGCACAGACATGATGAAGGCTTTTACGGTGAGAAAGTTTAATGTTTCTGAGACGTATATTGACAGCAGGACAAACATATTGGGTATGCGTACATGGCTCGATGCAGCTCGCATGTCCTGTTAGGATCGCTAGGAACAATTCACCCTGTGTTATTTTGTCAGCAACGGTAAACACACAGCCGGCTGCGGTGGTCTAGCGGTTCTAGGTGCACAGTCCGGAGCCGCGCGACTGCTACGGTCGCAGGTTCGAATCCTGCCTCGGGCATGGATGTGTGTGATGTCCTTAGGTTAGTTAGGTTTAAGTAGTTCTAAGTTCTAGGGGACTGATGACTACAGATGTTAAGTCCCATAGTGCTCAGAGCCATTTGAACCATTTGGTAAACACACATGCTGTCGACAGAGGCACCTCATGCATGAGACATGCGTGAGTGCTGCTTGGAGTCCTGTGACGTCAGTATAACTCTTGAAGAACTCTATACTATACACCCGAAAATAGACTCACCTGCTCGCTGTAGGTCGCAGCGGCGTGAGAGCAATGGCTCACGATGGCTTGCATCCCGTGGCAGCCTGCAGCGGCATTGATGTGTGCTCACCCTTGGAGCTTCTGCACTCTACAAATAGGTCTTCACTCCCATCCGGTTGCATCAGCAATGGTGCTTAGGTGAACATGTATTTCAACAGGAATTTCTTAGGTATGAAAGGGATGCCGCTGCCTCATGCTCAAGGGACCCGAATGGGCAACTGTGCTTGGCTTGGTTTGGCAGCTGGCTGTCGCGACATAACTTCATGGGGCTGTCCATGCATTCTGACTTCTGAGAATTTGTGCAGTAGCCTCCTGTGCGGTCCAGTGGTCATGGGGGCGGCTGTCTGCGTGTCTGTTGCATTATTTTGCGAGCAGGTCTGCAGGCTGTGCTATGCATTATTTGGACAGTTTACGAGTTGGTTTCAAGTCTGGACATCAGTGTACTCCATTATTTAAGAGGAGTTTGCATGTCTGTGTGCAATGTACTGAAATTATTTCGATAATTTAGGTGATGTTTGCATGTCTGCAGAGCATTATTTCAGTAATTTACAAGTAGTTTACAGGTCTGTAGGCTGTGTGGCGTGACCCCAAGCAAGTCACAGAGTGTGTTTGGTATCTGAAACCTGGTAATTAAGGAAGGCAGGATTTGGTTACGATGGTAGACGGGGCCCAAATCAATCACTATTGCTTTGCTTTGCACTTTCACTCATTTATTTTAATAAATAATTGTTGGAAACAAGCCAATGAGGTCGCAATCAGACTATTAAGGAACGTAACCATGATCATGGCTGAAGACTTTTAACGTGAAAAATGGCAATTATTTAAAATTTAACAAATACATAAAATACAGACAGCCAATAATTTAGAAGGTAAGCCAATGTGGTCGCATTCAGAATTTTGAGGCGAGTAACCACAATCACGGCTGAAGGCTTTTAACGCCCAAAATGGCAATTATAAAAAATTTAACAAATGTACAGCCAAACTCCGAATGGCATAGCAAAATTTAATTTAAAAAAAACGAATAACAGATCACCAAACAGGTCAGACAAATGATGGTAACTTAATAATAGAATAATAAAATAAATCAGAAGGGCCAGTTACAGACGGTGCACGAGGAATCGACCTCTGAGTAGGTCACACCAAAAACACTTTGCAAGCGAAGAGAAAGGCAGCCAAGAGTTGCATTCAGATCACAAGATGGTAACTCGGACTAGTGGCAGTCTAACAAGCGACTAATGATAATCTTGGTGAAGCTACCTGACATACAAGAAAACAAATGCAAGATGTAAATTTACGCCAAAGCCGGAACCAGCAGTCTGGGCTCCGCCTGCAGAACACAGTGCATACAGCACCCGGAACAAGAAGGAATGACTCCCACTATGGCAGAAGAACGCCACCCAAACTACAATCAAGAATTACACGCCTCACGGGACAGTGGCGGCAAGGCGAGGAAATGTACACTGCTGTTCCATACACTATCTGCCAGGGCAGGTAAATGGGGAGTTAGCGGCCACAGGACAGAAAAATACCGCTGGTTCGATTTAACAATGTAAGAAGCTGAAAACAGTAAATAGTAATTAGAAGCTCAGGAAAGCTAATCAGATCCGCCTTCCCCAGGTACTCCACTCGCTGCTTTTCGCTTCTGCAACACTACGAGCAGCAACACGAATCCAAGTCAGGGGATAATCGCGAGATTTCACAATGGTGGAGCTTTCTCTACGCGAATTGCAAGGCCCTCAAACATGCAAGATCCGGTTTCGACGAGGCCGTGCACCTTCGTGACCGCTGCCCTTCGATCCGGCAGTCCATACACGCCGCCAGCGGTCCCAGCGTGTTGCCGCTCTGCGCGGACCTTGCTGCTTCTGTGTACCCAACAGAACTCGCCACTCACACCACATGGAAAAAACACGAGGTCACACAATAGATAGGGCAACAGAACTACATATCGATAAGCGCAGCTGCTGCCACTAGCGGACAGGCAATGCTTACGAAACCGAGTGTCGCCAGTGAACACGAGAAGAAGACAAACAATGCAACCCTGACAACTAAACGATACGGTCTGGCAGAAACCTACACGCAGCACCAACACGAGCCGCAGCATGGCTCAACCCCCCCTCCCCTCTCAAGGAGAAACCACGGGTGGGGGGGGGGGGGCCTCAGGAGACCCAACTAGCGGCCTAACCAAACTTAATTTGATTAAGATGGTCCTGTATTGCTTACCAGTACGATTGTCCTTAACCTGAAGATTAACTGGGCCTAAAATCCGCATAATCGTACATGGACCCAGAAAACGGGGCGTAAATTTACCAAGGTTGCCAACACGCACCTCCCTCCCAGGAAAATTACAGACATACACCTAGTCTTCCGGCTTAGCCCCGAAGGCTCACCGATTACGGTCATAAGGATCAGCTTGTTTGTTGTGGGCCCTGAGAATGTTGCGCCTGGCACGATTCTAGTTTTCCTTGACGACCTGAGGGGTCATCTCTGCAAAATGGTTCAAATGGCTCTAAGCACTATGGGACTTAACATCTGAGGTCATCAGTTCCCTGATCTATGCAGAAATTAGGTCTTGAATTCGTCTTAAGTTCGAAAGGGGGGAATTAAGAGGATAAGCCAACACCAAGGAAACTGGAGTAGCCTTCAAAGCCTCATGGCTGGCGGTATTGAAGGCAAAACTAAGCCAAGGGAGACTAGAATCCCACTTATTGGGAGACTTCTGATGAAAGACAGTCAGTGCAGATTTAAGGTTACGATTGATCCTTTCCGCAAAGGAACCCTACAATACGGAGTGGTAGTTGCATGCTTAACACCGCTTAGAAAACAGAGGAACTTGAAGGGAGCCGAAAGAAAGGTAGGTGCGTTATCACTAACGATTTGCTTGGGAGATCCAAACACACTAAATACGTTAGTTAAATGCGCAGTGGTGGTGGCAGCCGTCAAATTACGACTCGGAAGAAGTCAGGTAAACCTCGAAAACGCGTCGATAATGACTAATACATACCGATGGCCTCTTTTGGTGTGAGGTAAGGGCCCAACATAATTAACATAGATTTTGTCCATGGGGCAAGACTCACGCTCAGAACTAAGGAACCCCTGCTGAAGAGAGTTATTCGGTTTGGCCACACGACACAACTCACACCGAGAGACCATTTCTCTGACGTCTCGGTTAATAAACGATCAAGTCAGATGGTCCTTAATCTTCTGCAACGTCTTATAGGTTCGTAAATGCCCGACAATCAACGAGTTGTGCAAATAATGGAAAACCGGTGTATTAGGGTGCTTGGTAGACAGATCTTAAGCTCCTCGGTACGTCCCACCCTTTTACACAAAATGCCCTTGCTGATAATGTATTCTTTCAAATGCTCATCCGCCGAAAGCCGCTTCTTAACCGGCCCCCAAGTGGGGTCCTGATCCTGATGATTGGCAATGTCACTAAACAAATGAGAAATATCGCCTAACACGACACAACTAAGATTGCCTTCCGCAGCTTCTTGGGTGCCCTAACTAGATGGTTGTTCAGTAAACCTAACTAGATGGTTGTTCAGTAAACATACGGCTAAGGACGTCCGCGAGCGCATTCTCAGTGTCTCTAATCTGCTTAATATCGAACTGAAACGCCGAAATGCGTACTGCCCACGTGGCGATACGGCCAGTTTTACGCGGCCTGGCTAGCACACAGCTTAAGGCTTAATTGACAATCTGTAACTGAAATACTCTATGTTCGAGGTAAAACCGGTACTTACCCAGCCCGAACTAGACGGCCAGTGGCTCACATTCGTAAATAGAATATTTAAGCTCAGCGCTGGGTAACCGACGAGACGCGTATGTTAATGGCTGCCTTTGACCTTCGAGCTCCTGGAGGAGGAATGCCGAAATTCCCGCATTCGATGCGTCGGTTTGGACAACACATTTCTTATTGAAATCAGGCACTCCGAGAACTGAAGGGTTGGCTATGGCCGCCTTAATACGCTCAAACGGGGACTCCTGAGCAGGTCCCCACTCAAAACGCACCCCCTTTCGGCTCAGTTCATTTAGAGGAGCCGCCAACTCAGCAAAATTAGGAACAAAACGTGTAAAATAATTCGCCATCCCTATAATATGGCAATCCCTTTCTTATCAGTGGGCGGCGGAAGGGCTCTCAAGGCCTTAGTCCGCTCCTCATCGATGCGAATACTCTCGCCTAACACTAGGTGACCTAAGAAGGATACCTGCTGCCTGTCTAATGTCACATTATTAGGTTTAACAGTTAAACCGGCCCCTTGCAACCTAACAAAAACTTGCTTGATATGCTCCAAATGCTCTCGAGACGAACGACTATAGATTACCAGATCGTGCAGGTAATTGTAAACACAGACTGATCTCAAGTCTCCAAGAATATTATCCAGCAAACGAGTAAGGACGGTTGCGCCAGCAGCCAAACCAAAGGGGACCCTACAGTACAAAATGCTGTAACGTGTTTACATTCTTTGGCTAAGGGAATCTGATAGTAGGCTTGATTCAGATCGAGTGCGGTGAACCAGTTAGCGCCGCCAAACCAAGTAAAAGAGTTACGAAGATCAGGTAAGGGAACCGATTCGAGGACAACCTTGGCGTTCAGGCGCCGATAGTCAACAACAGCCCGAAAATCGCGCCCTTGATGCTTAGGAATAAGAAATATATGGGAGGCGTAAGCGGATGTAGAAGGCCTAATAACTCCCTGCTCAAGCATTTTGGACATCTTTTCCCTTAGTATTTTCATCTTGGGCAGTGAGAGGCGATATGGGGACTGCCTGACGGGAATATGGTCAGACAGACGAATATGGTAGTCAAGAACATTGGTAACCCCAAGTCTATCACAGAGAAGCTCTGGGAACCTCTCCAACAAACCCCTTAGTTCAGATGCGTGCTGGGAAGACATATGGGTGAGATCAAACTCACTGACCTTAGCATCAACAGCCAGAATTCCCGCATATCGACGCACTCTACGTTTACTACACTCCCAGAAGCCAAATTTCTGATCAGAAGCAAACTTAAAGAAAAAGGTGTACCCTGAATAATCCAAGACAATGCCAGTCTTACCGATGAAATCACATCCGAAAATCAAATCGAGCGGCAGCTCCTTAACCAAGGCCAAAGACAAGGGCCACGAGAAACCACCAACTGGGATACTGTCTCGGACCCAACCTTGCAGAGGCAACACCTGCCCATTGGCAAACTGACATCTCTGCACTGAAGAAGGGACCAGCTTAAGTCTCGCAAGATGGCCAAATTCAAGAAACCATTCCAAGCTCAACAATGAAAAGGAGCTACCAGAATCCAAAAGGGCACAAATAGGTTCACCACCTACTCGAGAACAAATATAAGGCAGTGGGGGTGACGACCGGGCAGCGACACGGGCACACCAGGGTTTAAAGCCTCGACCCCGGGGTCGCTGCCCAGCCGGGCGTCATTTATTGATTCTGAGAGTGCGCAGCTGAGTGCAAGTACGAACTAAATGGCCTGTTCGACCGCACCTAAAACAACGCCGCGATTCCCCTTTAGCAGACTCAGCTGATGTTGGTAATCCGGAGTTCCTCTCAATAACGCCCACGGACTGAACCTTAACTTCACGATATACATCGTCTGGGAGCGGCAACGCGGATATCGCTACAACGGTGGCACGAAGTTCTTCCCAAGTAGTGGGGTGACCACGAAAACAACGTGTGACTTATTCGCCGCTCGCATTCCCCTCAGGACAATTGAAACTAACTCCCGCTCTGACAAGGCCAAGCAGGCCGTCTTAACTCTCTCCACGTATTGATGTAACTTCTCTTTATCTTGCTGAATCTGCCAAATATAACGATATTCGAGTTGTTTGCGAACTCTGAAACGTCCCCTTAGAAAAATTTATGAATTACTGTGCTGGTAAACCCCTTACGTTATTTGATTTTCAAACTGCTGAGCAAAACTGAACGTACTCAGACATTTCTCTCTTTACTTATTCTGATCATCACTAAACTGACACACAATATTTTTAGCGCAACGCAATCTGACTTTCAATAATCCCTATAAGATAATGGCCGTGATTAACAATAACCTATACTTTTAGTGAATCAAGTACCTCACAAAAATCTTCGTTACTCGAACTACGGCAATACAGCGAGCGCCAATACTGCCAGCTAAATAAAGAATTCTAACTACTGAAGGCACTAACTACTGATAGGCATAGTTAGCAAATGAAAGATTTTGATAGAGAACAAACAATGTATTTACCTTAATAGTGTTCAAAAGTCATTATATATATATATATATATATATATATATATATATAATCAGTTCATGACATCCAGTCTTACAAATTTCGTTTTTCTGACGGACACACGTCCAGATCGTCCGCTCTCAAAACTCTGCCATCTCTCTTCTCACATCCACCACTGCTGGCGGCTCACCTCCAACTGCGCAACGCTACGCGCTGTTCACATCCAACTGCTCAACACTACAATAGCGAATATTCCAACAATGCCAACCAGCCACAGACTGCACACAGCACAGCCAGTGATTTTCATACAGAGCGCTACGTGGCGTTACCAACATAAAAACCTAAACAGCCTACTTACAACTCCTGTGGTCAATCTTTCGCTAATCACAACTTCCCTCAACTTCTACAACCCTTCTGCAATGGCCTTGGATACCAGGGTCCTCAATTCGCCTCTATTTAAAGGATACAATTGAGACAAACCTACTTGATGGGAAACACCAAACGCATCAGCGTGTTGCTTAAAGCGAACGAGCAACCACAACAACCTTTCAATTTGCTCGAATCGGTCTATAACTAATTCTGTGATGTCTCGAAACAGATGCAACAGTGGATTACGTAACTTAGCAAACGCCCGGTCTAGCCCCTCGGACGACATACGGGCGTTATTCCTAGGCTCGCTAATGCACTGCCTCGAAGGTAACAAATGCTGCTCCCTGGTTCTCTTCCCATCAGGCTCTGAACATGTGACCTTAAACTTGTAGTTCACTAACCAAGGACCCCAATTCAGCGGTTGATTCCTTATCACGATCCTCTGATTTTAATGCCCTTAAGTCAGATATCCACTTGGCTAAATGTACCAACTGTGCCGACACCCTGTGTAACTGACTGCCACTGGATTGAGTGCCTTCTAAAAAGCCAATATTGTCCTCAGGACTCCTAACAGCTTTAAACAAAAACTCAATGGCTGCCTTTGTCTCACCCACAACATCCGCAGTGACGGCAACTGGCTGAAGAACGGTAGCATGCAAGTGGGCTGCTAAGTCCGGAACACTGCCCTCAATAGGCTGGCGTCTTACTGCCAGCTCACACATAGGGTGGTCCTTCCTCAATAGGCCAATCCTAGGGCACTGCCTGACCACCATTACAGAGTTGATCCCCTAAAACAGAACCAAACAAGAAAGACAGAAACCGTACAATAGTAACTAGGGTTAACCACTCAAACTAACAGCAATTGAAATGGCGATATTACAATAGTAACCTCGCTCTGCTACCAATGAAACCTGGTAATTAAGGAAGGCAGGATTGGGTTGCGATTGTGTATGGGACCTGAATCAATTATTTGTGGTTTGCTTCGCAATTTCACTCATTTATTTTAATAAATAATTTTTGAAAACAGGCTATGAGGTCGTAGTCAGACTTTTAATGCACGTAACCACAATCACGGCTGAAGGCCTTTAACACGAAGAGTGGCAATTATTTAACATTTAACAAATACGTAAAATACAGACAGCCAATAATTTTGAAGACAAGGCAATGTGGTCGCAATAAGAATTTTAAGGCAAATAACCACTATCACAGCTGAAGCCCTTTAACATCCAAAATACCAATTATTAAAAAAATTTAACAAATGTACAGCCAAACTGCAAATGGCATAGCAAAAGTTAATTAAAAAAAACAACAGATCACCAAAGAGATGAGACAAATGGTGGTAACTTAATAACAGAATAATAAAATAAAACACAAGGGTCAGTGACAGATGGTGCTCCAAGAATCGACCTCTGAGTAGTTCACACTAAAAACACTTTCATGAGCGAAGAGAAAGGCATCCAAGAGTTGCATTCAGATCCCAAGATGGTAACTCAGACTAGTGGCAGTCTAACAAGCGACTAATGATAATCTTGGTGAGGCTACCTAACATCTAACAAAACAAATGCAACATGTAAAATTACGACAAAGCCAGAACCAGCAGTCTGGGCTCCACCCACAGAAAACAGTGCTTAGAGCACCTGGAACAAGAAGGAATGACACCCACTACGGTAGATGAGCGCCAACCAACCTAC
The DNA here is from genome assembly GCF_021461385.2 of Schistocerca piceifrons. NCBI lineage: Eukaryota > Metazoa > Arthropoda > Insecta > Orthoptera > Acrididae > Schistocerca > Schistocerca piceifrons. The sequence continues at coordinate 498,629,769 of NC_060144.1, forward strand.
AATCAAGAAGCTGTCAAACTTACACGCCTCACTGGACAAAGGCGGCAATGCGTGGAAATGTACACTATCAGTACATACACTAACACCCAGGGCAGGTAACTGGGGTGTTAGCGGCCACAAGACAGAAAAATACCGCTGGTTGAACTTAACAATGTAAGAAGCTGAGAAGTGGCTGTGCGGTTCTAGGCGCTACAGTCTAGAGCCGAGCGACCGCTACGGCCGCAGGTTCGAATCCTGCCTCGGGCATGGATATGTGTGATGTCCTTAGGTTAGTTAGGTTTAATTAGTTCTAAGTTCTAGGCGACTGATGACCTCAGAAGTTAAGTAGCATAGTGCTCAGAACCATTTGAACCATTTTAAGAAGCTGAAAATAGTAAATAGTAATTAGAAGCTCAGGAAGGCTAATCAGAACCACCTTCCCCAGGTACTTCACTCGCTGCTTTTCGCCTCGGCAACACTACGAGCACCAACATGAGCCCAAGTCACTGGCGAATCGCGAGATTTCACATTCGTGTAGCTTTCTCTATGCGAATTACAAGGCACTCAAACATGCGGGATCTGGTTTCGACGAGGCCGTGTAGCCTCGTGACCGCTGCCCTTTGATCCGGCAGTCCATACACGCCGCCAGCGGTCCTGGCGTGTTGTCGCTCTGCGTGGACCTCGCTGCTCCTGCTCCCCATTCACACCACACAGAAAAGCATGAGGTCGCCCCAAAGATAGGGCAGCAAAGATAGGCCACTAGCGGACAGGCAACGCTTACAAAACCAAGTGGCGCCAGTGAACACGAGAATAAGACAAACAATGCAATCATGACAACTAGACAATACGGTCTGGCAGAAACCTACACATGGCACCAACGTGAGCCGCAGCACGGTTCAGTATCAGTGTGATAAATATACTATCTGAAATCCATCCATAAATAAACTGTTCCAAGATAAATACTCCTCCTTCTCTCCAGCAGCCTAGTGCAGGCTGAGTCATTTTCCCCTCCAGCCAGCAATTTTGGGCTACATCACAGAATGGATGACAGCGCTCTGTGGTGGCGATACTGTGTACTAGGTCAGTTGAACGCCAGACCCAATGGCGACCACTCTGCTTCCCTCCATTTCCTTCCCCCATCTCCCATCTTGGATTTCAACAGTGCCCTCTGGTGACAGTACAGTGTAATAGGTCCAAATCTCGTAGTGAACACACTGTTTCCGCCAAAATCCGACATCTTGGATAATGCTACTTGTGCCATCAGCTGACGTCATGGCCGCCATCTTGGATTATGTCATGTAACAGACAACAGCACCCTCTGGTGGTAGTACTATGTACTAGGTCAGTCGGAGTCTGGACCTTGTTGTGAATACACTGGATGGCTGTACCGCCTGTAATTGTTTAAATAAAGACTGCATGCAAAATAAAGGCTTATGTCCAGCACATGCAGGGTCCTTTTCCCCTCCAATCCCCAGCATGAGGTGGTGGTCAGGTGACATAAGTTAGTAGATGTAGCGCAAGTAACCTATTTTCCCGCCCTTTTGTTAGGTTGAATGAGGTGTACTGCATTGTCCTGATGTAATTTGAACTTCCTGCCATTTTCTGGTTGAGGTAAGGGGAGGGATGGGGCAGAGGAGGGGGTTAGGTTAGTGGAGGTAGCCCAATTGACTTACCTTCCCGCCAAAATCTGCCATCTTGAATAATGACATCGCCGCCATCTTGGATGATGTCATATGCTGTTGCCAAGTCTACAGACCGCCATCTTGGATGACGTCATCGCCGCCATCTTGGATACATCTGGCAACAATGGAGAATGGGGACGCACCCCCCTTGTTCTACTACTTATAACAAGCTGGATGTTCCTTCTGCAATATTCTAGGGAGATGTGGCAGGAATATAGACACTGTATATACTTGCTGGCAGCGGTGGTCACAAGAAAAACTGGCACCAGACGGCCTCGTGGCACTACTGAGAGAGAAGGTCATTGTGTTTGACGTATGGCTCTTGTGCATAGTACTGCATCTGAGCAGCAATCTGAGCAGCAGTTGCCACAACAGTGACACAACTAACTGTTCCAAGTCGGTTACTTGAAGGAGAGCTCTGAGCCAAGAGCCCTGTACTGTATATTTCACTGAGCCCCAATAACCGCCACTTGCGACTTCAATTTTGTCAAGCGAGATGTAAATGGAGGGAAGAGTGCAGAGCTATTACGATTTGTGATGAAAGCTAGTTCTGCCTCGGTGTCAGTGATGGACGCGTGTTGATTAGAAGGAGGCCAGTTATGGCCTGCAACTAATTTATCTGCATGCTACATGCACTTGACCTACACCTGGAGTTATGGCCTTGGGTGCAATTTTGTTTGACAGAAGAAGCACTCTGGTGATTATGAAATGCACGCTGACCCAGATTTGTATGTCCATTTGGTGATTCGACCTGTTGTGCTGCCATTCGTGAACAGCATTCCAGAGGATGTTTTCCAGCAGAATAACGCTCGCCCACATACTACTCTTGTAAAGCAACATGCTCTGCAGAGTGTCGACATGTTGTCTTGGCTTGCTCGATCATCAGATCTATCTCCAATAAAGGACACATGGGACATCATCGGACGTCAACTCCAGCTTCGTCCGCAACCAGCATTGACTGTCCCTGTACTGACCTACCAAGTGCAACAGGCACGGAATTGCAGCCCAAAAACTGACATCCGGCATCTGTACAACGCAATTCATGCGCATTTGCATGCTGGCATTCAACATTCTGGTCGTTACACCGGTTATTAATGCACCAGCTTTTCACATTTTCAATAGCTTATCTCGTGTTTAGATTAAACTGTGATCTTACAGTGTTAATTACGTAAATACGCCACCTAGACAAACCTATACGCGAAATTTCATTACTCTCCTTTTTTTTCGGAGTTGCAATTTTTTCAGTAAGTGTACGTAGTCGTCTCGCGTCAAATCACTCTGCAGTCAAACTCCTACATTCTTGGAGATTATATAGTAAAACAACATGAGATATTTTCGTCTATGTTTCATTACATTTGTCGCGTTGGCGGCAGAACCCTACGATGATGAGAAATTTCGGGACTCAGTGGTCCACTGTCCGTCTTGAAGGCATGTGGCAAACGCCAGCGGCCCTGAAACTGCCCCGCACATTATATTAACGTGTGTCAGGGTTCTGTTAATGACACGTCGACGTAACTGTGAGTCAGCCGGCGGTACACCGACAGGCAGCCAAACAAACGTCACGGGGGCTTTATTTACACCATCCGATCAAACCACCAGCACGTTCGAGCCGACGGTCGTAACCCCGCTGTACTTCTGGACGCCCCAGCATCTGCTCTACAACCGTTATCATTTTCAACCACCTACTCATAAGCTGACTTCGATATTCAGGCCGGCCGCGGTGGTCTAGCGGTTCTAGGCGCTCAGTCCGGAACCGCGGGACTGCTACGGTCGCAGGTTCGAATCCTGCCTCGGGCATGGATGTGTGTGATGTCCTTAGGTTAGTTAGGTTTAAGTAGTTCTAAGTTCTAGGGGACTGATGACCACAGATGTTAAGTCCCATAGTGCTCAGAGCCATTTTTTTTCGATATTCAGGACGCCGTGCCCCCACGCCCTCGCACTGCTGCCCTCGACTAACCAGAGCTGGCTGTGCCACGCGCAGTCAACTTGGCCGGCAGCAATGTTGCCACCACCACCAACACGCTTCCCCCCACGTCTAGGGGCACTATACTGGCACAGAGACGCTGAGAGGCCGCCAGGCTGTGCTGCCAGTCGAAAGCGTTCACCCGCACCTCATCTAGCTTGATGCATAATAAAGAGTTTTCCTGAACTCTGTCTTGCTGTAGTCACCTTCTGCTCCAACAATTCTCTATAGTCCACGCCATTCCATTGCACCCATGACGCCCAAGTAGAATATCGAAATGCCATCATGACAACCGGATCTCCGTAGCAGTTGTATAACCTCCCGACCGCTACACATAACATTCATTTACACTGAAGCACCAAAGAAGCTGGTATAGGCACGCGTATTCAAACACAGAGATATGTAAACAGGCAGAATACGGCGCTGCGGTCGGCAACGCCTATATAGGACAACAAGTGTCTGGTGAAGCTCTTAGATCGGTTACTGCTGCTACAGTGGCAGGTTATCAAGTGTTAAGTGAGTTTGACCGTGGTGTTATAGTCGCGCACGAGCGATTGGACACAGCATCTCCGAAGTAGCGATGAAGTGGGGATTTTCCCATACGACCATTTTACGAGTGTGCCGTGAATATCAGGAATCAGGTAAAACTTTAAGTCTCCGAGATTGCTACGACCGGAAAAAGACCCTGCAATAACGGAACCAACGACGACTGAAGAGAATCGTTCAACGTCATAGAAGTGCAACCCTTCCGCAAACTGCTGCAGATTTCAATGCTGGGCCATCAACAAATGTCAGTGCGCGAACCATTCAACAAACAATGGGCTGCTGATGACTGGAAACATGGCCTTTCGGAGCCCTTGATGACACGAAGTTTTAAGCCTCGCCTCGGCCCGTCAACACCGACATTGGACTGTTGATGACTGGAAACATGTTGCCTGGTCGGACGAGTCTGTTTCAAATTGTATCGAGTGCATGGACGTGTACAGATATGGAGACAACCTCATCAATCCACGGAACCTGCATGTCAGCAGGGGACTGTTGAAGCTGGTGGAGCCTCTGTAATGTTGTGGAACGTGTGCAGTTGGAATGATATGGAAACCATGATGCGTCTAGATATTACTCTGACAGGTGACACGCGCGTAAGCATCCTGCCTGATCACCTACATCTACTCATGTTCATTCCGACGGACTTGGGGCAATTCCAGCAGGACAATGCGACACTCCACACGCCCAGAATTTCTACAGAGTGGCTCCAGGAACACTGTTGTGAGTTTAAACACTTCCGCTGGCCACGAAACTTCCCAGACTCGAACATTATTGAACATATCTCGGATGCCTTGAAAAACAAAAGTGCTGTTCAGGAGAGGTCTCCACCCGCTCGTGTTCTTACGCATTTATGGACAGCCCTGCAACATTCATGGTGTCAGTTCCCTCCAGCACTACTTCAGACATTAGTTGTTAGAATTAGCCGTCAGTCATTCAAATGGTTCAAATGGCTCTGAGCACTATGGGACTCAACTGCTGAGGTCATTAGTCCCCTAGAACTTAGAACTAGTTAAACCTAACTAACCTAAGGACATCACAAACATCCATGCCCGAGGCAAGATTCGAACCTGCGACCGTAGCGGTCACGCGGTTCCAGACTGTAGCGCCTTTAACCGCTTGGCCACACCGGCCGGCAGCCGTCAGTCATTACCACCTCTTCCTATCCTGATCTAATTCCTAACGATATTACCTCCATGTGCACGACTATGTCGTCTGTGAAGAGTCTCACGGGGCTACAGAGTTTATCCACCAGTTCATTTGTGTGTCTCATCAACAGTAGCGGCCCTATCACACTGCTTTGAGGTATGGCCTATGGTACCTTCGCTGCCCGTGACACCTTATTAAAAACGACGCACTGAATTATCTGTGCTAACAAATCTTCAATCGAAACAAGCGTCCGGTTTGACATTCAGTAGTTTAATACGCAGTGGTGCAAGGTGTGACTCGATTGAGGATATTTTGGTAATGCAAATGCAGTGTGTTATATTGGATGGAGAGCCATCAACAGAGGTATAAATAATTTCAGGTGTGCCCCAGGGAAATGTGTTGCGACCCTAGCTAATTATCTTGTGTACTAATCATCTTGCAGGCAATACAATATTAATGTTAACCTCAGACTTTTCCTACTGTGTGAAGAAAGCTGCACAAATATTCAGTGGGATCTTGATAAGATTTCAAAGAGGCACAGAGATTGACAACTTGTTTCAAATGTTCAGAAACGCAAAATTGTGCAGTTCACAAAACGAAAAAACGTCACATTCTATGACTACAATGTCGACAAGTCAAAAATGGAAGTCATACAAATATCTCGGTGTTAAAGTCTGTAGTGATACGAAGTGTTACAGTCACACAGGTAGTGGGAAAAGCAGGTGCCAGGTTTCGGTTTATTGGTAGAATACTCGGAAACGCAATCAGTCTACAAAGGATATTGTATAGAAAACACTCGTACGACATACCCTAGAATATTGCTCAAGTGAGTGCGACCAGTGCGAGAGGGAACTACCGGAGGATATTGAACATATACATAGAAGGGCGGCACGAATCATCACAAGTTTGTCTGCCCCACGGAAGAGTGTCACAGAGATACTGAAGAAACTGAACTGGCAGACACGAAGATACTAGCGAACAATGCCGAGAAAGCCTGCTTACAAAGTTTCAAGAATCATTTTTTTCAATTTATTGGCTTTTGGGCCGTGCCAATTCAGCCATCTCAAATGTAATGTCAATTATGACGATAGGAAAGTAAGGGCAACAATACCCCTAGTCCACGAGCGGAGAAAATCTCCGGCCCGGCCGGGAATCGAACCCAAGCCCCAAGGAATCAGCTTTAAATGATGACTCTAGGCATACACAACAAACTCATTAATATCACTCATGTAGGGATCGTGAGGACAGGATTAGATTAATTACCTCGTACGCAGAGGCAACGAAACAGTCATCCTTCCCGCACTCCATACGTACTGTGCTGGAACATGAAGAAGCCCGTTTTTATTACACTGCCTACTACCTTCTAGATCTCGTGAACGAACATAGCGAGCAGGGTTTCATACGATCCCTCCTGGTATCAGGGCGATCTCCATGCGTTACAATTGGCTTAATGGCATCAGCTTTCACGTCACCGCCGGCCGCTGTGGTCGAGCGGCTCCAGGCGCTTTAGTCCAGAACCGCGCGACTGCTACGGTAGCAGGTTCGAATCCTGCCTCGGGCATGGATGTGTGTGATGTCCTTAGGTTAGTTAGGTTTAAGGAGTTCTAAGTTCTAGGGGACAGATGACCTCAGATGTTGAGTCCCATAGTGCTCAGTGCCATTTGAACCATTTTACGTCACCCGTAACAAAAAATAACCAAACATATCTCGAGAATGAATAAAGCTACGCCCAAAAGAAGGTAAACGTTGTTGTTCTCGTGCAATTTCTATCTGTTTGATGTATCATATGACTAACTTTCCTTATGAAAATTATGAATAGCATCAAAGATGGCGACTTGTAACATGGGCTCCATGTCGGTAACATAGCCTCGGGTTTTCTTCCCGTCTCATCTTGTACTATCTGACTTTAAATTTCTTCCTATCCAGCTGTTTTTGTTTTGGAAGTATGATGTCACACACTACCGCACCGCGGCAAGGTCCGTAGTTCGTCGGGGAGAGGAAGGAAAGACTTGCCATATTTAGGATGTTTTTAAAGAGAGCTATCAGCAGAGACATATGTCACAGTCAGCAGCCAGGAAGTGTCAGCAGGGAACAGGACGCACATCCGCCAGCAATTAACCCAGTTGCCGAGGTGCGTAGGCCCGACCTGGCAGCTTACAAGTACCAGCGTCCAAACTTAGCCCCGCCTGCTCCTTCACCGCGGCGACTCTGAATACATCTCGACAAACCGTCAGAACACTACGCTCATCTCAACGTTAGTGGAGAGGAATCGTAGTGACAGCTTTTACTAGGACTTAAATCGCTATTCGATTTCAGTCAGTTCGTGCGTCCCGATTCGGCAGAGAGGGTTCTAACAACCCTACCACAACAAAGGTCAAAAATTAATTATGATTGTAGTGTTGCTCACGCTGCTAAATATTGCATTTTCGGACTACAAGAAAGTTATATTATGTGGTAGGAGTCATTACAGCACAGTTAATAAAGTCATTTCTTGAAATTATGGATAAACTAGGCACTCATCTTTTCGTGTTTCCCACGCTGGTCTCGTTGTGAACTCATGGCTCAATCGTCGAAAATCTAGGTAGTGATGATTCCAAGCTCGGATGCAAGAGGCCTAGGTGTTATTCTGCGGTATTCAAAAGTTTTATAGATGTGTTTCATAAACCATTCTTGAAGATTAGACTTTTGCAAGTTAGGACAATGGTGATGTAAAAAAGTAATCAGCACTCCGAATTTAAGTTACACTTCTTTTTTATTACTTTGGTTACAATATCACGTAACTCGTTCCAAATATAAAACAATATAAAACATACTTGAAAATATCACAAAATGACTACAATTGTAAGTAAGCTGTTTATGTTTTCTTATCGGCAACGTTACGTAGCGCTCTGTATGAAAATCACTGGCTGTGCTGTGTGCAGTCTGTGGTTAGTTTGCATTCTTGTCTGCCATTGTAGTGTTGGGCACATGGATGTTAACAGCGCGTAGCGTTGCGCAGTTGGAGGTGAGCCGCCAGCAGTGGTGGATGTGGGGAGAGAAATGGCGGAGTTTTGAAATTTGTAAGACTGGATGTAATGAACTGATATATATAGTATGATTATTAAGGTAAATACATTGTTTGTTCTCTATTAAAATCTTTCATTTGCTAACTATGCCTATCAGTAGTTAGTGCCTTCCGTAGTTTGGATCTGTTATTTAGCTGGCAGTAGTGGCGCTCGCTGTATTGCAGTAGTTCGAGTAACGAAGATTTTTGTGAGGTAAGTGATTTGTGAAAGGTATAGGTTAATGTTAGTCAAGGCCATTGTTTTGTAGGGATCATTGAAAGTCAGATTGCGTTGCGCTAAAAAATATTGTGTGTCAGTTTAAGCACAGTCATGTATAATTTTTCAAAGGGGACGTTTCGGGATTATTGAAAGTCAGATTGCGTTGCGCTAACAATATTGTGTGTCAGTTTAAGCACAGTCGTGTATAATTGTTATAAGGAGACGTTTCACAATTGGCGTCTTTTTAACATGGCGACCAAAGCTTGACTCTCTCATAACCGCTTACGCGCCCAAAAATCAGTTACAAGTACGTCAAAGATCATAGGGAAGTAAGAATAATATCACTGCAATATATACATATCGATGTATCGAAGTACCATCACATTCATGAAATCAAATCTGAATGTTGTCACAGAAATATATTAACTATTTTACAGAAACACAGTAGAATATTGCTGGTATCGAGAGGTTGAGGTGAGGTGCCGTAATGGTTGCGTAATTCAAGTATCATTACAGGGTGCAGGCAATATCACCGACTCTTATGCACATGTGCGCCACAGATGGAGAATATTTGACAGAAGGTGCTCAACTCGACAGAGGGGATCATACAGCGGTAACCTATACACATGGACCACGGCGCCTATTTTCGGTATAATCTTGGCGACGTGCACCAAGAGTCTCAAGTGTAAACCCCACCTGAAGATGGCTCAATGGTTATCAGCCGATACAACGTGTCAAGATGTTGACGTCATCCGGCTGCAATCTCGAAACGTCCAACGATACTCATTACGCCGGGAAATCTTCAAGAATCAAATCTCTTTGCTGTTCGAATTACGTTGTCACCAAGTGCCGAAAGTGCTTTCCAGGCCAGTGTTGTTTTGATCACCCTGTGTATCCTGAAATGCATAGTTTTCAATCACGAACAAAATAAAATTGATTTTCTTCAAATTCGTCTTCACTACTTTCCCTGTATGAAAAGCAATGCATACTTATTAATTACATACCACGAACACCAGACATCAGCTGATGCCCTCAGTTCTGTCGCTAATGGAGGTTGCTTAGTGTCACAGTTGATATTCTTCAATACGGCTGAGATCTGCTAAAACTGAAGTGTTTCTTACAGACTTCAGTTATGTCATTGTTAATTGGAGAAGAACTATAAGTTTTATAGATTCTCATAAACGTTTCTTCTCACCTCTAAAATTTGCCTTTAATTCGAATTTTTTAGAGGTCAGTATACAAGAGTGTGTAGCACTAATAATAAATTTTAGACCGTTATTTATCGTTGTAGTAACCTATAGAATAACGGTGACACTAACAGATGTTCTGAGGTACTATTAAAAAAAAGCACAACGCATTACGAGAGAATCTCAATGCCTCTACGAGCAGTGTTTTACGTATCGCGAGACGGTATGAAGCATTCCTTTGTCCCGAATGTAATAACAGCTGCAGTCGTTGCACAATACACACCTTATTCAGTCTACTTGAGGTCCTGTAAATTCATAGGAATTTATTTTATAAACTAAAATTCAATTATGTTATCTTATTTTCGTTTTCTTACAGTCACTCTGCTCTTTTGCTGTTTAGCAGTAACTCATCCAAATTCTCTCTGCCAGTACAGCTACTTTTCTCTTCCCATATTTTGAAATGGGAGTCAGAACTGATGCAGGGAAAATGTCTTAAAGTGTTGACCCATTGAGAAGAGAATTTTTCCATTCCGGTTTCTTGTTTTTCCTTGAAAATACAGGTCGGCAGTGTAAAATATCCTTCAATGATGAAGAAAGCTATTACGGTTATCGTTTGTCTTTTTTCTACAATTATCATTTCATAAAATGTTTGAGAACGTCTTTCAGCTGGGATTCATCTGAAAGGCAGTTTCATCCATAATGTAAATATGTGATGGTTTATCGAGAAGATTTGTTTAGGATAGGACATAACACTGTAACTGAAAATAATACCCGATATTCTATCTGCTCAATAGAGAGATCGTGGGGTTCGTTCTTCACTAAGGCAGGAAACTGTCTCAAAAATGACTGGAGCCAACCCATCTACATAGTTAGTCTCCGCACATTTTCCACTACTAGAGTATTTGGAACGTTTTAATAATGATATTAAGCTCAGTCATCTATACAGTATATCATAAGAAATAGCAACATCGTGTAAAGGCACATTTTTAACAAAAAAGTCAGAACTGTAAATGATGTCACTATTAAATTGGAAATTAGCTTTCCCAGATTTGCACATTTATTATAAACGTCATGAATTTAATTTCTTGGAAGACCGATACAGATTTCTAAAAGGAAATCAGAAATTAAATATTGCATAAAGGTAGATTTTTATTAAAAAATTTAAGTGATTTCATTTTAAAAATGTGTTTTACAGTGTTACGTTTCGCAGATTTTGTCTCAAAATTTACTCTGAGACCTTACTTAACGTTTTTTGCCATCGATTTTCGCTAGGCGTCGTTTAAGATTACGGTAAAGAATAGCGTGATTTTTGAATGCTTTGAAACAAGTTATACCCCTTGTTCTAACTTGTTTCATGTCCACCGGAAGACTGTTCAAAAATGGTTCAAATGGCTCTGAGCATTATGGGACTTAACTTCTGAGGTCATCAGTCCCCTAGAACTTAGAACTACTTAAACCTAACTAACGTAAGGACATCACAAACATCCATGCCCGAGGCAGGATTCGAACCTGGGACCGTAGCGGTCGCGATTTCGGAAGACTGTCTTCATTCCACTGACCTATTGAGACATCATCGCGTAAGTTTCAGACGTTTTTCTGCAATTGGAAAAAATGCAAATACGGTGCATGACTGGCGTTTTATCGTGAAGAAAATATATCATCTTCCCTGAGTATCGGTAAGAAACAGCTGGTTGCTTCACGTGACTAAACATGGCTTAGCAACGTCAGGTGTCGATCACAGTGGAAACTTTGAAACTCAACCTGCATTCTCCAGTAATAGATATTCTCAGGTTTCAAACATGCGAGAACGTACTTCAATTTTTGACATGTCTTTCTCATAATTTCACTGCACTGGAACGTAATGTTCCCGAGGTTCTTCTCGCTAAACAACACGGACACTCGACCAACAGTGGCAGCTTTAACTTACCCGGTACATAACTTAGTCTTTGATGAATGAATGAATGTCGTGTGACGAGGGCCTCCCGTCGGGTAGACCGTTCGCCTGGTGCAAGTCTTTCGATTTGACGCCACTTCGGCGACTTGCGCGTCGATGGGGATGAAATGATGATGATTAGGACAACAGAACACCCAGTCCCTGAGCGGAGAAAATCTCCGACCCAACCGGGAATCGAACCCAGGCCCTTAGGATTGACATTCCTTCGCTCTGACCACACAGCTACCGGGGGCGGACACTGAGTCTTTGATGACGTACACCAATGCGTGTTCTCCGTAGCCTGAATGTGGCACTACAAGAAATCAGCCGTATTGCTGCTATAGCCGTCTTTTCCCGATCCACTCTAATACTGCTGGAGCAACTAACTTTAACTCTTGATGTTGTATCTTCCCTCCTGTCAATAGAATTCCTTAAAAGGGGCATTACTGAAATTCGTCATATGAATCGATATCGGGTACCGAGATAGCGAGAGCTGATGTTCTTTATGGACAGTGATTTAAAATTGAATATCTCTGATCCACATTGGCCAATCAGGAGAGAGTTGCCCCTGTAGCCTGCTGCCGCTCCCGCAGTGTGTGACTGCGGTTAGGACGGGCCACTGCACTGTGTACCTTACCGCCGGCGGAAGTGTTTACAGTCCCGGACTGTGGGGCAGTCTCACCTCGCGAGCGCTGTCCGTCGGTGTGCCGGCTAGTCTACTCAAGGGAAGCCTAGGTCCTCATCGCTGTGGGCCGCTTGACTATCTCCGTCGCGTCTGGTGTCTTCCTTTTGAAGGTAAGTGAATGCCTAGCGAGCGCATGAGCATCCTCGAACTGTACATGTTCAGCACATTACTTTTGGTCTTCTGCCTCCGCGGTTTTGTAATATTCTCAGACTCGTGTGTGAAATCCGAGCTCCTGTACTGTGTGGTTCTCCAAATCTCAAAACAGCATCAATTTTGAGCTGATAAGGAGCCGAGTAAATATTCTCACAGTTGCTTTAATTCGCTTGCCCTCACCGCAATGCGTGTTCGTGAGAACACCTGCACTGTCATCGTCACCGGAAGACACGCTAGTACTTATTTGCAAGGTATATCAAATTATGTACTCGGTTCTTACATCGTTGTATGGACTTTCCCCACGCTTCCAAGCCTGAAGTCTTTCCGCCTATGAAGCCATTTCCCCGTGACGTAACGATGTCGTAGTGTGCGACGTCATATGCGTTCACAAAGAGAACAAAACACTATTTTGCTTGCGGCTACATTATTTTATGAAATGTAAGTTGTGGAGACTGATATGTAACGTAGCCCGAGGTCTAGGTTAGGTTGATGGGTGAACGTTTATCTGTGAGTTTGTGAAGCAGCGTCGAAGGCTTTAGTTAACCCACCGTAACCACCGACGGTTTGATAGTGTCATACATTCTTCCTCGCCAACGAATAGGCCAATGATTCCTGATATTCCTCCGAGAACTACTAGTGGGATTTGTTTTTCTTAGTTGTTTCATATTTACATGAAAATTTTCGAAATAAATCATCTCCTTTACTGTTAAATTATTTCTTTTTATAGTTTACTTAGAGGTTGTCAGGACCAGATTTTTAGCTTACAGCAAATAATGGAGAAGTGTTAAGAGTGGAACAGGGAATTGTATATATGCTTTATAGATCTAGAAAAGGCATATGACCGGGTTCCTAGGAGGAAGTTGTCTATTCTACGAGATTATGGAATAGGAGGCAAACTTTTGCAAGCAATTAAAGGTTTTTACATAGACAATCAGGCAGCAGTTAGAGTTGACGGTAAATAGAGTCCATGGTTCAGAGTAGTTTCAGGGGTAAGACAAGGCTGCAACCCGTTTCCACTGTTCATATTATTTATGGATCATATGTTGAAAACAAGACTGGCTGGGTGAGATTAAGACATGTGAACACTAAATAAGCAGTCTCGCGTATGCGGATGACCTAGTTGTGATGGCAGATTCGATTGAAAGCTTGCAAAGTAATATTTCAGAGCTAGATCAGAAATGTAAGGACTATGGTATGAAGATTAGCATCTCCAAAACGAAAGTAATGTCAGTGGGAAAGAGATATAAACGGATTGAGTGCCAAATAGGAGGAACAAAGTTAGAACAGGTGGACGGTTTCAAGTACTTAGGATGCATATTCCCACAGGATGGCAACATAGTGAAAGAAATGGAAGCGAGGTGTAGCAAAGCTAATGCAGTGAGCGCTCAGCTACGATCTACTCTCTTCTGCAAGAAGGAAGTCAGTACCAAGACTAAGTTATCTGTGCACCGTTCAATCTTTCGACCAACTTTGTTGTATGGGAGCGAAAGCTGGGTGGATTCAGGTTACCTTACCAATAAGGTTGAGGTTACGGATATGAAAGTAGCTATGATGATTGCAGGTACTAGTACATGGGAACAATGGCAAAAGGGTGTCCACAATGAGGAAATCAAAGAAAAACTGGGAATGCACTCTATAGATGTAGCAGTCAGGGCGAACAGGCTTAGATGACGGGGTCATGTTACATGCATAGGAGAAGCAAGGTTACCCAAGACAGTCATGGGTTCAGCAGTAGAGGGTAGGAGGAGTCGGGGTAGACCAAGGAGAAGGTACCTGGATTCGGTTAAGAATGAATTTGAAGTAATAGGCTTATCAGAAGAGGAACCAATGTTAGCACTGAATAGGGGATCATGGAGGAATTTTATAAGCGGGAACTATGCTCCAGACAGAACGCTGAAATGCATAATCAGTCTTAAATGATGATTATGATTATGATAGTTTACTTTCGCAATTTCGGACATTTCAAGCGGAAAAGAGCGAAAAGATTGAGTTTCTCCATGTCGAAATGTCTGTCATGTATTATATATGTTGTCATTATCTACATAGGGAGAATATTTAACGTTTATGTAGATTGTCACATAACAATGAAGATCTGCAATAGTCTGATAACAGCTTCAGTTCCAATCAGATAGCGAACGTGTGCAGTAGTTTGATGTTACTTTTTCAAATGGCATCAGTGCTATGCACTCAGCCTATGGATGTGATGATGACACGCATATGTGTTAAACGTTTTCAGAACTTTTGACATTTGCTGACAACAGCAGCCTGCCTGCTTAGCCGAGACAGTTCCGTTTCAGCCGCCCTCGCGAGTGGCTGCTGTTAAGTGCTGCATTGCACTTCGGTGTTTACATCGCGGTACTTGTGCTTCGCCGAGTGCAGTCCGTCCGTTAATCTCCGTGTTCGTTCCTATTCCTTGTGATCTGATCGCTCTTTCTGGTCTTGCTGCTGCTAATTGGAATTTCGGTTGTTTGACCGAAACTGCGTCGCTGGATTAACCATGGCTACAAACCTCAGGAAGAATACTCTGGTATTTGCTTTGTACAAGGAATCCCGTCCTGTTCAGCCAACATCCCTGGAAACAGATGAGTGGATTACACAGGTAATTGGCTTCAATTCTGGAGCCGTCCATACCTGGCAACTGGATCAGGAAAAATACTGTGTTTTTGTCAAGTTAATCAGTGCTGCGACTGCTGATAGTGTTACGAAAGTGGGGCTATGAAGTAGATTTTGTGCATAGAAATGGTTATAAAAGTAAGGTTCACATCTATAGAGCGGACAGTCATTACAAAACCATTCGTGTCTTGAATCTTCCCATTGAAATTGAAAATAAGATTAAGGAAGCTCTTTCAAACTACTGGGACGTTAAATCAATTACAAATGAAAGATGGTCGCCGCGCTTTAAACTGCAGTGTTTCAACGGGGTCCGCTGTGTAGATGGACGTTAAGACGAATATTCCGTCTCACATAACTGTTTTTGTCCCCAGCTCGTGGTCGTGCGGTAGCGTACTAGATTCCCGGCGGGGTCAGGGATTTTCTCTGCCTCGTGATGACTGGGTGTTGTGTGATGTCCTTAGGTTAGTTAGGTTTCAGTAGTTCTAAGTTCTAGGAGACTGATGACCAGATGTTAAGTCCTATAGTGCTCAGAGCCATTTGAACATAACTGTTTGTTGGTATGACACAAATTGTGTACACAAGTCAGGAAGCTACATGTCATATATGCAACGAAACCGACCACTTCAGACAGGAATGTCCGAGGCGAACTGTTCTTAAAAGTAATTTGATACAGCATCAGAAGCTTACCTTAAGTGATCCGTTACCAAAGAATATCCCGGATCAGCTGGTTGAGGATGTTAACACAGCGGGCCAAGCTGTCTCCCCTCACGATAAGTCAATTTCCCCTGTCAACAACAAAGGGAAACCCTGTTACCACTACTCGTGAAACTGAACTGCAACTGAAAAAACGACCTCTGGAGACAACTGATAGTTGTTCAGAGGACGAGCTGTCCTGTCCAACTCCCTCACTTCGCAAGCAAAAACAGTGCGATGAGGAGGCAGAGGATACGGATAGCAAAATGCGAATGGAAAGTGAACAGAAAGATAATACACATACGGTAACAGAAAGTGAAGGGGGTGTAATCAGTATTAATTTGCAAGAAAAAATAGGTGCACTAGCCGATTGCAAAGATCAACAGCTATATGTTAATAAACAAATTCAGGGAGAGGTTGCAAAACAGCAGTATCCATTTCTTTCCCTCGGTCAGGAAGTAAGGGATATTAATGAAGAACGAGGAAGAGGAGGGCAAACTGAAATCACGGTCAACACCTCAGGGCAAGGGCCGGCAATAGAATTTGCGAAAGCGTCTGCTGCTGCTGCCGCTGCTGCTGCCGCAGATAAGCCGCGAAGTAAAATACCGACGCAACCAAATGAGAATGTAGCTCGTAACCAAGGGAAGGGAAAATCCGGTAAGGGTGACCCAAGCCCAAACAATGTTCGGTCCTACACGAATCACTGGAGGAAAAATTAGAAAGTTTACCAGGAAATCAGTCTGCTTGCGGTACAAGAGAGAACATCAGAAGTAGAAAAAAACGGGCCAGTAACTAAAAAAACTGAAGTGTTATTCAACGTTCAGCCTTCCGAGAAAACTGTTATAGTTTAACTGAACCCTGAACCACAGGAAACTGAATTAGTTCATCAAAACAACTACATAGTGACAGCGCAATGACGCAATCTTATTCTGTCACTGCTATAAACATAAATAAAATTACGTCCGGTTTGAAATTATCGGCCCTTAAGGAATTGTTGTACGAATCCGCGACTGATATTGCCCTGTTACAAGAAGTTCTATTTTCGGATTTAGTAATTCCCGATTTTATCAGTTACACAAATGTCTCCCGAAACAAGTGTTGGAACATCTGTTTTGGTGAGGGAAGGGAGGTGGAACGCGAGGTGGAACGACAGGAAGGGGAATAGGACTAAATATCTACGATGTGACTATCATCAGCTTGTATGCCCCTTCAGTAAGTTCTCACCGAGCTTACAGGGCACGTTTCTTCAAAGATAACCTGATATACGTGTTAAGGAAAACTCAGTTATTACTTGGAGGTGATTTTAACTGTTTTAAATCTAAAAGATCAGCTACCTAATTTTAATTTCTCAAGTGAACTAAAACAACTAGCTACTGGTTTAGAATTAAAGGATATATGAGAAATCAAATACCCCCTCCCCTCATTGTTGAGTTAACTTATGTCACGGCAACATCACGTAGCAGGATTGACAGATTATATATTTCTAAAAATCTTGAAACTTTCGTGACAAAAGTAGAAACTATTACTACGTATTTTTCAGCTTAGCTTGCATAAATCTACAACACAGCCAGTTCGCCGATTCAAGAATCAGTGGACTTTCAACACTTCCTTGTTAGTAAATCATGATTTAGAAGACCTGATTAAAGAGACATGGGCAATATGCCTGCGTCCTCGTAGTAGATATGCCACTGCTATCGACTGGTAGTTTAAAATGGCGAAGCCAAAGTTGAGGAAGATTCTTATTCAATACAGTGCCCAGAGACCAAGAGAAATGAAATGCACTATAGAACATTACTATTCCGTTTTGAGAGATCTATATGATCAAGTCTCAGCAGGTTCCTCACTTCGGATAGCAGACATCAGAAAAGTGAAAGCCAAGTTACTTAATATCAAGAGAAGTCAAATGGAATGGTTGAAAATAAAATCGAAGGCAAATTCGGTGTCAGAAGATAAAACTACTTCCCCGTATCATTTAGTGAAGCATACGAAAAACGGGAGAAGGACTTTTATTGATGAAATTCGCACAAAACACGGTACCCAGCAGGGCATCATGGACGAGATTTATCGCTATTATTGCGAGCTATATTCTGTACATCAAAGTAGTGATGCTTCCCTGGAAGAATTCATTGACATCCTATCCCCACAGCTGACAGAAGGTAACGAAAATTATCTCGAGGTTGTCAGTGTAGAGGACGTGTATGAGACTCTGTGCGCCTCACCACCAAAAAAATCCCCAGGATCGGATGGTCTGCCAGCAGAGTTTTACATCAGTTACTGGCCAATAGTAGGTGCGAAAATCACGGATATTGTAAATGAGGTTATTCAGGGTAAAATGATTCCGGCTGAGTTTAAGGAGAGTAAAATTGTTGGATTCCAAAAAATAATGGAAACAAAGATTTAAATAATATTCGTCCAATTTCACTGCTGAATTCTGATTATAAATTAATAGCTAGGATAGTAAACAATCGGTCTGTGTGAAACAAATTTGTCAACAATGCCACCTAGTTGACACAATAATTCATAGATATACTTGCAGTGGTCACATGAACAGTTGGAAGTGGATCCGGGAGCAAATAGCTCTGATTACAAGGACATCCCCTGAGTATATATCACTGTCATTGATACACAGGCCTGAAGCACGCTATTTCCCAGAGGCAAAAAATAACGCTGTGTACTGGTTGCTGAAAAATTTTAATTGTGTCCTTAATAAATTAGGATCCGACAGCACCTTAGAGTCCAAGGTACACTTGCTGTGTGAATTCCACAAAATTAGAAGGTATTCGAATCACAAGAAAAAGTTCGGTAATACGTTAAAAAATGTATTTGAAAGAATGGGCATTGGTTGAAACAACAAAGAAGACTGTGTTGACAGTGATGTATTATTTAAAATTTTACTGTATATTTTTGGTGTGCTTTTTCTACTTCAGAGAGTAGTCTTAGAAATTTTATAAGCTAATGTACAGAACTTACTTGACAGTCAGATTGTGTGTCTAATAGTATCAAAACACAAAACATGAAAGCTGCATTAATGGTTTATATTAGAAATATGGAAATTGACAGTTTTTATGGAAATGTCCTTATCGATTGGTTAAAACCATAAGATTCTATCTGATATAATGTAATATTCAGTGGCTGGCACATTGCCCTGTTCATCTTTGCACTGTCATGTGCAAGTCAGTTTTGCAGTGAAAGAATTATTGTATAGGTCTGATCGCTTCAGATACTTAACATTCAATTAATGTCCAGAAAGTGCAGTTAGGCTAGTCAACTTTATAATATCTCCTTTCCGCCATTCTCATGTAGGCCTATTTCAGAAATTGTCTACTATGATTACTAAATTGTTTTTATGTGCGATGGGCATAAATCTTCCATATTCTGTATTTGGTGACTTCCATACATTTGTGTGAAATGCTCATAGCTAGTCTAAGCTGAGAAGGTTAAAGATCAGTTTCTACCCTTAACCTGTCTCTCTGAGACGATTTCCTTGTGTACATTAATATATTTAAAATTATCCCACCAACTTGCTGACATCCTTCATAAAGAGCTATTTATGCTTTTGTATAGATTGGAGCACATGTAATTCAAAGTCCAGATTTTATTTCTTCATGTTGAAGTTTGAATGTCTTTAGGAAACAAACTTTTCTTGATGTTCAACTTAATTCTTTCTGGTAATTTATTCAGTAACACAATCTTCTGTTGTCTTTCTTTAACATCAGCATAATTTCAATGATCCAACTGTCTTTGTTTAAATCAGTTCATGTATAACATCTGTACATGGTTAGTATATGTACTTAGCATGTGTTTGGAATGTGTAACATTGTTTTTAATAAATGTTAAAAAGGTGGTAACGTGCTTGCCTAGCATGCAGCAGGCCCGAGTTCGATTTTTCCGCCTGTGGACTGCGTGTTGTGTTGTCCTCATCATACCATCATTATCGACGCGCAAATCGCCCAATGTGGCGTTACCTGAAATATGGCTTGTATCCGGCAGCCGAACTTCCCCTGACGGGGCCTCCCAGCCAACAATGCCAAACGATTATTTCATTTCTGCAACAACATTAGTAAAGGAAATCAACCGCACACACTGGTCTTCCTCTGGAGCATCCATTTCTCTCTTTTCAGCACGACTGAATGTAGTGGACAATCGACACGTGCGCATGGTCGCTCTTTCGTCACGTGGGTGTGCTACGATGTCCTTCATGGGAGAGTTTGGGGCTTCAGCGCTCTTGTAGCGAACACACATTTCTACTTAGGCAATGGTATTACGATCCCTTCAGCGATTTTCATTTTACGGCTTCCGGCTCGTGCTATAGTTACACACATACGAAAATCGTCCACGTGATAGCCGGCCGCAGTCGCCGAGCGGTTCTAGGCGCTTCAGTCTGGAACCGCGTGACCGCTACGGTCGCAGGTTCGAATCCGCCCTCGGGCATGGATGTGTGTGATGTCCCTAGGTTAGTTAGGTTTAAGTAGTTCTAAGTTCTAGGGGACTGATGACCTCAGATGTTAAGTCCCATAGTGCTCAGAACCATTTGAGTCCACGTGATAGACTAGTGTGGACAGCTGATTCAAACCAGTCTTCGGACTGAAGAGTACAACAGTAGTTAAGATACTGTTTCATGATAAGCTGTTAGCTGATATTCGTGACTGACACTTGCGCAAGTTTGACGGACTGCAGCCACTGCCACGGTTGTCAGGGGAACAGAGGTACTGGATATAGTTTTCTCGAGTGAATGACCCTGTGAATGCTGGAGTATGGCATGGTGGATGGGCGAGGGTGTGGTGGCGGGGAAGCGTGATATATGGAACGAGAGCTAGTCACGACTACCGCAGTTACAAACTGTAAAGAGTCGAGGGTGGGATGACCGCTACTGGTTGGTGGAAGTCGTCTTGGAGTGTGACAGGAAAGGCTCGAATCCGAATTGGGACGTCCTACGCTCTTTTGATGGTTTGGGTGACAGGAGAGGCGTTGTGGGCTGCTGCAGAAACAGAATCGTTAAACTTAAATACTTAAATACTTCTATATTACCTCATTAAACCAGAACCGTCATTCGGGTGCGCCCTCGTCTCTGGCATCAACTTGTAATACATTCAAATACGCACCACGAAGTAATTATCCCAATGGGACGGAAATCGGTAGATGCACAGTGATGTACACGTACAGACAAACAAATGATTACAATTTAATAAAAAACTGCATGATGTATATAAGACAAACGGCTTCAAAAATCGAGATAGTCAATAATGTGTTGGTCCACTTCTGGCCATTATGCAAGTAGTTATTCGCTTTGGCATTGATTAATAGAATTATTGGATGTCCTCCTGAGGGATACCCTGCCAATTTTTCTATATGGCGCGTTACATCGTCAAAATCCCGAACTGGTTGGAAGGCCCTTCCCTTAACGCTCCAAATGTTTTCAATTGGAGAGAGAGCTGGGGACCTTACTGCGCAAGGTAGTTTGGCGAGCGCGAAGACAAGCATCAGAAACTCTCGCCGTGCGCGGGCGGGCATTATCTTGCTGAAATGTACGCCCAGGATGGCTTGCCTTGAGGGGAACAGACCGAGCCCTACAATCTCATCGACGTACCGCTCTGCTGCGACTGTACCACGCATGACAAGCAAGGGAGTCTCGCAATAAAATGAAATGACGCCCTAGACATCACTCCTGCTTATCGGACCGTATGGCGGGCGACAGTTAGGTTGGTATCCTACTGCTGTCTGGGGCGTCCCCAGACACATCTTCGGCATGCAATCTCATTGAAATGAGTAGGATTGTCTTCAGCGATGAGTTCCGCTTCGAATCGAGCTCTGATGATCGGCGAAGACATCCATAACTGCCCAATGTCCCATATTAAAACATTGAAATTACTTTCGTAGTACAACAAGGTATTCTTTCGTGCACTTTCACCTATCAGCTGCTAGTCACAGCGGCAAAGCAAACGCAAGAAAGGTTGCCTAGATGCAAGGGGTGACTTGCTGTGTCAGTAGTATTCTGATACACAGTTTCATAAGCAATAAGTCTGCCTCATGAGCAAAAGTTCCTCCTTACCAGCAAAATACATTTCTCTCACACACAACCATCTACATCTACATGGATACTCTAAAAATCACATTTAAGTGCCTGGCAGAGGGCTCACCGAACCACCTTCACAATTCTCTATTATTCTAATCTCGTACAGCGCGCGAAAAAAATAAACAGCTATATCTTTCCGTACGAGCTCTGATTTCCCTTATTTTAGCTTGGTGATCGTTCCTCCCTATGTAGGCTGGTGTCAACAAAATATTTTCGCATTCGGAGGAGAAAGTTATGATTGTAACTTGGTCAGAAGATTCCGTCGCAACGAAAAACGCCTTTCTTTTAATGATGTCCAGCCCAAATCCTGTATCATTTCTATGACACTCTCCCCAATATTTCGCTATAACACAAAATGTGCTGCCTATCTTTGAACTTTTTCGATGTACTCCGTCAGTCCTATCTGGTAAAGATCCCACACCGCGCAGCAGTATTCTAAAAGAGGACCACATGCTCTTACAGACCTCCCAGTCACAGCTTAGTATTTTACCAGCAATTAAAACAAAATAGCGAATTCCTATTTAGCCCTCAACTTAGCCATGTTCAAAAGTATCTGATTATTTATAAAAAAATATGTAAGGGATATTTTCACACCAAAAATACTTAGCGCTCGCGCGCGCGCGCGCACACACACACACACACACACACACACACACACACACACACACACAGAGTTTTCTCTTTCAATTACAACCCAGAATTTTACCGGCTAAAATGAAACATCCAGTCGGTATACAGCTGCCATGTTCAAAAGTATCCAAACAATATTAATTTTGTGCATCGTCAAAAGCACTCGGTTATTCATCAAAGATGTGTAAAGATATAAACAATACTGTTGTAACTCAGCACTAGTAATCTAACTTCCGGTTAAGCAGCACTTGTCAATAAGCTTAGTTAAGGCACAATTGATCCTAAAACGAACCGGAGACACAGGCTCCTTTCTTCCTCATATTAAATTTCCGACATTAACGACCTTCTTCACAGAGACTGAAAGATAAGATTTTGAAATTACTGTCTCATATTAACAACATTGGCATTATTCTACTGATTTAAGAAGCAGCATTTTATACTAACTTACTCAATTTGACAACACATATGTACATAAAATAATCTTAGCTGAAACTATATCTGTAACTTAATATAAATAGCAGTTTGGATGGTTGTTGAGAAACCAGTGAAAGCTCTAGAGAAATAGGTGGAATAGCTTCTGAAAGACTGAGGCATTTTAGTGGAGAATGTACAAGCTAAGAAAACAAGGATTTAAAAACTTCAAATGAAATTTCTTAAATTTGTGGTTACATTATGTTATTAAGCTCGGGCTGCTTCATATTTTGGGTAAGCTACATCACATGTAACAGATGTCTTCTATATTTTACAGCACCTTGGTTATATTGTTTGCTAAAAACCCAAATTTTTCAACCAATCGGTGTCTATGTCGTGAAGTCCTTTCACTGGATACTTTCCAGTGCTCACTTATAACTAGGAGACAGTGGAGGCTTTGTGCGCTGCTATAGAAATAGAATCGTTAAACAAGTCAAGTACTTTCTGTCACCGTTTCTTACTTTATTACAAGTAATTAAAGCAATGCAGCTCTCTAATTTCATATCTTCTGATAAACCTTCCGGGTGTAAGGTCGTGGTCCATGAAACTCTTCAGCTCCTAACGTTTTG
Source organism: Schistocerca piceifrons (assembly GCF_021461385.2). NCBI lineage: Eukaryota > Metazoa > Arthropoda > Insecta > Orthoptera > Acrididae > Schistocerca > Schistocerca piceifrons. The sequence goes on from NC_060144.1 coordinate 498,653,355, forward strand.
TCCAGAGCTGCGCTGGACATCTTCAGAGGGGTGTTTCTCCTCCGGTGAGTCTTGCCGACTGACGGGTCGGACGTCTGAGAGCAACTTATGTATCGTAGAAAGTGGACGTGACCAGAGTTACATGTGATATGCAGAGATAACCTTTTATCCGTGACGAGATTACTATCGATAGTTAAGTTTTATCTCTGACAAAGGTTATCTCTGCATATCACGTGTAACTCTGGTCACGCCCACTTTCTACGATACATAAGTCGCTCACAGACGTCCGACCCGTCAGTCGGCAAGACTCACCGGAGGAGAAACACCCCTCTGAAGATGTCCAGCGCAGCTCTGGACGAGACGTTGGGGGCTGAAGAGTTTCATGGACCACGACCTTACATCCCGGAAGGTTTACCAGAAGATATGTCATCCGGCCGTGAAAGCTTTCATACTATGATCTCTAATTTCAGTTTTCGTCTCATCAGATATAAAGACAATACGTAGTAGGTGGAACTGTAATCCTTTCCTTGCCAATACATCTTTACCTAGTGTTACGGAAACATCGAAGAGGGACCAGCTCACAATTTCACTAAAAAATAAGACAAAATGCTGCACTCCACAATTGTATTACAATCCATGTCATTATCTACACTGAGTTTCTCATAAAGGCTGAAGTTTATTTTTTGAACCATTGGGACCTTCTGTCTAAACTTATATTGTCATAGCAACCCCTTGCAATTTCTTGAGGTATACTCACACATGCGTATGAAATATTAACTACAAATCTGTCGTTAAACCTGTTACTTTTCTTTTCACACTTGTTAGAAGTCCCCCATGGCTTTGTCAATATTCTTCTGAGGAAAAAAAAAAAAAAAAAGACACACAACGACTGTTTGCACTCTAACAAAAACTCTTAAGGCGAAAGTTCTTTACGAAACACGGCGCACCAGTGAAACAAAGCACTTTGAGCACAAAACACTAAAAGAATTCGAAACCATTGCCTTGAATAGTATCGGAAATGTGCCGATTCATATGAGTCATTGGTAATCATGAGACGGCAGTTGAAACAGCCGATTAATATGAATATCATAGTGTTGAGCGGCTTCTAAACACTTTAATGAAACAAAAACGTGAAAGATCAATGATTTTCATTCTATGCCCTATGTCTTACCTTACGATGACATGAATTATTCTAGTGTTTGCTATTTATCTGTTGACTCACTCACGCACAGCCTCCCTGGTAATATGTGGTAAGTTCCTATGGGATTAAAATGCTGGTGTCATCGGTTGCTGGGCTAACACACTACTTAATCTAACTTAAACTAATTTATGCTAAGGACAGCCGTGCGGTTAAAGGCGCTGCAGTCTGGAACCGCAAGACCGCTACGGTCGCAGGTTCGAATCCTGCCTCGGGCATGGATGTTTGTGATGTCCTTAGGTTGGTTAGGTTTAACTAGTTCTAAGTTCTAGGGGACTAATGACCTCAGCAGTTGAGTCCCATAGTGCTCAGAGCCATTTTTTTGCTAAGGACAACACACACACACACACACACACACACACACACACACACACCCATCCCCGAGGGAGGACTCGAACCTCCGACGGGGGTAGCCGCCAACCTCCCTGTTCGTGATGGGCAATTAGCAATATGTCATTGTTCTTCTGTCTTTATTTTACAATTAAAAAGAACATAGAAAATGAATTTCAAGATACATGATTAAAACAGTAATGACATGAATGATGTGATATTGCGTTGACCCATTCAGTAATGATTGTGATAGTATGGACTCCTGTTAATAGAAAGGTCACGAACTTGGACGAGGAAGTAATTGAAGGGGATATTACACTGATCAACCAGAACATTACAACCACCTACGTAATAGACGGTGTGTCCGCCTTTGGCACGGATAACAGTGGCATGGAAGCAATGAGGCTTGAGCAATGAGGTCGCTGGATGACCTTGTCACTGCATCTGCACACACAACTCACCTACTTCCCTTACAATCCGGGGAGGAGAGTGATGAGCTCTGACACCACGGTAAATCACATCCCAGATGTGTTCGATCGGGTTCGAATCTGGCGAGTTGGTCGTCAGCACATCAATTGGAACTCGCCACTTTGTTTCTCAAACCACTCTGTCGCACTCCTGACCTTGCGACTTGGCACATTATCTTGTTGAAAAAATGCCTCTGCCGTCGGGAAACATGATCGTCATGAAGGGATGTACGTTGACCTCAACCAATGTACGATACCCCTTGGCCGTCATGGTGCCGTGAAGGAGCTCCACTGGATCGTAGATGCCCACGTGGATGTTCCCCAGAGCCTAATGGAGTCGCCGCCAGCTCCTCTCCCTCTCGCAGTGCGGTGTCAAGGAGCTATTCCCCTGGAAGACGACGGATTCGCGCCCTCTCATGGGCTTGATGAAGAAGATAGCGGGATTCATCAGATCATGCAACACTCTGCCACTGCGCCAACGTCCAGTGCCGATGGTCACATGCCAATTTCAGTCGTAGTTGTCGATGTCGCGGTGTTAACATTGGCACATGCATGGGTCGTCGGCTGCGGAGGTCTATCTTTAGGAGTACTATGGGCACTGTGTGTTCAGAAACACTTCTACTCTGCCCATCATTAAATTCTGATGTTAGTTCCGCCACAGTTCGCCGTCTGTCATGTGTTACCGGTCTGCCCTGCCTACGACGCGACGTCCGCGATCTGTAACGATGGTGGCCGCCCAACCCCACGACGTCTAGACGTGGTTTCACCTTCGTTTCACCACGTGTTGAAGACACCACAACTCTCCTCGAACACTCGACAAGTCGCACAGTCTCCGATATTCCCGTGTCGAGCCTCCGGGCCGCCACAATCTGCCCTTGGTCAAACTCAGATAGATCACGCTCCTTCACCATTCTGCACACGGACAGCACGCTCTCTGATAGTACATGCTCCGTGCGTGTTCCTCGCTAGTTGACGCTGCTCTCGCCTGGAAGGGTTTATATCGATAGCAGGCTGGTGGTCATAATGTTCTGGCCGATCAGTGTAAATGAAACAATGTGTGGTTTCATGTGGTGGAAGTAACTAATAGTTGGGCTAGAGAAATAAGAAGCAGAATAAGATTTCAGTTATGATGTACACATCATTGGTCATGGGATAATTGGATTAGGTTACAAAATCTTACGAATTATTTCGTTGACAGGTGAAATGGCCCTGGTCGGAAGTGGGAATGTGGTATTATGGGTATGTCAGCAACTATTGTTGCCGAGAATGGGAAATATGATGTGACGTTGGGCTCGAGTTCACAAGAGGTACATGAAATAGATGGAAGTTGCACTGCATCTGAATAATACCCACGTAATGTTATTTAAAACCTATCCCGCGCTGTGGACACTACTTTACTCAGTAAAATTCTAAGAGCGGTCATCAGTTACTTAATGTATTGGTAGACATTTAATCTTAGAGTACACCAATGCTTCATAAACTGAATCGGGAGACAATGCTTAAGACATTCATACATGTATGAGGAAACATATATGTACCCTGCTCATAGAACCGGTACAACCGAGTTCCAGCACAACATACATTTTATTTATTGTTAATACATACAAGCGACTGTGCACAAGAGCGCAACTGAATTACTTATAACGTACACCATTAGTACCAGATGTCGTTAAGTAGTTGCAAGCACATCGTTGGACTTTCAAATAACTGGTAATGACATTCGATACAGCTTCATATAATTGAAGTTTAAAACTATCATTGTGTACACGTACGTATATACCCCTTATGTTAAGTGCTTCACTTAGTAATACAGTACCATTGGTCATTTGCTTCAGTATTCTGTAAGATATTAATTATTGGAAAACAATATGTATATTTTCACTGAACTGCGTGGGTGGCCACGCAGTTAGAGGCGCCATGTCACGGACTGCGCAGCCCCTCCCACCGGAGGTTCGAGTCCTCCCTCGGGCAAGGCTGTGTGTGTTGTTCTTAGCATAAGTCAGTTTAAGTAGTGTGTAAGTCTAGGGACCGATGACCCCAGCAGTTTGGTCCCTTAGGAATTCACACACACATTTTCACTGAGAGAATGGACAATTTATCTGCTACGTGCTGGTAACTAACGTCGCCCTCAGTTAATTACTTGCATATACTCCTTTTTTGCTGTCCTTACGTAAACGTAGCCCAGCGTTATCTTATTTATATTAAGTCAATTTAAAATTATTTTTCTTACTAGTATTTAGGAAACAATGATACAATCCGTCACGATGCGCAGTTCGACCACAGTTACATCGCTGACTATCCTGAACGTCTCAATCAGGTAATGAGACATAATGAATATATATTGCAACTACCGTCTTTATCCGCACAAATCTACCGCTTAAGTAATATGTTCTACTTACTGTATTTTACAGAACGTAATTACGGTAGCTTCTCCTTAGTTTGTGAATTAATCTTGTTGATTAAAACAAAAGAGCTAATTCAACAACGAGTCATCGGTTTAAATATCAGTCGACACCGTGTTATCTCTGTTTTCTTTTAATAAACAAAGTATATCTATTACTTTCTTTCCTCTTCTTTTCCGAAATATTCACTGTGAATTACATCTGTGGACTCAAGAACCCATGCAGATGATGTATTTCCTTTTTCATTCATTTTTGTCACCAAATTTTACCCAAATTATATCGTTAAGCTGGAAGTATTACTAGACGTATTACCTCTCTGAACTTGTTTCTTTCGTTTAAGTCACTAACAGGAAACTAATAATAGCTTTGTATCCATATCTACCTTTTCCGAACTTTTTAATGATTCATTTGTTTAATTTAGGTTTATTATTCCTCTTCTATTGAGACTTAAAATGTTTTTAGGGATAATTTTATTTTGCTGTGAATAATATTCTGGAACTCTGTTCTCTTCTTTTGACGTACCGAAGCTTTATTTGCTTTTTACGATTACATCAGAAAGCGCCGGTATTGGACCAGTACCAGCAATTCTAGGTTCCCAAGTACAACAAAATGAAGCATCTCCAGGTGTTGGCAAATCGCGTCCCAATGTGCTTCCCTAATTTAATGGTAACTCGTCACTTCAAACCTGAAAGTAATGATAATGATAATACTATGACGTGATCGCGTAAACGATTCCAATAGGTTACTATTTATTGTTACGGGAAAGATCTTGACAGTTAACGGGAAATCCACACTGTTCGACCAAAGTACATTTGTGTTCCGAAATTCTCTGATGCCCGTCCAATAAATTATTTTGCAAATTGAATCACTTCCGCTCAGTACAAACCACAAATCAATCCTTCACATAGAAGACTACCTTTCACGAATGTGCAGAAAATGATAGATGTTAATGGTATATGGAACGACGTCACTGGGGACAGGAGTGGCATCAGATAGTGTTTTCGGACGAACCCAGGATCTGTTTGTTTGAAAATGACGGCCGCATATTGGTTCTGACATCCCTGATAGTGTATGATGTATTCCTCCAGAGCCGAGGAGCCTGCAGATCTGTACTGCAAAGCCATTCGGATGACGTGTCGATCTTCTCGGGGGTTGGTCTGGGTAGTGCGACCCGACCAATCTCGTCGTGTTCTACGGCCTTCCATGAACCATTCTACACTCAACCGTTACACTGCCGAAACACTTCGTCCCACACGAGCAGCAATTTCCTGGATGGATGCATCACAAAGCCTCGTGCCAATAACGTGCCCTCTTTCAAACTCACTGATTTGACGGTGCTGTTCTAGTTTATGGTTCAAATGGCTCTGAGCACTATGGTACTTAACTTCTGAGGTCATCAGTCCGCTTGAACTACTTAAACCTAACTAACCTAAGGACATCACACACACACACACACACACACACACACACACACATCCATGCCCGAGGTAGGATTCGAACCTGCGACCGTGGCGGTCCTGGACATCTGCTCATTGATCCATTGCCGTCGGTTTATAGTGACAATGAGGTGGTGTTACGCAGTGATATCGACTTGTTCTTGAACCTGCGGGGCAACATAGTTCAAATGCTAATCATTTCTGCTGATCGTACTAATGTACATGTCCTGTAAATATGAACTTGCTATCACTAGTTGTTCAAGGTATTCTGTTTTTCTTTTTTTTTCGAACGTGAATGTACTTCCGACTATGTCAGATCACTGGTCACTCTAGCCTGTAAGTACCCCAACCTCTATTACTACTGCAAGCTCCACCACCCCCAGCGAATATCCAGCCAAAGGCTGAGACCGACCGCACGTCACCTCCACTGAGAACTGACTTCTCAGTACGACACCTGCACTGTGACTGACCGCAAGAACCAAGTTAAAACCATTTTGGAACCACTTACACAAAGAAAAGTACAGCGCTATCATTACTGTTAACAATTAAATCATTATTTCAGGTGGCCGTAGTATCATCTTATCGTGGTCAGCTTCCACATTCTGTTCGATCTTTGCCTTACTTTCTGGTATGATCTTTGCTGCTCGCTTGTCTATTGATGTAGGTCATTGCTTCTGAACTGATACTCTGCAACACATTTCAAACATTCACATTTAAGCAAGTGTTTAAACGATGAGTGCTCAATACACGTCATCGTAATTGCAACTGCTGCGTCGATAAGTCAAAACGACGAAACTACCGCGACGACAAGTATGACATACTAAATCTTTTTTTGACACTCGCAAGGCAGTCTAGATATTTGAGAAGTGAGGGAACTTTATTAGCTGTAACAGGATACGGGATGATTTTCGCGGGACAATTGTTTTGGACCCTCACGAGGTAGTCTAGGTGTTTGAGAAGTGAGGCTGTAACAGGATATGGGATGATTGGGCGGGATTAGGCAGACGGATACGAGAAGCGGTTAAAGTGCAAACCGTCTGAGACTCTGTATGTAGTGTTATAGTACGGAACGTCAAATGCCCATGCAACATTTTAATAAGTAAGGATGGGAAAGATAAGAGTCTTATATGTATCGAAAAGGGTGCAAACATAAGTAGTGAGCGTAAATATTTTGAGGTTTCCTCCCCCTAGTGCCATATGGGTATATGTACATGCGTGCGGGGAAGGGGGGGTGAAGGGGCGGATAGGGGTGCGGAGTACATTGTTAATGATACCATTCCTCAGTGTAACTTAATGTTTCAAAATACGTAAGTCAATCTAAAATAATTAAAAAGCTGAAAAGTTTTATTAAAAGATGACTGCCAATGCTACTATTGAAAGACACTGTTTAAAATAAAAACTGATGCAGGAAGGAGGAAGGTCTTCCTGTTAAGCAAGCACGACAGATTCACTGAAACTGTAAGAACCTGCACAATAAAAGGATAGTTTGTAGGGGGAAGGTTAGAGTTTTCGTAAGATTATTGGGTTATATGCTATATTATGGACCTACTGTTGGCTCCCAGTCAAATACGAGGGCAGTTCAATAAGTAATGCAACACATTTTTTTCTGAAACAGGGGTTGTTTTATTCAGCATTGAAATACACCAGGTTATTCCCCAATCTTTTAGCTACACAACACTATTTTTCAACGTAATCTCCATTCAATGCTACGGCCTTACGCCACCTTGAAATGAGGGCCTGTATGCCTACACGGTACCATTCCACTGGTCGATGTCGGAGCCAACGTCGTACTGCATCAATAACTTCTTCATCATTCGCGTAGTGCCTCCCACGGATTGCGTCCTTCATTGGGCCAAACATATGGAAATCCGACGGTGCGAGATCGGGGCTGTAGGTTGCATGAGGAAGAACAGTCCACTGAAGTTTTGTGAGCTCCTCTCGGGTGCGAAGACTTGTGTGAGGTCTTGCGTTGTCATGAAGAAGGAGAAGTTCGTTCAGATTTTTGTGCCTACGAACACGCTGAAGTCGTTTCTTCAATTTCTGAAGAGTAGCACAATACACTTCAGAGTTGATCGTTTGACCGTGGGGAAAGACATCGAACAGAATAACCCCTTCAGCGTCCCAGAAGACTGTAACCATGACTTTACCGGCTGAGGGTATGGCTTTAAACTTTACTTGGTAGGGGAGTGGATGTGGCGCCACTCCATTGATTGCCGTTTTGTTTCAGGTTCGAAGTGATGAACCCATGTTTCATCGCCTGTAACAATCTTTGACAAGAAATTGTCACCCTCAGCCACATGACGAGCAAGCAATTCCACACAGATGGTTCTCCTTTGCTCTTTATGGTGTTCGGTTAGACAACGAGGGACCCAGCAGGAAGAAACCTTTGAATATCCCAACTGGTGAACTATTGTGACAGCACTACCAACAGAGATGTCAAGTTGAGCACTGAGTTGTTTGATGGTGATCTGTCGATCATCTCAAACGAGTGTGTTCGCACGCTCCGCCATTGCAGGAGTCACAGCTGTGCACGGCCGGCCTGCACGCGGGAGATCAGACAGTCTTGCTTGACCTTGCGGCGATGATGACACACGCTTTGCCCAACGACTCACCGTGCTTTTGTCCACTGCCAGATCACCGTAGACATTCTGCAAGCGCCTATGAATATCTGAGATGCCCTGGTTTTCCGCCAAAAGAAACTCGATCACTGCCCGTTGTTTGCAACGCACATCCGTTACAGACGCCATTTTAACAGCTCCGTACAGCGCTGCCACCTATCGGAAGTCAATGAAACTATACGAGACGAAGCGGGAATGTTTGAAAATATTCCACAAGAAATTTCCGGTTGTTTCAACCAAAATTTGCCGAGAAAAAAAATGTCTTGCATTACTTATTGAACTGCCCTCGTATTTATCAAAGATATTTCATGTGTTAGTTAATTGAACAGGATGGTCATAAATGGTGGACAGAAGTTACGCACTTTGAAGCTCTGAGTGATTTGTACTGTAATTTTATTGCCTGGTTTGAGAAGGGATTTATCCTGAAGACACACTAGCCAGGGTTGTACAGTTGAATGGGATGTGGAGAGGGGGCAGTGAGGCGGATGCTCCGGGCACAAAAATTTTAGGGCGTAAACAGATAATATACAATTTTCATCATAAAAAAAAACAATGTTTCAGAGCTTGCGTATTGTCCATGTCATAATTTGACCTATGTTAATTAATTTCAATTATTATTAATTTACGTGTTCGGTCTTGGGCGTCGCCCCCGGCATCGAAAAGACGGATCGTGATATCTCCGATTGGTTGGAGTGGCCTGCTTTCGCTCGTGGCGCACACACAAAACAGGTACTGTAAGGATTTGGGCACTTACACGTTAGCTTGTCAACGTTAGTATTAATGATAAAGGGACTGGAAAGAGCATCAGGTCATGACTTTGACTTATGATGAATATGACGCACTCTCGAGTAGTATTCCCTGCATGTCTGCATGGTTAAGTTACTAACTTAAAGCGTTGGTGAAAATGGTCGAAGTTGAGAATTGTAGAACATAAAGTCTGCAGCTGGCCATAGCTAGCCAGGTCACTGTGGCCGGCAGGTAGCGGTCACCGGAAATGCTGTACAATAGGCGTCTTTGCAGGAAGCTCAGCCTCCGGAGCCACGTGTGCTGTGCAGCACATAGCGAAGACGGGCCTTTCGTTTGCCTAGGGGCGATATGACCGATACGGTCATTGGGTAGAATCTCAAAAAATGGAGTTGGAGGGATTTCGGCGATGTTAGAGCGTTCGACATTGGCCGAAACTAAGTATTTTTCCGCTGCGTTTTCGTATGTGTGGAAGGCGGGAGAGTTGTGGAGAGGGGACTTGGCCTTCAGCCAACGAGCGGTATGGACTTGGTGACAGCGTCTTGGCCATCGTCTGCGAAGGGAGCGGAATTCGACTTGGACGTCGGCGAGTTAGGACGCTTCCCGCGAGATCTAAGACGCGAATTGTTCCTCTGTGCAGAATAGTGCAGAGAGGGATTTTTCTCGTATTCGAGTTACGGGTTTTGCCAAAAGAAAGTTGGCATCTGATTTCTAATTTGCAGGATTTGTGCTGTGATTCAGAGACAGCAGGGCCATCCGAATTATCGGTATCTTCACCATAGGACCAGTTTGAGTGATTGCCTTCACTATAGGTGTAGGACTGCGCATTTTTTTGGTCTACACGACGAGGTTCAGCGCGGGAAATAAACAGTCTGTATTGTAGCGTTGCACCAATGCGCATTCCCTGCAGAGTTCTGCGCTTAGAGCTCTTGTGTGCTTAGAAGCGAGATTTTCACCATCGCTTAACCAGTTCCAACAACTTATCTAGTATTCTTGATCTTGTAGTTATCCTTGCGAGGTGCCTAGCATTCATCAACGTAGCTGGCGGTAATTGGGGCGCATAATTGCAGATTAGTTAATGTACCATTCTCAGGAGTGTGTGCATGGTCAAAAAAATTCACATTTTTGTAATTTTTGTCAATTCTGGGAAATACCAAAATTAAATGTCAGTATTACAATCGAATTATCGACTTCATTTGAGCTAGCATTTAACCTATCCCAGTAAGCTTTCCAAGTACCCTAGTCACTGCACAGCTTGCCCAGACAGGAAGGATGGATTTGCAATCTTCTATGTCAGCGGCGGACAAATAAGCTTAAAGTACTCTCGCTTGCTTCGCGACATCATTGTTTGTGTTCCGGAATGAAGACTCTCGGGTATAGTCTACATCAGGACTGAAAAGACACTAGAAAAAGGAGGCTTTAGACACAATACACAGGTATATAATAATTCTATATTACAGAATGGTGCACATGAAAGTTCAAATTATCTTTTTGGATGTTTTCCCTTTCTTTTTAACATTTGTACCATTTGTTAGGATAATATCTCAATACTTGTGTATGTATATTTCTTTGTCAAAGCAATTCTTGGAAATAATTCTTATTTGTTAGTGTAACAAGATTGAAATGAGTGTCTAGAAACAAAAACATTTTACTTGTACATGATATGTTAGGAATAGATTTTACTTAATTACTCCCATTTCTTAAAAAAATATTTCTAAGAAAATCGATGTGAAAGACTCCTCACTTTCGATAACAAACTTCTTAAAAAACAAACTTTACACTTAAATAAAGAAAGAAAATAATCAAAAATTAATAATAATAATAGCATAAAAATATTCTTCTCTTGTCAATATAAACATATTTTTGAGACTAAAGTGGAAGAATATAAAAATATAAATTAGTAATACAAACTAGCTTAGAACCAAAATAATGTGGCTGAACAGTAGGCAACAAAATTAAGTTAAAGGAATAATTTTTGACTGACTTAGACAACGATTCAATCATTGCCTAACTTCAGTGCAAAAATTAAGTTCGGAGGGTGGTGATATGTAAGGTGTCAGGCAAATCCAACACCTTCCATGAAAACCCTGACATGATGAGCAAATCCAGTAGTATGTTACATAGCTCCGAATAAATCGTGACATTAAATTAACCAAACTAATACAAGTAACGAGTGAGCAAATGGAATACCACAGACTAACACAAGAATGCCTAAATGCATGTCATACCTTCCCACCATGAGACAGACGCAGTTCCGAGGAGAGAAACGAGAACAGAAGCCGAGAGCAGAACCGTGTTCAGCTAGAAGGCCCTACGATAAGAGACACACCCACGTCGCCAGCTAACCACCAGCCAATGTTAAAAGATAGAGCCCTCCAGAAGAACAGTATAGATCTTACGATAACACTAAAAGGGCCACACCAGCTGCAAGTTTT